>NC_090437.1:1283440235-1283743266 GCF_031143425.1 Pleurodeles waltl
TTTAAAATGTTGAGAAAGTGATTTTGAGGCGGTGGTGATGAGAATCTCAAGAAAAAGCCACTCCATGGACAACATTGTTGTCCCTAGGCTAGGACCACTTAAGACAGCTTCTGTTCTAGGTCCCTTCGGTGTACAACCAGCCAGTGTCCACAAACATTATGTTCTCAACAGAGATGATGTTTATGGTTTATAGTCTAAATCATGCTCAATTGGTGTTGTGTATAATGTAGATTATGGATTGTTGGAAAATGGCCCTCTCTGAAGGGTCATCCCAAACTTTTTTGCCTTCCTCCTCCTCTTTTTCTGACCTCATTTTTGCTGGTTTTAGGACAGCTGACCAGTGCTAACGTGATTGGGCTTTCTCCCCTAAACATGGTAACATTGGCTTATACCCAATTGGCCATGTTTAATTTACTGATAAATCCCTAGTTAAGTGCACTAGGGGACATATTTACAAGCTCCTAGCACCACCTTGAGCTGCCATAGTATAATTTTTTTTTTATGGTAAGGTGGCTTTTCCCCCGTGCTGCATTTACAAAGTGGCACAATGTGTGCATTGCGCCCCTTTGCAACCCCTTGAGACTCATTATGCCTGCAAGGGGGTGTTCCGATGCAGGGAGGCCCAAAAAAAATGGCGCAGTGAAATTTACAATATTTCATTGCACCATTTTGTCTGTCATTTTTAATGCCTGCTGAGGGCAGGTGTCAAAATGACGCACCCATTTTAATCAATGGGCCTCGCTGTGCTTTGCTGCACTAGCACCAAACTTTTGATGCTAGTGCAGCAAAGAGCCACAATTGCATCAGAAAGTTTGACGCCATTGTCTTAACGACCGCCATAGTGCGCCATATTGTAAATACGGCACAACCATGGTGTCGTTAGGTGGGGCAACGGTGATGCAAGAAAAGTGGTGCATCAGGACCAATGCAAAACTTTCCTGTAAATATGCCCCCAGATGTGCCCAGGGCCTGTAAATTAAATGCTACTAGTGGCCCTGCAGCACTGATTGTGCCACCCATGAAGGTACGCCCTTAACCGTGTCTCAGGCTTGCCATTGCAAGGCCTGTGTGTGCAGTTTTACTGCCACTTCGACTTGGCATTTAAATTTAATTGCCAGCCTTAAGTTCCCCCTTATTACATATGTCACCCCTAAGGTAGGGCCTAGGTAGTCCACAGGATAGAGTGCTATGTAAGTAAAAAGCAGGACATGTACTTGTAAGTTTTACATGTCCTGGTAGTGAAAAACTCCCAACATCTTTTTTCACTACTGTGAAGCCTGCTCCTCCCATAGGCCAGCATTGGAAATCCCCTTATAAACTTTTAAATGGTAATTTGTGATCTGAAAGGAGTAGCTTTGATATGTTTTGTATGGTTGGAATGGTAGTGAGAAATACTTCTTACTGGTGAAGTTGGTTGGATTTAACATTGCTATTTCAGAAATGCCACTTTTAGAAAGTAGGACTTTCTCTGCACTTACTGCTTTCTGTGCCTTACTGCCTGTCTCCAATCCCTGTCTGGTCTGTGCTGGTTGACAGCTCCCCTTGTGCATTCCACCCAGACTGCCAAAAACACAGGACACTCAGCTGCCTCTGCATTCATCTGCATACTGTTGGGCCCTCCAAGGCTGGAAGGTTGGAGAGGCTCTCACTTACACTTCAAAGGCCAGTGGCCTGCCCTCACACAAAGGACTGATAACCCCCCCCCCCCCACACAGGGCTCCTGGCAGACAGGTCTGAGTTGAAAGGGGAATCTGTGCACTTCAAAACCACTCTTTGAAGTTTCTCCCACTTGAAAGGCACCTTTGGGTATATTTAGTGAGTCTGTGACCTCACCATATCAGACACTTCTGGACCAACAACTGGACTTTGTCAGAGGGACTGCAGTGCTGCCCTGAGGACTCATCTGAACTGCTTTGCTGGAACGACTGATGTCCTACTTGTTGCCCTGCTGCCTGCTGGCCCCTGACTATGCTGGAATGACTCTGCCTTCCCCCACAAGGGCTCCCCAAGGGCTTGGGCTGAGTTTTTATCCTGTTCTGAAGTCTCAAAGAAAATCCAGCGTGTTGGAAAATTGATGCAACGCCTGCAAAATTTGACGCAAAGCCTGCCGCATCAAAGCAGCGCCTGTCTTGCGGCTGAAGAATTGCTGCATTGCCTGCCGGGTCACAGTGAGGAACCAAGGCTGCGCTCCTGGAAATTGACGATCACCTTGCCGCGTGGAAAGAAATGATGCATCACCTTTGTCAAACTGGAAAAAACGATGCATCACTTTACTTTCCGGCACAGCTCCTCCTCTGCGGCTCTCTGTTTTGTTATTTTTGACACATCCCAGGTACTGTGTGTTAAACGGATAGAACTACTGATTCTTAAGGATCAAGACTCATCTAAACCTTTAAAAAGTGATATCTTGACTTGTGCATATTAGATTTTTTTCATTTTGCCCATATTTTATTCAGAGAAATATTGTCTATTTTCCTAAACTGGTCCGGAAGTACTTTTTGTGGTGCATACCTCTGCCAACTAGAGACCCAATTTCTAACATGGATGAATTCTTGGCAGCTTTCAGTGTTTCAGAAAACATTTGCAACAATATATTGGGATGCTGTGGATGAAACTGTGATATAAAGAAAAACATAATATCAATCTGAAACTTTTGTCATTTTGGGAAGGAGTTACAGATGTATGACTTTGTGACGAAGATTAGAACATAACCCTTTTATCTTGCTGAAAAAAAGTGTGTGACATTTTCAAATATAAATTTGTTCTATGTTATGTTATTTGGTTTTTGTATGAAGCCACTACCACTGGTGTGATGTTGAGGTGATGTGACCTTGTCTGGGAGTGAGAGCAAACCTGAGCGTGTGTTGATGCAAGTGTTCTATCTGAAAGAAGTTGGGTGTAGTATACGTGAAAGCCACAGTGATATTGTTGATCAAGCTAGAGTTGCATGAGTCACAGAGAAGTATGTTAGAATGTCATGGGTTGTGGCATATTTCATAAGTGGCTGCTGCAATAATTCAAAGACATGGCTGGACCATGGTGCCTGAGTTCTTCTTTATGGTACTTCTCCCGCGAGTAAAATAACCGAGTCAGGTCCACCCAGATGGAGAGTCTGAGGCATCTGAGAATTACTAAGGCTGCATGTGCATCTTATGTTCTTCCAGATGTGATGGGCATAGCAAGATAAAAAAGTCAAGTCCTCGCAGATGTAAAATGCAGGGGAGGCTGACGATTAAATCTCATTGACCCAGATGCAAGGTAGAGGAGAGGTCGAGAATAACTGTTGATAACTGAAGAATAAGATAACAAAGTCAGATACACTCTGAAGTAAGCTACAGAGGTGGGGGAGAATTGTGTGAGCCTCGGATTCGCTTGCCATGGTTACCTGGACGCGGATACCCATTATATACAATTAGGTAATGTATTGGTGGGTGGTGAATCGTTGGTGTTGTTAATTTACTACCCACAGTAGTGCTCCAAGAAGTGTAAAGTGAATTTACCTAGGTTTTTACATAATTTCAGTGCAATGAGCGGCTGCAACAAGAATCAGACACTAAAAGAAATGGTAATATATATGTTGTGTTTCGACTGTGGCAGCAGCTGTATATTCTAATTATCCTGCATGTGTTAATATGTGATCATAGCACGCTGGAATATTTGTGCTGTCTATGTTGGCGTGAGGCTTTATTTACCTGGTAAAATGATACAAATAAAATAATAACTAGCTTAATACATATAGAACAGACTAAAACTACTGGAGTTGAGATTGACTGTTGGGGAGGGAATGTTCCTGCATGGCAAGTGGGTGTGTACCCCTGTTCTGAGTGCCCAACATCATATGAAACTATATCCAGACCTTTTCATTGGCCCCGTCTTCACACAAATCAAACACAGGTGCAAGTCCTAGGCTAGGCCTGGGTCTGGTAATGTCAGGTGGTTCAGAACCTGTTCCGTGACTTAGAAAGGCAAGGAAACATGGCGTCTTAATGGATGTAGGACTACTGTCCATGCCCTGGGTAAGTCACATAAAGCAGTGGTCGCAGCGTACCATGTTTTTGTGAATCAGACCCCGTTCTCTGCATCAGGCAGAGGTTAGTGTACAGACCCCTCACATATAAGGTGCCATTGTTATATGAACCCCAGATCATGGCACTGACGTTCTGTGTCTGTGCCCAGTGCATGTATGTGCAGTGAGTGTGTGACACATTTAATATAACTCTGGGTGTGGTAACAGCCTGAGTACTGGAACGAATAGCATCCATTCTGGATGGCCCCTGCTATAGCATGGCACAGGTTGGTGGGTCCCCAGACAGTTATAGTGTCCTGTCTGCATCCTGTGGGTACATGGTGGAGACCAATACTCTGAAGTGAAGGAGGATGGAGACGCAGCCCCCACCCCCTTTGAAATTCAATGAAGTCTTTGTTAGCAATACTGCTTATTTCTTCCTGAGCAATGCCACTTGGTGGATGGTAAGACTGAAGGGTGTGAGTGCAGCTTTGGTTGTTCGAGGTGAGGAAGATTCTAGGCAGGGCCTGTGTTTTTGTTGGTCTTTGATTATTGTCTCTGGAAGGCTCATGATATCCAGAAGCAGAGATCTCGCACTACATTGTGCTCTTGTTTCGGTTACTCCTGCCTGGGGTCGCTGCTACTCACTATGAGAGCTGTCACCTAGCACACAGACTGTGAGTGAAGAAGAGCAAAACCTGATATTTGAAAGAAAAAATAACTAACCAGTTCTGAAACTGCAAGCAGTGGATCCACATTCCCGGTTTGCAAAATGTGTGTAAAAGTAGAATACAAATGATCCCACTTGGTTCCAGGTCTAAGTTGTGCATGTTCAAAGAAAGAAGTGTTCCGTAGAGTATCTGAAGTACTGCTGCAGGACCAGGGCTGGTGTCTGCAGGGCTCCTGTCTCTCAAGACCATCTGTATGGCTTTAGGTGGCCTGGCATAGTCCAAATAGTCACACTTGTAGGAGTGTGATGGTTAGTAGCTGTGTTGGTACTGGCATGGGCAGCGCTGGCAGGGGCAATAGATGGTGCAAGCTGCAGGGGTCCCCTGAAAGGCCCTGGTATTCACTTTTTTACATGTTAAGCTCTGAGCCAGTTTCATACTTTTTTAAGTACCTGTACAATCTTAACCTATTGATGTCGTTTTATTTTTCATTTTAAGTCAATTAATTCCTCGTAGATTACTGTAAAATAATTAAAGAGACTCAATTGAGGGATTCTAATATTTGAATATTTTTTCACATCTGTGCGCGTTGTTCACCTCCAAAGGCACAGCCTCTTCTGTTTAGTTCCCACAAGTACTGCCAATAATACAGCCTTTTGCTTCAGAAAAGCATTTCTTGAAACCATGTGGCACATTTACATTTGCTTCGCAATTATTTCAGTGACGTTAGTCTAGGTCAAGGAAGCAATCGCCAAGATAATGTTAGAATAATGCCAGACCTTGTGTCTATCAGTCTTTATCTCTAATTCTGCAATATCCAGTTCTGCACTAGGATGAGTCAGAAACTGAGATATGGGCTCTGAACCACCTGTTTGTTTTAGCACTTCAGGTATTTTCTTGTTGCTTGCTTCAGATCCTTTATCAATTTATTTTTTAATTAACAGTTTTATAGCATATATATAGATATGTAGTTCTAGATCATTCGAGCTGGAGTTTTTAAGTGCTATGCAAACCCCTGTTTGTGCAGAGGTTGGAAATCCAATATGTACAAAGTTTGCTGCATCCTTCCTTAAAACGGGATGTTTACATGCAATACTTACTGTGGTCTGACAAGAACCAAAATATGCCTGTTAGTCCCAAAAACTCAGAGTACGAGCAATTTATCACACGGATTAAATCGCGAACCCCACGGAGACGGAATTTACTGGGTGTAATGAATATCATCTTTTCCGGGGGGGACTCATAATCAGGGCCTTTGTGTCTGAAGTTCACAATTAAGCAAAGCAACGGTAATGAAGAAGATACATTATTAAATGTATACACAGAAGATGGAGAAATTGCAGTGCTTTTTTGGGAATTTTTATCTAAATAAACTCGAGTTAAAGTACGATTTGTCTTTTCACAACAATTCAACAGCCTAGTCGACTCTTTTGTAAAAAAAAATAAAAAAAAATGAAAGAAGTTTTTCTGTTAGACAAATTAGGCAGAAATCCATATATGAGCCAAAGAGGTAATTGGTGGTTTAAGTATGATTGCCTGGGTGTTTGCCCACTTTAGATGGTTCAGGTGCATGTCCCGCTTTGGTCTCATGCCACACCCATACAAACTGTATGTTTTTGGCACATTCAGACCTCTGTATTGACACAAACCCTACACCAGCATCTCATTGCCACCTAAAAACATATTGAACGTGCACTGACAGAGCCAATAGGCCTGGCATTGGACGACAGCCTTTTCTCTTTGTCATTTCTTGGTTTTGTCATCATTTTTGCAAAAACGTTATTCATGGGGAGGCCGGCAAGCCCTCATTAATCTAAACAAAACGTTGACTTATAGCAAAATATTTTTTGGTCTCAAAAAGCATACATTGCCAAAGCAGTTTCTCTAGCATTTCAGGAAACTACTTTGTGTGTGGACATGCTCCTTAAAAAAAGGGCAGAATGATACCACTCACCAATGCTTAAAGTGGGTTGACACACTGACACTTGCTGTATGCTGTAGTGGGCAGAAGAAAAATGTGAATGAGACAATTGGGTTGACTTGTTGAATTGCTGCAATAACGCGTATTTGCACAACCTGCTGTTTAAACTCGTGCCCTTAATTTTCTGCACAAATTGCACTTTATTCGGGGGGTCTCTGCTACTTTCTATTTTTGTGAGCAGGTTCTGTTATGGCACACTAGCGGAGGTTGTTAGAGCTCCGTTCTCCGCTCTGGCGTCTCTAGTTTTTGAAGGGGGCAGGCCTAGTGTTTGATTTAATTCCATAAAATGGCCACACAACCGTGTGATTGTGATTGTGATTGTAAGTGTTTTTAAGTTTATTTTAAACTCCTGCACTGTTAAATTTTGCTGTATTATTAAAAAAAAAAGCCTTTGAGGGGGTTGTCTTGTTGGATTGCAGGAATAACACTTCTTTGCACCGCCTGCTGTGTTTAAACTTGCACTGTTAATTTTATCCACAAGTTGCACTTTATACAGGGGATCTGTGTTACTTTGTATCTTTGTGAGCAGATTCTATTATGGAGGGCTAAAGGAGTCTGTTAGAACTCCATTCTCCACTCTGCCCACTCTAGTTGTTGACTGGGTCAGGGCCATTGTTCATTTTCAGTCCATAAAATGGCCACACAAACGAAGCGCGCAGTGAATGTGCGCAGCCGGTGTACCACAGGCAAGCCTGTTTGTGCCCATCCGCACCCAGACTTTGTCCAGCGCCAGCCGTGCTGCCCATTCACCTCCTGATTTCTTACAACAAAGAAGCCCGCTTAGGCTTGCGATTGATCAGGTGCTTATATTCTCCCTCCGGGACCCTCGAACCTGGCAGCCCTCCTTCCTAATCCTCCAGTGGCTTTCCCTGTAAATTGATCCCCCCCCCCCAGCACCAGCAAAAACCTATATTCTGACTTTATTTAATCTGAATCCTAGTGAGCTCAAAAACAGCACTTTAAAAGCTTGCTTAGTCAGTGGTAGATCCCTCCCTAAACATAAAACCGATATCTAGAACATCTTACAGGATTACTACTGGGACATTGTCTTTCTTTCACAAACTAGGCTCACTCCTTGTTCAATGAATATCTCTAATCTGGACCGAGTAGGCAAAAAAGAAAGAGGAATAGCTATTATTCATCGATCTAAGCTCCTCTGCACTAGTCAGCCCCTGGACGTAGCACAAAGTGTGGAGGCTCTTTTTTTTTATCATCAGAATCTTAGGCACCTTCTCCCTCTCGGGTGTCCTCATCTATCGTCCTCTTCAGCCGGACACTAAGTTTGGCGATCTATTATCCACGGCAATCGTGCCCCTCTGTCTTCAACATGACAACGTCATGATTTTGGTGGCTGCTACTTACACATTGATGACAGCAACAGTAGAGCTTAGGGAAGCCTTGTCTGACCTTAACCTTATACAGAAAATTAAGGATCACACCCATAAGGGGGGGGACAACGCTAGATGTCATCTTCTCAAATATCTCTTCTCTTGAAGTTGGCTCCTCGCTCCCTTTAGCTTGGACTGATCACTTTCTAGTTCCCTTCAGTTTAATGCTACCCAGTTTCCAGGCCCACAGAGCACTGAAGCCATTGCTCTATCACCCGTAGAATTCTACAGACGATGCTACCTTAAATATGGCTTGATCTCACATAGTGGTTAACCATCACACTGCCATCAAGTCAGCAATATAGTCCTTCAATTCAAACATCAAGGCTGCCCTTGATGACTTCATACCTCTGAGACTGAGCCAAAATAGAAGGACCTCTTCCTCTGTGCCTTGGTTCTTTGCCTCCCTCAAAGCTGAAAAACAAAAGTGTAAAGCCCTAGAGAGGAAATGGGAATGGAACTTCCTGGAGGATAGATATAAAATCACCCATGAACAGTTTAGAGAATAAAAAATAAAAAAATTAAAAGCTTCCCTTTTCTCCAAACGAATCAATGAAGCAGAAAACGCACCCAGCACAATTTGTAAACTTGTTAGCACTTTAATAAAACCTCTGGTCAAAATCAGTCTGTACCTGCCTACCAAGAGTTCATTGACAGCCTATCAGTTTTTTTCCATGATAAGATGTATTCGAAATTTCCCAACAAAATGGACACAGGATTGGTCACCCCTGGATCAACCCCTTATATGCCCTACAGCCCAATGTCCTCTTTTGAAAATCTTGCTTTAGAGGGGTCAGAAAGACTGATCCTAAACGCTCACTCTGGCTCACCTCTTGACCTGTGCCTGCACCACATACTCAAAAGGGTGTCTCAGTCACTAAATTCAGATATTAATGCTCTTTTCAATCTCTCACTTGAACCTGGCTCAGTGCCTGTTAGAAATTGGGTTTTTGGTTGGCAGTCAGGTTGCCCTCTGTCCAAGCAAGAACCCTCACTCTAGTCAGGGTAAGTCACACACAATCCAAAATCAGCCTGTGCCCACCCTCTGGTAGCTTGGCACGAGCAGTCAGGCTTAACTTAGAAGGCAATGTGTAAAGCATTTGTGCAATAAATCATACAATACCATAATATAACACCACAAAAATACACCACACAGTGTTTAGAAAAATATATAATATTTATCTGGGTATTTGCAGGTCAAAACGATTAAAGATGCAATATGAATTTGTAAAGATATCAATGAAAAGTGATATAAAGTGTCTTAAGTCTTTAAAAAGCAAACAAAGTCTCTTTCAAGCACAAAGTACCTGGTTTCTGGTGAAAAATCTCCGCAGAGGGCCGCAGAAGAGGAGATGCGTGGAAAAATGGTGTGTGTGTCGGTTACGCCCCTTCACACACGGACTTGCGTCGTTATTTTTCACACGGGGAGACGTGCGTCGTTCTACGGGAGGAAAAATGGTGTGTGCGTCGGTTGCGCCCCTTCACATACGGACTTGCGTCGTTATTTTTCAATCGGGGAAGACGTGCGTAATTTTCCGGCACGCGGACCGTCTCCTTCTATGGGTCGCGGGGATTACCAGATGTCCCGGGTCTGTGCGTGGATTCTCCTGCTTGTTTTCCGGCTGCGCGTCGTTCCGCGGGGCTGTGCGTCGAAATTTCACTCTCACGGCAGGCGTCGCGTCGATTTCTCCTTGGAAGTCGGGCGGCGTTGTCCTTGCGAGGCCGTGCGTCAAAGTTTCGGTCGTCCCGAAGGCCTTGCGTCGGTGTGCGGCGTTTTTCTCGCCGCGGAACAAGCGGTGTGTCGAAAATTTCGGCGCACGAAGCGTCCAAGTGAAAGAGAGAAGTCTTTTTGGTCCTGAGACTTCAGGGAACAGGAGGCAAGCTCTATCCAAGCCCTTGGAGAGCACTTTCACAGCCAGACAAGAGTTCAGCAAGGCAGCAGGCCAACAGCAAGGCAGCAGTCCTTTGTAGAAAAGCAGACAGGTGAGTCCTTTGAGCAGCCAGGCAGTTCTTCTTGGCAGGATGTAGTTTCTGGTTCAGGTTTCTTCTCCAGCAAGTGTCTGATGAGGTAGGGCAGGGGCCCTGTTTTATACTAAGTTGTGCCTTTGAAGTGGGGGTGACTTCAAAGAGTGTCTAAGAAATTCACCAAGCCCCCTTTCAGTTCAATCCTGTCTGCCAGAGTCCCAGTAGGGGGTGTGGCAGTCCTTTGTGTGAGGGCAGGCCCTCCACCCTCCCAGCCCAGGAAGACCCATTCAAAATGCAGATGTATGTAAGTGAGGCTGAGTACCCTGTGTTTGGGGTGTGTCTGAGTGAATGCACAAGGAGCTGTCAACTAAAACTAGCCAGACGTGGATTGAAGGGTACAACAAGATTTTAGTGCAAAGAAATGCTCACTTTCTAAAAGTGGCATTTCTAGAATAGTAATATTAAATCCGACTTCACAAGTCAGCAGGACTTTATATTACCATTCTGGCCATACTAAATATGACCTTCCTGCTCCTTTCAGATCAGCAGCTGCCACTTCAACAGTGTATGAGGGCAGCCCCAATGTTAGCCTATGAAGGGAGCAGGCCTCACAGTAGTGTAAAAACGAATTTAGGAGTTTTACACTACCAGGACATATACCTACACAGGTACATGTCCTGCCTTTTACCTACACAGCACCCTGCTCTAGGGGTTACCTAGGGCACACATTAGGGATGACTTATATGTAGAAAAAGGGGAGTTCTAGGCTTGGCAAGTACTTTTAAATGCCAAGTCGAAGTGGCAGTGAAACTGCACACACAGGCCTTGCAATGGCAGGCCTGAGACAAGGTTAAGGGGCTACTGAAGTGGGTGGCACAACCAGTGCTGCAGGCCCACTAGTAGCATTTAATCTACATGCCCTAGGCACATGTAGTGCACTCTACTATGGACTTACAAGTAAATTAAATAGCCAATCATGGATAAACCAATCAATAGTACAATTTACACAGAGAGCATATGCACTTTAGCACTGGTTAGCAGTGGTAAAAGAGCCCAGAGGTCAAAAGCCAACAACAACAGGTCAGAAAAAATAGGAGGAAGGAGGCAAAAAGTTTGGGGATGACCCTGTCAAAAAGCCAGGTACAACAGTGCCTATGTGTTGGAAGGAAGCGCTGGTCCTTCCACATAAAAAAAAACAATTTGGACACCTCCTGTCCTGCTAGCGATGGACCAATTTCACTTCTTCTGGGATGTGGGAAGATACTGGGATAGGCAGTTAATCAACACATTACGAAAAGTATAGAGGTGAATATTGTGCTACATCCCTTACAATCTGGGTTCTGGTCCGGATTTAGCACAGAGACAGCATTTTTAGAGGTGACTGAGTTTACCGAAACCCGCCTTGACTTGGGTACCACTACCACTGTACTTTTGTTAGACTAATTGATGGCCTTCGACACGGTGTCACACTCCAAACTCCTGCAAAGATTGAAAAAAACAGGAATTGTTAGTACCATGTGGAAATGGATTAAGTCCATCCTTTCCAACTGCAAGGGAGCAGTCTCTCTCCCTCCTTTTACATCTGACTATTGTGAGGTCATTGTGGTGTTCACAGGACACGGCCTTAAGACCGTGTCTTTTCAACATCTACATGACGCCCCTTGCTGCTATTGTTTCAGATTGGGGTTTCATCATGGTGACCTTAGCCGACAATACCCAGTTAATGTTTACCTTTACACACCTGGATGACTCTGTTTCAGGAAATTCCAAGGGCTGCCTACCAGCAGTTGCTGGCTGGATGTATGACAGCTGCGTTTGCCTAAACTCTGATAACTCAGAAGTTCTGATGTTCAGCTTCTCTTCCATATCAAATCTGACCCACCTGTGGCCTTCTGTAATGGGACTCCCTCCACCCCCATCCACCACAGCTAAAATCGTGGGGGACACGCTCGACAATGCCTTCACTTTTAGGCCTTTTGTTAATGCCACCAAAGGAGTCTGTCTTTCACTTTTGAAAACTTTAAGGAATACTCTCAACTTTTTGCCAGAGTGTAGGAGGCTGGCCTGGCTTGTAGTGGGTACCAGTGGTACTTACACCTTGTGCCAGGTCCAGTTATCCCTTATTAATGTAGAAGAGGTGTTTCTAACAGCTTAGACTGATAGAAGGTAGCTATGGCAAAGCAGCTTAGGCTGAACTAGGAGACATGCAAAGCTACTACTATACCACTTGTATCATATGCACAATATCATAAGAAAACACAATATACAGAGTTACTAAAAATAAAGGTACTTTATTTTTATGACAATATGCCAAAAGTATCTCAGTGAGTACCCTCAGTATGAGGATAAGTTATATACACAAGATATATGTACACAAACCAAAATTAGGTAAGTAATAGCAAGAAAAGAAATGCAAACAGTGTAGAATCACAATAGATTGCAATAGGAGCACATAGGTATGGGGGCAACACAAACCATATACTCCAAAAGTGGAATGCGAACCACAAATGGACCCCAGACCTATGTGAGCTTGTAGAGGGTCGCTGGGACTGTAAGAAAACAGTGAGGGTTAGAAAAATACCCCACCCCAAGACCCTGAAAAGTAGGTGTAAAGTGCCCCTACTACCCCCAGAGAGCACAGAAGTCGTGATGGGGGGATTCTGCAGGAAGAACATAAACCAGCAATGCAACAACTACTTTATTGCGGTTTTGCAGGCGTCCTGAGCAGTCAGCGGTCGATCCTTTGGTAGAAGGTGAAGAGGGAGATGCAGAGGAACACTGATGAGCTCTTGCATTCGTTATCTGAAGAATTCCCCAAAGCAGAGACCCTAAATAGCCAGAAAAGGAGGTTTGGCTACCAAGGAAGGAGGATTGGCTACCAAGAGATGTAAGAGCCTATCAGAAGGAGCCTCTGACATCACCTGCTGGCACTGGCCACTCAGAGCAGTCCAGTGTGCCCCCAACACCTCTGTTTCCAAGATGGCAGGGGTCTGGGACACACTGGAGGAGCTCTGGGCACCTCCCCTGGGAGGTACTGGTCAGGGGAGTGGTCACTCCCCTTTCCTTTGTCCAGTTTCATGCCAGAGCAGGGCTGGGGGATCCTTGAACCGGTGTAGACTGCCTTATGCAGAGATGGGCACCATCTGTGCCCATCAAAGCATTTCCAGAGGCTCGGGGAGGCTACTCCTCCCCAGCCCTTCACCCCTATTTCCAAAGGGAGAGGGTGTAACACCCTCTCTCAGAGGAAATCCTTTGTTCTGCCTTCCTGGGCCAGGGCTGCCTGGACCCCAGGAGGGCAGAAACCTGTCTGAGGGGTTGGCAGCAGCTGCAGTGGAGACCCCGGAAAGGCAGTTTGGCAGTACCCGGGTACTGTGCTAGAGACCCGGGGGATCATGGACTTGTCCCCCCCAATACCAGAATGGTATTGGGGGGACAATTCCATGATCTTAGACATGTTACATGGCCATGTTCGGAGTTACCATTGTGACGCTATACATAGGTAGTGACCTATGTATAGTGCATGCGTGTAATGGTGTCCCCGCACTCACAAAGTCCGGGGAATTTGCCCTGAACGATGTGGGGCCACCTTGGCTAGTGCCAGGGTGT
Organism: Pleurodeles waltl; assembly: GCF_031143425.1. NCBI lineage: Eukaryota > Metazoa > Chordata > Amphibia > Caudata > Salamandridae > Pleurodeles > Pleurodeles waltl. The sequence goes on from NC_090437.1 coordinate 1,283,453,850, forward strand.
CCACACAGTAAGTAACTTTGCACCCAACCTTCACCAGGTGAAGGTTAGACATATAGGTGACTTATAAGTTACTTAAGTGCAGTGGTAAATGGCTGTGAAATAATGTGGACGTTATTTCACGCAGGCTGCACTGGCAGGCCTGTGTAAGAATTGTCAGAGCTCCCTATGGGTGGCAAAAGAAATGCTGCAGCCCATAGGGATCTCCTGGAACCCCAATACCCTGGGTACCTCAGTACCATATACAAGGGAATTATATGGGTGTACCAGTATGCCAATGTGAATTGGTAAATTTAGTCACTAGCCTGTTAGTGACAAATTTGGAAAGCAGAGAGAGCATAACCACTGAGGTTCTGGTTAGCAGAGCCTCAGTGAGACAGTTAGGCACCACACAGGGAACACACATAGGCCACAAACCTATGAGCAGTGGGGTCCTGGCTAGCAGGATCCCAGTGACACATAACAGACACACTGACAACATAGGGTTTTCACTATGAGCACTGGGCCCTGGCTAGCAGGATCCCAGTGAGACAGTGAAAACACCCTGACATATACTCACAAACAGGCCAAAAGTGGGGGTAACAAGGCTAGAAAGAGGCTACTTTCCTACACAACCCCCCCCCCCAAACGAAGGACAATAAGGCTAACCTTGGCCAGTTGAGTCTTTATTGTCTAAGTGGTGATAAGTGGAGAGTAGCTCTGCAATAGACTGGTTACTCCCTTTATCATCCACTATATGGTTACTTCCCTGTGGGGATGTATACCACCCTGTTTGAAGTTTTTTTAGCTAGCCAACAATGTGATGATATATTCTCAGAGTTCCTATCAGTGAGTTTTAGTTTAGAACAGTGGGAATTGTCCAATGGACCTATTTCCAGGGATGAGAATGCCAGACAGGGATACAGTCTCAGTAAAGCCATAGCTGGGCAAACACTTTGTCCATATGGCTGTAAGAGAGAACAGGGATGCTGTTTCTCTTGTTTTGGAGCAGGGCAGGGATGCTGTCCTATGAGCTCCACACTAGGGCAGGGCTGCTGTCCTAAGTGTTTTGAGGCAGTGCAGGGTTGCTGCACTAAAGTTTCTCTGGGAGGGTTGGAGGGATGCTCCATGTTAATTAAAATGGTGGACTTTTTCTCACCAATATTAGTTATCCCACAGAGAGGTACTTCCACCTCAGGGAGTACAGCTGTGCCAGCTGATGGTTCCCTTGGTACAGGTGCCACCCCAGGAGAGGTTTCTCCTACCACAGGAATGGTGTCCTGAATGGCAGGGTGGGTAGGGGATACTGTGATGCCCTTTTTACCTGTTGTTGGAGAAGGATCCTGAGTTTTCAGGCCTGTTCCTCTCCTTTTTCATTTCAGTAGAAATGAGAGGAAGCAATTCCTCAGGGATACCCAGCATGGCTGCAGGGGTATGAAACTCTACCTCAGCCCAACCTGAGGTCTCTAGGTCATTACCTAAGAGACAGTCTACAGGTAAGCTATGTGATACCACCACCTGCTTAGGGCCAGTAACTCCACCCCAACTAAGCTGAACTGTAGCTAAGGGAAGAAACTTAGTGGAGTTATGGACATCAATAATCGTGTACTGTTGTCCAATGATGTGTTGTTCAGGAGACACCAGGTTTTCAGTCACCAAAGTTATACTGGCACCTGTGTCCCTGTAGGCCTGGGCCTCAACACCATTTATTGAAACTGTCTGCCTGTACTTATCCATTGTAAGGGGACAAGCAGCCAGTGTGGCAAGGCCAATGCCACTAGGTGTGTCAGAAACTGTCTTGGGACTGACTACCCCAGTTTCTATGATGGACCCATAAGTGAACCCAACTACACCCTTACCTTGACTGTTGCCAGCAGTCCCACCACTATTATCACTACTGCTAGGGGCACTAGAGTTTGATGTATTAGTGGTGGTTGGCTCAGGGGGTTTACCTGGAGAGGACTTATCCCCTTGCCAATGGCCTTTATTTTTACACACATAGCACCAAGGCTTTTTAAAGTGTGTATGTTGTGAAGAAGAGAAAGATTTATCCCCACCCCCTGAAGAGTGTTTAGGATTTGAAGAAGGATCTTTGGTTTTACCCTTATCCCCATGCTTATCCTGAGATTTCTCACCATCTTTCTTCTTGCCATCATTGTCACCTCCTGTATGAACTTTTCTGTTCACTCTTGTTCTGACCCATTTGTCTGCCTTCTTTCCCAATTCTTGGGGAGAGGTCAGATCTGAGTCTATCAAGTACTGGTGTAACAAATCAGACACACAATTGTTAAGAATATGCTCTCTCAGAATAAGATTGTACAGGCTTTCATAGTCAGATACCTTACTGCCATGCAACCACCCTTCCAAGGCCTTCACTGAACAGTCCACAAAATCTGTCCAGTCTTGTGAGGACTCTTTTCTGGTGTCTCTGAAGTTAATCCTGTATTGTTCAGTGGTTAAGCCAAATCCATCCAAGAGTGCACCCTTCAAAACTGTAAAATTGTTAGCTTCACTTTCTCTAACAGTAAGGAGCCTATCCCTACCCTTTCCAGTGAAAGATAGCCACAAAATAGCAGCCCACTGCCTTTGAGGGACCCCCTGTACCATACAGGCCCTCTCAAGTGCAGCAAACCACTTGTTGGTGTCATACCCCTCCTTGTAAGGGGGGACTATCTTGTGCAGATTCCTGGAATCATGCTCTCTAACAGGATTACTATCAGGAATACTGCTGCTGCCACCATGGGGTCCAACCCCCAATCTCTGTCTTTCCTTCTCCAGGTCTAGGGATTCCCTATCTAAGGCCAGCTGTTGCTGTTTAAGCTTCAGTCTGGTCTCTTCAACCCTCAACTTTTTGACTTCCCTTTCTAACAAGTTATCCTCAGGGTGGGTGGGTTGGGAATGTTTAGACACAGAAGACAAGTTGGAAACTACAGAGGGGGATCTGTCCCTAACTGACGGAACCCTAGCAACTTGGCCTCTAGGAATAAAGACTTCCCTACTGTGATGGGAACCTCCATTACTACCAACATTACTGGATGTCCTGCTAGGGGGCAGACCCTGTTCAGAACCCACCCCACCCTCCTCAAGGTGTTCTCCTGAGTCAGAATGGGAACCTTTTATTAACCTCTCATCTGATGTGCCTGCTTGGGACTCATCATTTACAATAAGCATGTTAATTAGAAACTCTTTTGTAGGGTTCTTTCCTCTCACTAAACCTCTATCTAAGCAGAGACTCCTTAGGCTCTTGTAATTCAAATTGTCATAAGGTGTATTGACCATTTTAAGAGCTGAATCTACCACAGACATGATATCAGAAAAGGTTTAGAGATAGTGAGAAGGAAGAAAAGGTTTCAGAACTTTTTAAAGAACAGGGAAAAAACTTTTTCTAACTTTTAGAAACTTTTAGAAGCTTTAGAAAACTTTTCAGAACTTTGTAAAAAGTTTAAGGGAAGAAAAGCAAAACTTTTTTTTTGTTGATAAGTGTAGATACACTGAACTGTTTTGTATATGATTCTCTTATGAAAAGTACACAATGACAAAGTGGTAAGTAGTTACAATTACTTATCCCACCGCTGCACAACCAATGTAGGAGGCTGGCCTGGCTTTTAGTTGGTACCAGTGGTACTTACACCTTGTGCCAGGTCCAGTTATCCCTTATTAGTGTAGAAGAGGTGTTTCTAGCAGCTTAAACTGATAGAAGGTAGCTATGGCAAAGCAGCTTAGGCTGAACTAGGAGACATGTAACGCTCCTACTATACCACTGGTGTCATATGCACAATATCATAAGAAACCACAATACACAAAGGGGGTTATTACAACTTTGGAGGAGGTGTTAATCCGTCCCAAATGTGACGGATATACCACCAGCCGTATTACGAGTTCCATAGGATATAATGGACTCGTAATACGGCTGGTGGTATATCCGTCACTTTACCGTCACTTTTGGGACGGATTAACACCTCCTCCAAAGTTGTAATAATCCCCAAAGTTACTAAAAATAAAGGTACTTTATTTTTATGACAATATGCCAAAAGTATCTCAGTGAGTACCCTCAGTATGAGGATAAGTTATATACACAAGATATATGTACACATACCAAAATTAGGTAAGTAATAGCAAGAAAAGAAATGCAAACAGTGTAGAATCACAATAGATTGCAATAGGAGCACATAGGTATAGGGGCAACACAAACCATATACTCCAAAAGTGGAATGCGAACCACGAATGGACCCCAGACCTATGTGAGCTTGTAGAGGGTCGCTGGGACTGTAAGAAAACAGTGAGGGTTAGAAAAATAGCCCACCCCAAGACCCTGAAAAGTAGGTGTAAAGTGCACCTACTACCCCCAGAGAGCACAGAAGTCGTGATAGGGGGATTCTGCAGGAAGAACAAACACCAGCAATGCAACAACAGTGGATTTCCAGACCTGAGTACCTGTAAGACAAGGGGACCAAGTCCAATAGTCGCGACAGTGTCGAGAGTGGGCAGGAGCCCAGGAAATGCCAGCTGAGGGTGCAAGGAAGCTGCCACCGGTTGGAAGAAGCTTGGAGTTCTGCAAGAAGGAAGAGGACTAGGAACTTCTCCTTTGGAAGACTGATGTCCCACGTCGCGATGAAGCTTGCAGAGGTTTTCCCACGCAGAAAGACCGCAAAGAAGCCTTGCTAGCTGCAAGGGTCGCAGTAGAGGTTTTTGGGTGCTGCTGTGGCCCAGGAGGGACCAGGTGGTCGCCACTTGGAAGAGGAGACAAAGGGGGCGCCCAGCAACTCAGGGAGCCCTCACAGAAGCAGGCAGCACCCGCAGAAGTACCCTTACAGGCACTTAGAAGAAGAGTGAAACAGAGTCCACGCGAAGTCACAAAAGGGAGTCCCACGATGCCGGACGACAACTCAGAAGGTTGTGCACTGCAGGAAAGAGTGCCGGGGACCCAGGCTTGGCTGTGCACGAAGGAAATCCTGGTAGAGTGCACAGGAGCCGGAGCAGCTGCAAATCACGCGGTACACAGCTTTGCAGTAGGGAGGCAAGGACTTACCTCCACCAAACTTGGACTGAAGAGTCACTGGACTGTGGGAGTCACTTGGACAGAGTTGCTGTGTTCCAGGGACCACGCTTGTCAGGATGAGAGGGGACCCAGAGGACCAGTGTTGCAGTCTTTTGGTGCCTGCGTTAGCAGGGGGAAGATTCCGTCGACCCACAGGAGATTTCTTCGGAGCTTCTGGTGCAGGGTGAAGGCAGGCTACCCCCAGAGCATGCACCACCTGGAAACAGTCGAGAAAGCTTGCAGGATTAGGTGCTACAATGTTGCTGGTAGTCGTCTTGCTACTTTGTTGCGGTTTTGCAGGCGTCGTGAGCAGTCAGCGGTCAATCCTTTGGTAGAAGGTGAAGAGGGAGATGCAGAGGAACTCTGATGAGCTCTTGCATTCGTTATCTGAAGAATTCCCCAAAGCAGAGACCCTAAATAGCCAGAAAAGGAGGTTTGGCTACCAAGCAAGGAGGATTGGCTACCAAGAGAGGTAAGAGCCTATCAGAAGGAGCCTCTGATGTCACCTGCTTGCATTGGCCACTCAGAGCAGTCCAGTGTGCCCCAACACCTCTATTTCCAAGATGGCAGAGGTCTGGGACACACTGGAGGAGCTCTGGGCACCTCCCCTGGGAGGTACTGGTCAGGGGAGTCGTCACTCCCCTTTCCTTTGTCCAGTTTTGCGCCAGAGCAGGGCTGGGGGATCCTTGAACCGGTGTAGACTGGCTTATGCAGAGATGGGCACCATCTGTGCCCATGAAAGCATTTCCAGAGGCTGGGGGAGGCTACTCCTCCCCAGCCCTTCACACCTATTTCCAAAGGGAGAGGGTGTAACACCCTCTCTCAGAGGAAATCCTTTGTTCTGCCTTCCTGGGCCAGGGCTGCCTGGACCCCAGGAGGGCAGAAACCTGTCTGAGGGGTTGGCAGCAGCTGCAGTGGAGACCCCGGAAAGGCAGTTTGGCAGTACCCGGGCACTGTGCTAGAGACCTGGGGGATCATGGAATTGTCCCCCCAATACCAGAATGGTATTGGGGGGACAATTCCTTGATCTTAGACATGTTACATGGCCATGTTCGGAGTTACCATTGTGATGCTATACATAGGTAGTGACCTATGTATAGTGCACGCGTGTAATGGTGTCCCTGCACTCACAAAGTTCGGGGAATTTGCCCTGAACGATGTGGGGGCACCTTGGCTAGTGCCAGGGTGCCAACACACTAAGTAACTTTGCACCCAACCTTCACCAGGTGAAGGTTAGACATATAGGTGACTTATAAGTTACTTAAGTGCAGTGGTAAATGGCTGTGAAATAACGTGGACGTTATTTCACGCAGGCTGCACTGGCAGGCCTGTGTAAGAATTGTCAGAGCTCCCTATGGGTGGCAAAAGAAATGCTGCAGCCCATAGGGATCTCCTGGAACCCCCATTTCCCTGGGCACCTCAGTACCATTTACAAGGGAATTATATGGGTGTACCAGTATGCCAATGTGAATTGGTAAATTTTGTCACTAGCCTGTTAGTGACAAATTTGGAAAGCAGAGAGAGAGCATAACCACTGAGGTTCTGGTTAGCAGAGCCTCAGTGAGACAGTTAGGCACCACACAGGGAACACATATAGGCCACAAACTTATGAGCACTGGGGTCCTGGCTAGCAGGGTCCCAGTGACACATAACAAACACACTGACAGCATAGGGTTTTCACTATGAGCACTGGGCCCTGGCTAGCAGGATCCCAGTGAGACAGTGAAAACACCCTGACATACACTCACAAACAGGCCAAATGTGGGGGTAACAAGGCTAGAAAGAGGCTACCTTCCTACACAGTGCACTCTAGGAAAATCATTAGTTATGCATTATTAACTGCAAGACGCGATTATACTTATGCGTTGCTCTGGAGCTCTCCTCAAACATTGCTAAACAGACTTCAACGAGTCCAGAATGCGGCAGCCAGAGTTGAGCTGAATATTCCCAAAAGGCAATCAACTTGGAATGGCATAAAAAGCCTCCATTGGCTTCCTGCCAAGCAAAGAATAGAATTTAAAGCCTTGACATTAACATTTTGGGCCACCCATCAGAAAAACCCTGTGTACAACTGCGAAAAAATCAAAAGAAATCTTCCTTGCAGAGCTTTATGTTCAGCCAGTCACAACCTGCTCTGCATTCCCAAGATTAAAAAGTCCAGAGCAGGTGGACCTTTTTAATCCTTCTTGACCTCAAAACTCTGGAACGTCTGTCTGGATCACATTAGAGAGGCTACCTCAGAGAATTTATTCAAGACCCTCTTAAAGACTCACCTCTTTAGGGAGGCCTAATTATGGTTGTCCCTTCTTATGTCTGCTTTTTCATTCTGTCTTATTTTTCACCCAGTGCCGGGATGCTTCTTTTTGGAGCAGCTGTTTCTGAGCTTTACAAATTTATTTCGTCCATTTAGAAAAAATCCAAACAGCATCTGGACTCCTCACTGGGGTGCGGATATGTGCGCCTGCACCTCTGCAAGAAGCCAGGTACTGCAGAGATTTTTAACTAAGGTTAGAAACAAATTCCAAACAGCTCCTGGCTCCACGCTGAAGCACAGAACTGTGTGCTCTGAAAGGATGGTTTTCCTAGGCTAAAAAAAATCCATGCAGCACCTGGCTCCTTGCTGTGGAACAGACTCAGCTCTCCTTATTTTCTCGATGCTTCTTAAAGACTGTTTGACACTGAATGATGAAGTGGGAATTGGAAGGAAAGGAACTAGGAACAACTTTAGTACGGCCATTTAAAATCCCCAAATCCTGGTTTCTTTCCTTAGCTGGTTGGTTCGGAGGAGGGAATGTGGGAGGAGTTGGGATGCTTTTCCCACCAACTCTCCCACCTCCTGTCCTTCCACCAAAGGACAAAAGTAGCTTGAGCTGGCAGACATGGCTAAAGAGGAGCGTGGGGCATTAATAGTTGCTTTTAGCCCCTCCTGAAGCCCCATCCATCATCTTGATCCTGTGTGGACGTAGGAGTGGTGACGGAGTTTCTTAAAAGGCTCATCTAATATGTCTAGGATGTTGCTAGTAATGTCACATGCATATTAATGTGGAGGCCTAGACGTGAGCACCAGGCTGCCTCATTCTGGAGTTTGGCAGTGCCTAGAAAGGATCGGGCAGTGGCAAACTCGTTCTCCTCATCCTCAGGACAAGAATGAGTTTTTCTCCTTTAGCACCTTTCTTGCATAGTTACTCCCACGTTTTGCCTGGTGTCAGTATGTTTAGACTGTAGTACACTGGGATCCTGCCAACCCGGAACCCAGTGTCAGTGTTCTCTTCCCTAAATTTAGTTGGCAAGTACCTTTTACACCCCACAATTAGCATAGTGGTGCACCCATGTAAGTCCCTAGTATATGGTACTTAGGGGTGCCACATGGGCTGCAGCATGTATTGTGCCACTCACGGGGCGCATGCAAACTGTGCCTACAGGCCTGCAATTGCAGCCTGTGTGAAACGGTGCATGCACCTTTCACCCCAGATATAAGGTTTACCTTACATCATGGTCACTGCACTCTGACCCTATAAGTCACCCCTAACGTAGGCCCTTCAGCCCAAGGCTAGGGAGCATAGTTCTCAGTGTGAGGGCATCCCTGCATGAACAGAGGTGCCCCTGCAAACCCCAGACTCCATTTTCTGAGCTTTGTCAGTGCTGGGAAGCTATCTTAAGTTATGTAGTGACACTGGTCAACACGAGATGTCCAACTAAATAATCGCTTCACCGAACCTAGTCATGTCTGGTATCAAACATGTTGGAATCATGCAACTACACTGATTCCAGTGGTAGTTGCATGATACCATGTACTCTGGGAGTTCCCTGTGGGATCCCCCATGTCTGCCTGTACAGCCTTGCAGTGTCTGCATGCCAAACTGTGCTGCTGCAGACCCCAGACACTGTTCTGCCCTCCTACTGCTGAGCCTAACTCAAGCAGGGGAAGGCAGAACAAAAGATTTCCTGCAGAGGAGAGGTGTTACCATCTCTCCTTTAGAAATAGGTTTCTCTGTGCTACGGTGGGGGTGCCTCCGAACTCCACCAGACTGCTTTGAAGGGCACATTTGGTGCCCTCCTTGCATAAACCATTGTACTCCAGTACAGGAGCCTCCGGCTCCCTCTCTGGCATGAAACCACACAAAGAACAGTGGTGTGACCACTTCCCCTGTTAGGCCAGCTGGGTGACATCCCTGACCCACCTGATAGGTGGGTCACTGCAGTAAGTGCCCAACCCCCTTCCTGGGTTAGTTAAGGGCTCCACTGAGGGTGGGACCCTAGATTCATCTGTGGATTCATCTCTGGACCTGTCTGAAGACTCTTCTGAAACCTGGACACTGGAACCACTGCTGAACTTCGCCGGGACCCAAGGCAGGACTGCACCTAGTAGGAGGTCTCGTACTTCACCTTTGTCCTTATGCATTGCAAGGACTCTGCAACCTCCGTGGTCATGCATCCTTCAGAGTCACAAGGACTCAACCTGCACTTAGGAAGGCAAGAAGGAATCTCCCTTGGAGTGAAGGACTCACTCCTCTACATCTGCAGGCACCTCAATAACGAGGACTGGTTAGTGGATCCTGCTAGGTTGGAACTCCTCTGCACTGCGTCTGTTTGTTGTGGCCAAGGCTTGTTGGCTCCTCAGTCCAAAGACCTCCTAGCTCCAAGAAGCCCTAGCCTCCAGCAATACACAGCTCCAAGAACGATGTCCTCTCTGCAACTCCTCCATTTAGGCACCCCCTTCACTGTGCTGCTACTCCCTGTGGCTACTGCCAAAGTTTCCTGCAGGGGGCTCCAATGATTCCTCCTGGCTCTCCTGCATGCTGTGGGCTGCCCCTGACTTACCTGCAAAGGTAGAGTCTCCTGGACCTTGCTGGCCTCCAAAATTCTTCAACACTCAGTGCAATGATTTCTTGCATTTGCCAAGGCTTGTTGGTGGTTCTGCTGACCACTGACCCCTCTGCAATCCGACGACCAGCGTGGGACAGCTCATGCATGACTCCTAAGGTCCTCCTGCATCACCTGGATGCCACAACTGCACTTCTTCGACCACTATCCAACAGGAAAGTATCTCCAAGAAGGCTGGGCATTACCCCAGGCAAAGCCTCGGCACCCCTGGGTGGTCTGAACTCTGTCCCCTCTTTCCTTAGCTTCTCTTCTTCCAGAATCCACACCTGGGTTCCACAATCCTGGCCCATGGGTCACAACAGCATCTGGACAACCGAGGTCCTGATTGACTTCAATGGGAGGTTCTGACACAACTTCACCCCTATGCACCTGGGTTCCCTGGTGTAGGTACTGCACTTCTCTGGGTATCCACGGGTGGGGGCACTCTTAACCCTCCACTGTCCTAATGGGTTTCCTTGGGGTCCCCTGGGAAGGGTCCTAAAACTCGGAAACTCCAACCACAACTTTCCCATGTTATCCTATGGACACTGACCCAGGGTTAGAACTCTGCACGGGGACACCTAGGCAGTCCTAGCCACTTGCCTTTGGTGTTTTAGTGTTTCCCCAGTCCTAGGAGTCCTTGAATGGTAGTTTGGAATGGTAGTGATGATATTTTTTTTAGCACATGGTTTGCCACCCCCGCCCATAGGGGCCCATGTTATTTCATGCTTTTACTTACCTGTATCTGAGTATATTTTCGTATGTTCTAGTGTTTGTGTTATAATAAATAAATAAAAAATTCCAACACTGGTGTGGTTCTTTCTTGTGTGTACATCACTGACTGACCTGTGTGGTATCTGCAACTGCCTTACACCCTCCTGGATACACCTGTGCTGCTCTCCACAGCTACCCTTTGAGAGCTCTGGTTATCTAGAACCTCCTACACTATCACTAAGGGTTGCCTGGACCCAGTAGAGGGACTTTGTAAATATGGCGCATGGAAAAAGCCACTCTAGTGCCGCCTTAGCATAAAAAGAATTACGCTATGGCAGCGCTAAGGTGGCGCAAGAGGCTTGTAAATATGCCCCTTAGTTCCTGCTCCTACGTGACGTGCAAAAGTAAGATTATTTATACATGTTAATTTGACTTCTTTATGAAAAATTCCTTAGGATTTGATTTCTTGTATTTAAGGCTTGTAGAAGGCATCAGTCTGAAGGTGCTCTGTGCTTAAATCATTCTGGGTATTCCAAAACACCTTAGACTATATGTTCATCAGATGCATCCTATTCAGGTGGATCAGAAGATACTACTTAGAGGTGGGGGAAGGTTTTGGCTATTGCTAGTCGTTTCAATCAATCAATCAATAAAGGAATTTGTAAACCGCACTTCTCACCCGTGAGGGTCTAAAGGCGCTGAGGTGTGGGGGGGAAGTGAGGTGGTGTGGTGCTGCTACTGCTCGAACAGCCAAGTCTTGAGAAGTCTCCTGAAGGCAAGGAGGTCTTTGGCCTGATGCAGGTGGGTGGGAAGAGTGTTCCACGTTTTGGCGGCGAGGTGCAAGAATGATCTGCCACCGGTTGTAGTTCTGTGGATGTGTGGGATGGTTGTGAGGGCGAGGTCGGCGGAACTGAGTTGCCGGTTCGAGGTGTAGAAGGAGAGCCGTCTGTTGAGGTATTCTGGTCCGGTGTTGTGCAGTGCTTTGTGAGCATGGGTGAGGAGTTTGAAGGTGATACTCTTGTTGACGGGGAGCCAGTGCAGGTCTCTCAGATTGCCTGTGATGTGGCAGTGGCGGGGGATGTCCAAGATGAGGCGTGCGGAGGCGTTCTCAATGTTCGGTTTGGTTCAGTAAAGTTTTCCAAGTCTAGTCAAGTTGGGTGTAGGTAAAAGAAATGCTCACGCTAGTTAGTACCACTCTGTCCAGGAACAGGATGCCCTTTAGCTGGGACATCCTGCGGCTCTTCCAAGGACACCCACTGCCACCCCTCGCCATGCAGGTAAGAGGTGAAGGGAAGGGGTGCTACATTGAGGTGGGCCGGCAGCCAGGTGGGGAGCGGGAGGCGGTCAAATGTGGCATCTTTTCTCTGTTGCTGGCATTGGGGACAGAAGCAGTCACACAATAGGGATCTTTGATCATGTTGGGGAGGAATCAGTGCTTAATTTGAGCAGGTGGTTGACGGTGCTGGGCACCGGCACTTATTTTTGAGGGCCTGCACTTAGTTTTCAGCTTCAGACATTTACTGCGAGCAAAAGACACATCTGAGAAAGGCCGGGGAAGAGAAAAATGAAAAAGCGTCATACAGGGAGAATGCAGAAAGCTGCAAGAGTGAGTTTAAGGGGAAGTGGGTGTCTGTAAATGGATTAAAGAGGCCCGAGATGGCTTCAGGATTACGCTGCCTCAGTATACGCGCTCCACATTTAATTGTTGCAGCTGCGTGTTTCAGGGGAGAGCGTTGGGCACCAGCACGTTTTTATTTATAAATTAAGCACCGGGAGTAATAATCTTCCTGTGAGCAGATTCACATTTTTTATACAAATATTGTGATGTCTAAGGATTTGCCAATTTCGCACACCCTTCCTATTACACTACTGGCATTGTGGTCCAGCAAAAATGATCTCTGTTCTCCCAGTGTCTTCCTTTGCACAACAGTAAAACAGGCCAAGAAACCTCTGCAGTCTGTGCTTCACAGATACATGGCATAACTTGAGAGGGCCCCTCTGCAAAGTACATGGAGGAGCCCCCTTCTGAACTCACTCAGGAGCTCTCAGGTCAGGGCACTGTGCTGAGGGGGTCTTTGTTACGCCACTGCTCCTGACTGCAGCCAGCATCACTGCTACTCACTTTGAGAATGCGACTGAGGAACAGCACAAAAATGATATTTTAAATAAAAACAAGCCAAACCAGTTCTGAAACTGTCAGCAGACCAGGATACTGTGCTGAGGGTTCAACACAATTCATTGGCCAGCTGGAGACTAAAACTGCCAACTGCTGAAAATTCACTAAAGTGATACAGCATTTGCAACTGTGAGTGTGATCTGGGGTCAGCACATTGCTTAAATCCTGATGTGCAACTTTTTGAAGTTCCACATTGTACATTTCTGTGCCAAAGAGTTTTGGTAACAACAGCTGGAGGAACAAAAAACAGTTGCGTTGCAAAACTTGAATATGATACTGAACAACAAGGAAACTCCTCCCCTCACCCCCCCCCCCCCCCCCCACCACCGCGTGGACTGCGGGGTCCTTTGTTACGCCACCGCTCACCCTCCATCTGCACTGCTTCATTCTTTTAGGCTCAACGAAAAGTACGATTACACAATTTCTCCCACCCCTTCGAGAATGCGCTATCAAGCTGCCTCTTGACACTTAAACGTGCACTTGTGGCTACTGAGCTGAGGCCAAGTCACTTTCCTTTCATTATATTTTAAGGGAAGTGTTCGGATGGTCACTTCTTACAGCTATAGTCAGGGTGAGACGGCTTCACGGAAAATATCAAACCAAAGCAACGTAGGTTTACACCTAAGAGCAGGGTCAGGTAAACATATATTTTAAATTCCGTGTAACAGGAAACGAAGGGGAGCAATTTGCCCTGCAAACGAGTGAAATATTGAAGGCCCTCGTATTAGACCTGCTGTGGGTGTTAACAAGGCGGGAGCCCACCAGGCATAGGCGACCTGCCCAGTTCCTTGGCAGTTTCGGCGGTTCTTGTGTTTCTCTCTGGACCACATTTTGAGGGCCAAGGATCTCACAAAATACTCAAACTCCGCTCATTTCTCTGGTTCGCATGCAGACCGATTCTGGGCTTTTTTAAAGGCTTGTTGGAAAAATTCCAAATTTCACCCATTTCAAGATCGACAACATTTTTGGCTGACCCCTAACTCAAATATGTATTATTATTGTTCTTCACAAACCCCTAATGGATACAAAATAGAAATATACAGGTGTATTACCACCTGACAAACTCAAAATAAAAATATATAGGTGTATTACCTCTTGAAAAACTCAAAATAAAAATATAAATGTGTATTACCACTTGACAAAGTCCAGCGGTTTGTCAACAGTGCAGATCACCTACACTTTTAGGGCTGGGATTCGACTGTACACGCATATTGTCTTTTTCTCCACATGTGAAACATGTCTGTGGATTGACACAAACGTACGACCTAGTGAGGGTTCAACACAATTCATTGGCCATCTACAAGCTTAAACTAACAGCTGCTGAAAATTCACGAAAGTGATACAGCCATTGAAATTGTGAGCGTGATCTGAGGTCAGAAAATTGCTAAAATCCCGATGTGCAACTTTTAGAAGTTCAAAATTGTACTTTTCTGGGCCAAAGAGTTTTGGTAACAACAGCTGGAGAAATAAAAGTAGTTGCTTGCAAAACGTGAATATGATGCAGAACCACAAGGAAACTTCGCATGACCACACACCCCCTTTCCACCTCCTCACTAGAGAACTGGTACCTCTGATCTGCAGCTTCTGCCCTCAAGATCCTAAATTAGAAAGAGGAGTCTGTGGTTTAGCTTCATGCTTCCTGAGGATGACAGTGCACATCACAAGTTGACTGCTCTCTGTTTCTATTTGTGTCATCCTTGGCTGTCACGTGGTCCACTGCATCAGTTTCACATAGAAACCAACAGTAGAGGAAATGTAAATTACCTCCTTATAAGGCAACTCTACAACCATATATTCTCTGCCTTCTCTAAAACCTCAGGTGCAGCTGACAGTTTTATCGAACCTCACCAAAGTGTCTAGATTTAATTCTGCATGTGTGCATGCCTTTATTTCTGTATACTTTTTTGTAAAGCTCTTGCAGGTCATCTAGGTCACTCCAGAGCACTGGACAAAAACTGTGTCCAGGGGCTGGAGTCCATCCAGATGTAATGAACGATCTTAAATCTGATATTCATTGTTTGCTTCCCTATGGTGCAAATTAAAGGAAATCCTCTTCAGCTCACAAATGTTCGAGAGTTTCAGGCACTGGACTCTTGAGAATTTTTCACCATATTTTAGTCTTTTGAAGAAAAGCATCATCTTACCTTTTAAAAATGGAGCTATAGGGTCAGGTGGGTAAAAGACCAGCTGGAAATCCCAAGAGAGACACTGAAGGTGAAGGAAAGAGCGCTAACGATAAGTCCAAACACTGAAAACCGCTTGTATAATGGTAACACATTTTGAAAACTCTTTACTTTTATACACTTTCTCCACATTAGCGAAGAAGTCACATGGTTAAGAGTGAAACTGCAGATAACAGGTGCTAAGGCAGGTGCCCCAGGTTCTCATGAAGAAATGGTTGGAAGGACCTTTAATGAGAAAAACATAGTAGAGACTTCTCTGCTGAGTGCCACGATTTTAACTTTCCCGCTCACGAGTGCCAGGGTGAAACCAAAGCTTATGCCCTCTCAGACGATATAGACTTCCCATCTTGGTATAACATAGGAGTACATTATAAATGTGGTTTAAAACAACACGGCTGATATATATGCGACGGCCTTATAGGCTTAAATCTATGCGTATGTTAGTTAGGCTGGCATTCGTTCCATTGGCCAATCTAGCAGAATTTCTATCCTTGCTAAGGCAGCACTTAAACCTAGACAGTGTTTTGAGTACTGAAGCAGAGGGTTGGAAGGTCCAAGTTGACGTTGAGGAGAGAGCACTTTACAAAGAAAATATCCGGCAGAAATTTCATCAATGCTTATCAGGATTAGCAGAAATTCCAACAATAAATCTAGACACCGGAACACACTCTCAAATAAGGAGTGCATTTCCTGTACCGACATATCTAGTCTCAATAACGTGTAGAGGGGGTGGTATTTAGCATGTTATGGACCCGGTACTTGTACAATGAAGTTCTTCCACAAATTTTATGGTAGCGTTCCATGGAGATCACCCTGCCAAGAATGGGAGGACAATTTGACATCATGTCTGGTGGAGTCTACATTAGAGGAACTGGAGGGCTCCCAGCTAGTCACATGTCCACCACCTGTAGAACACCCTATCAGACCATCTGTCCTGATTTTACTGCTCTCTGGTGGATTTTACATTTTAGTTCTAATGCAATGAAAAGGCTGCCTGACGCAGTGATGGCTGATGGGTCTACTCATTTTTTGCTGGTTGTTGCTCATTCAAGTAGTAGACGACCACCCCCACCCGCTGTCACGACAAATGACACTTCTCGTTCAGGATTCCTATTTTAGTGGTGGTGTGGTCCCACAAAAGTATGCTTCCAGGTATTAAGAACTGGTTTTGACTGGACTCATAAAATATTTAGGACTTAACACCTGTAGCACCCCAAAAATGATATCTTCCATTTCAACATGGCAATACAAATAGCAATGCAAACAAAATTGAAACAGATGTGACATTCATTACCTCCTTGTCTTCTTATGCATTCCAGTCATGACTCATTTGAGGTGAGTCCACCTGCCTAGACAGCCACTAGGTTACCATCGTTCCATCTAAATATCATTCTTACCGTTTCTTCCTGGTTGGCATGTGTCATGACCATCTACCAGTAGACATTCTACAAAGTGGAGGTAATAATGGACCTTTAATCCCTGTCACATCTAGCAATGCGGTTTCTGGGATTCGCTTGAAAACAGAGGGTATATCTAGGCTTAAGTATGCAAAGTTTGCAGAAGAGGCAGGTGTAGAACATTTTTGGTAGAATTATTTTTTAAAGAAAACCTTTGTATGCATGAGAAATATTCACATCAGCAGCTGAACATTTAATTCTTAGGTTTATTCTTATTATGTGTCTTGCTTGTTTAACAGCTTGTGGCATTGCTTCAGAATGAATAGGGCCACCGCCAACTAGCGGGAGGAGAGCCTTGGCTTGGATCAGTAGTTATAACCATAACTTCTAATAATGCAGATAGCATATCAGAGAGACCATATCCAGATCGCAATAAGGATCTGCCACTGGCAGCTACCTGCTCGCCACACAGCGCACCTATGACTATCAATGCTGACCATGAGATATACCAAGACAAAAATATTGATTCTGACCCAAGCCTTAAAAAATGTAGCTCACCAGCTGGTGGTGGTGGTGAAGGATGGGGGCAAGCATATGTTGGCTATGATCCTCTTCACACAATGAAGCAGGAGACATTTTGTTTTGCATGACTTTCAAGCAAACACACCTAGTTCTGTAGTGGCAGGCCTATATTCCTTATTTTCCTTTCTTTGTAGGAGGTTTTGCATTGTTTGAGGCTTTGTGTTTGTTGGTCCAGCCAGGTCCAGACTGTTGGGAGGCAGACCAGGCATAGTGGTCTGCCATGCCCTACCTTAAAAGACATAGTGAAAGGTATTCTGAAAAGTCCCACCTGAGCCTCTGGTTCTAAATGGCTTGTGCATTGTCTCACTAATGACAAGGAATGTAATTTCTTTTTTTTTTCTCCTGAGACCCCCCCGATCTCTATTTGGCTGGCGTACTGCGTATGGCATGGCCTGTACCTTGGTGTACTGTTGTTCCAGACCCCGGAGAAGGGTAAAGGACTTTGTAAGGGATGTGTTTCCTCTGATTTCTTCTCTAAGTGGGTGGAGGACAACAGATGCAGTAGGAGCATGGTTAGCTTATCCTTTTTTGGCTTCTGTGGAATGGTTGTTTCCATTTCTGCTACTGGTGCCCAGAAGAGACAGTGGCCAAGGCACTAGCTTCTGAATGAGTGAAAGGAGCACAGAACTGGTGTCACGGTTTAGACACGTCAATTAGAGTTCCCTGGGCCAGTTGACGCTGGCCTTTTGAGCTTGGGGAAGGTATGATTGATGTAAGGCAATGGCTTCATCCTGGAGTAATTGAGTATTCTGAGATTGCTGGAGCACAAACCAGTGGAGGATTTTTGTCAGTACTTTATTCCCAGTATAGGGTAAGCTTTCTAGGCTGGCACTTACCTTGCATGATACGGTAGAAAGGTCTCATCCTGAGGAAGAAGCGTAATCTGGTCAGCTCTCATTTCTCAGGCTCATGGGTTGCAACATACTCATGAGGACGCTAGATCCGTTCTTCCTCATTCTTTCAGGGAATGAGCCTATGCTGGCTTCTTGGGCCTTGTAACATGGTTTCTGCTGCCATGAAGTGCGCCGACATCAACCTGCTGGGTTTGTTTAGCAATATGGGGTGTTGGTTCATTTGTGAGCTGCCATCCCCATTCTTCATGCTTGGTTTGAGGATGTCGAAATGTGGTTATACTCAAAGGTTTAACCTCAATGCATCCAGAGGACTTGGACCCATTCGCGTATGTCCCTTTTGTATAGCAAATGCCATGCAGAAGGCAGATGCAGTAAATACCTTGACATAACCAAATGGCCATATGCAACCTATATCTCCCAGTTCTTGTGCGGGGCTCTAGAATGTCTATTTCCCTGGGTGAACAATGCGTCTCAACTGTGGGTCTTGATATGTGTAGGGTGGGGCTTTGTTATAAGCTTTATCTCTAAGCCTCCAGAATCAGGGATCATCCATTTACCTGTACCCAGGAGTGAGGTCAAGGAGGCAGTCTTATCTAAGGTCATCTCTGCGCTGTGCTGTTCTTGAAAAAGACCCGCCCATTGGAGAATCAGGGGCCTGTTTCATTCTGTTTCTCATGGAGTGGGCGCTGGTGGTGTCCCCTCATGTCTTTAGAGGACAATCCACTTATTTCTGATAATTGTGAATCTCCAGGTTGCCTACCTTCTTATTAGGCTGATGGAATATCATCAGAGGTTCGTGCATTGATGGGACAAACGTCTTTGGTTGCCTTTTGGCCTAATGTGAACTCCTGTTTTTACCAAAGCAACTGCTCTTCTGGTGAGTCAGCTTCCTGAGCAGGACTTGCTGCTACATCAGTACTTTAATGACTGCCAGATCAATTTCCATTTCAGGCAAGGACTGTGGGGGACATGCACAAGGACCTGGAAGTGCCTCATGTGAATGGGCCCCTGATCGTCTAGGGGAAATACAAGCTGGAACCAGGACCATTGTGCATTTTTGGGGGCTTGATTCTGGATAACTGTGAGTGGGGTTATTCATGCAGGTCACATGATTCTGTTGTTTCAGGGCAAAGTGTTCACTGTTGTAGCAGAGAATCCCAAAATACATTCTGGCCGGGGAATCATTTGGATATGACAGTGGCACTGGCTTTAGTACTGTGGTCAGGTTTCCAGGTCGGCTTAGTTGCAGTAGCGTAGCCAATGTACAATGGGGCCAAGTGCAATGAAGGAAATGGGACCCTTGGCTGCTGTTTTAATTATAAAATACTGGAATATTCAGCTTTTGATGGGCCTTTCAGGCCTCTTGGCATCACCAATGGGAGCTATGATCTTGTTCGGTAGTGCATTTCCGCACTCATCTTGGAGACTGGAGTCTAATGACTTCAAGGGCAGGTTCCCTCTGATGGCTACCATCAGAAAGGAACTCCTTAGGTGGTCGGCTCTTCAGAGACTCCGGGTGGGAGGATCTATGCTCGCTCATCCTCTTCCTGTTACTCTGGCCACAGATGACAGTGGCTAAAGTTGGGTGCTGCTCTGGGGTCTAGGAGTTTTGTTGTTGCTGGGCTTCTCAAGTTAGGACTTGTTCCTCAATCTAGACAGAGATGGGAGCAAGTGCGTTTATGCTGTGATGCTGTGGGATTGTTCATCTGGGTACAGGCGTGGTGGTTTTTGATCAGGATGGACAATATGACAGTAATCATTGGGTAGATACTCAATTGAAGAGCTTGGTAGGGGTGTTATGCTCCATTGTCATTTGGTGTAAAGGGTGTGAACTGTGTGGAAGTGGGCAGAGGTCTTAATCTGTCAAGTTTCAGGTCCCTTTGCCAGTGGTGGTCTGTTCCAGTGATGGATCTTTTTGCTGATCAGAACTGTGCTTTCGTGCTTCTGTGCTGCACCAGGCCCCACGTGGAAGGTGCCTTGGACATTGCTGCTATGTTATGGCCTTGGCAGATGGGCCTTCTTTAAACTTCCACCGTTTCATCTCTTTCGAAGGGTTTGATGTTAGATCAGGAAGAAGGGGGTCATCGACGATTGTGATCGTGATGGTGTGATCTCAGCTTGCTTTTTTGGGTCTCCGCTGATCTGTCTGAAATGATGGGTCCAGAGCGGTTACTGGCATCATATTCTTCTTTTCTAAGTTGTTTTTATCTAATACCGGAAGTCCTTAGTCCTCCAGGATTAGAGAGGTAATGATCGATCGTGTCATGATGCCATGGTAGGCCGAACAGCATTTCATTTTGTTTTTCAAAGGCAAACTGCTAAAGGTGGGTTTAATTTTGTGTGGGCAACACTGATTACATTTTGCTGCTGAGCGTGGCCATGGCGGGCCCTAGTTAGGGCTAACTTAAGTAAGACGTACCTTCCGCTGCACAGACAGTCCTGAGATGGATGACTCAATCCAAAGGGGGTTAATTAGGGTAGCTATCATAGAGATGGGCAAAAAGGCCATCTTCTGATTTTTGGCCACCTGTAAATGACCCTACAGGCCCCACCATTCCAACTGAGTGTTAAACGCCCAATGGTGCTGAATCTAAGGGTGCGGTGGTAATTGCGGTACCCCAGATAACCCAGAAGGAAGTCAGATGGGACATAGCAATAAATAGGCCCTTGAGTTTTGTTCTTTCAGCCTTTGCCATGTTCAAAGACAGTCTGTAAAATGTGAGGCAACTTCTTCTGACCCGCCGCTGTTAACTCTTTTAATATGGACATATGTGTTTGCTTTTCTTTCTCTGATCTCAGTGGTGGCATATTGCAACTTGGCCCCTCTGTGGTCCTCTTGCTGGGATACAAGTGCGTGAAAGGAGGCTCGAAGGTTTTAGAACGCAAACTTAAATTACAAATAAAATGCTTGCCTAGCATCTAAACTTTACAAGTATTTCAAAATGTGTCAGCAGCAAGGGACGTATCAATGAAGCACATTGTATCTTATTCCTTGAGTATTTCAAATAGTGTCAAAACAAACCAAGATGCAGCCATTTTACTCTGATACATACAGGGCTAAAGCCCCCGGGGTTTATCATTTATCCACTGTAAGTCCGTTCAATTTGCATTTAAAATTGACCTCCCCAAATTTACTACATAGTGTGGCATAACAGGAACGTCAGATGTATCTTAGGCTAGAATGCATTTATATTCCAGTTACATCTCGCCTCATTACGGATACTAAAAGGTATCCAAAATGCCTAGTAACCATTATACTGCATATCGTGCTTTGCTTTTTTACTTAAAAAAATGCTAAAACGGGAGGAGGAACTCAACCAAAGCACTACAGTCGCAAGCAGCTTTACCTCTGAATGAACACTGTTGTGTTATTTTTTAACTTTGTTGTAAATTATGTTATAGTTAAGCCTAGGTTGGTTGCATTTTCGCTGTTATGAGAAATTGAGTAGTCTGCGCAGCGGGTGTGTTAACCCACTGAGCTACTGCACCATTAGGTGGTGATTAGCTGCTGATTAAGAGATAGTCCCTGGTCATGTTATTCCTACCTTCAGATAATGGGGGTTCTTTGTTATGATGTGAGTGTCAGAAATATAATGCTTACCAAGCTACGTGCGCCATTAGATGCTGCATCAATAAAACACGTGTCTCTATTCTAATGTTTGGCTACGATAAGTTAAAGAACTTATTGTTTAGCTCATACTGTTTATTAGAACATTGGAACGTTGGGAGCACCAGTGAAGACAATGATGTTGCACAAGGCCGATAATGGCTGGTGCAAGCCTTCTGCTCCAGCATTCCATGCTTGGCTTATCTGTTTCTCTCTTTTTCGTTTAGAACATTCTACCCACAATGGACAGACTGTTCTAATAGCCTTATGGCCCTTTGGCCTCGGCTATACCGGTTTTAAAGGCTGTCTCTTTTGCCATAGGCTGTTCCCTGCGGTTCGGCATATACTCAGGTTCAGGGCCTTTATATAGGCAAAGCAAGGGTTGCCTTCCTTCAGCTAAAAAAGATCTGGACTTCCCAAACCCCTCCTCATAAAAAATCATGAAAAGGCTCTGGGGCCGGATAGATCACCGCCCCCAGCAACCCTGCATCAAACATCAGGCAACCCTGACCTGGAACCCTCAAGGGAGAAGATAAAGAGGAAGACCAAGAAACCCCTGGCGCCGAGGCCTCGAGGCTGACTGCAAGGAGATGGGTTATAGCTGGAGCCAGACTGAAAGAAAAGCCCAGGATAGAGATGGCTGGAGAGTCCTGGTTGATGGCCGATACCACATATCGAGTAGTAGGCATAAGTATGTGTGTAATAGGCCAAGGTGAAGGGCTATAAGTTATAATATGTAGTAGCCACATAACAAATACAAGGTAACCAAAAGTCTTCATGTTAGTTTAACTAACATAATATATATCAATTAGTTACATTAATCAATTAGTAAATACAATTATGACAAGTCACTGGGTGGATAGGAAATACAAATGAGCTGGTAAGTGTCAGGGTGGGTGTAGCCCACCTTCCCACAGAAGTGGTCTCCATCAGCCTATATCCTTACCCTGTGCTTGCAAGAACAAGCCCTAGATAAGACACAGTGAGAAAATCAGGTGAGGTTGCTGCTCAGGATGGAGCTGCAAGGACCCCACCTAGGGATGGATACACTTACTTAGATGGTGCGAGGAAAAGGTATGCAACATCACTTTAAGACATTAAGAGCAATAATACTTAAGAGGCGACTGATGTGCATTCTCACCTTACATGCCCCTTTGCACATAGGTCTGCCGTAAGTGAGTTCACACTGGACTGAATGACATCTGAATAAATGCTGTAGTCAAAGGACTGCTGCTTAAATTAACCCGTACACTAAGCAATTCCCATGTGAAATACTAAGGAAAATGTACTATGGGCCAGATTTACTAAAAGGTGGCGCAGCGCGGTGCTGCAGCAAAATTGGCAGTGTTGCACCGCGTCACTTTAGAAATGCAGGGATGTGCCATATTTACTAAATTATGGTGCACCCCTGTGTTTCCACCTGCACCGGTGCTACATTTAGCTGCCAGGTCCAACGCAGGTATCGTTGCACCATAGTGCAAGGGTGTCTGCGTTGAGAGGATTGATTGTTTATGTAGAGGAAGTTGTCCCTTCCTGCACATAAACAATCTACAATAGCGATTTGGCACTTCTATGTGTGCTGCAGAATGTCTGTCGCACACATAGAAACACCATATTGTACTTTTTGAATGATTGTTTGAATGCAGGAAGGAATATCTTCCTGCACATAAACAATCATGCATGGCCTTTTGCACTTTCTATGTGTGCTGCAGAATGCAGCACACATGGACAAAGCAACAACAAGGAGGAATAAAAGTATTCCTCCTCGTTGTGCCATGCTAATGCTGCCACAGATTTACGCCTTCTTGTAACTCTAGAGAAGCATCAAAAGGAATGGGTGTTGCGGTGGAACGCCCACAGCAACATCCATTGCACGCTCCTCTGATGCAGAAAACTGCTTTGGAGGGGCCCATATTTACAAGGTGGCGTTAAGCCACAAAAATGTGGCACACTCCACAGTGCCATTAAAGCGTCACACAAAAAATGAGGTAAGTGGTTACAAGGTTATTATCCCATTGTGATGTAGTTTGTTTAAAGAAGTGCATCTTCAACTCTCCTGCAATGGTGTGTTACTTATGGATATGAGTATGTTGTTCTAGAATCTAGGTTTATAGATGAAAATGAGGTGGCATGGTGGGCAAAAAAACAATGGATTGGGATGCGGCCAGAGCAATTGCCAGTGGCTACGATTAATTCAAACATTCCATCCATCACCTTGTGATGGATGGAATGACACCCTAAGTGAGACGGGTATGCCCAGATGTGCTGATTGTGCCAATGGACTCAAGCTGTATCTGATTGAGGAGCTCTTATTAGGGCAAAACCGCTCAAAATTTGCTTCCTTCTGGTTCAGGGAGGACCTTGCTTGACAGTTCAGGCTGGACTCTTCCCACTGGATCAGGGCCAAGACTGATTTGCATACAGCTGGGTCCAAACTGTGGTGGTCTGGTGGGTGAAAAATGATGGATCGGTATGCTTCCTGAGCGATTTTCAGGGGTTGAAGTTATTGAAGCACCTCCAAGCATGCGCAGAACTGGAGAGTGTATTTTGGTCCCTCTGCTCGTCTTTCAGCTGACCAACAAGCCCAGACTTCCTCACCAGGAGATCACCAGGGGTAGGGCCTACGACTGAGGTGTAAGCTGGATTGTGCTGAGCACAATGGAAGCAGTTGCAGGTGGACCTCGGCTACCTTAGCAGCTCTAACCTCAATATTGAAAGTACATATAGAGCACAGTGCCAAACCACACATAGCACACCCCAGAACCACGGATCATAAGAGTAGGATATGATACAATTGTGTCATTCAGCACTTGTATAATGTCATCTGATTCTGGAGCCTGAAATTGTCAGGGTGTGCCACTGAATGTGTGGATGGTACCATTCATAAAGCTCCTGGGAGTTACAGGGGTCCACACTTGACTTGCGCCTCTAGATTTTTCGAGGTGGTGGTAATTGCCAGCTGTAAGGCATCACAGAGAAATAAATCGTTACCATCAAATTTCTATCCCTGTGCAAATTTCTTTAGGCAAATACCGCAATTCCATATTTTGTGCTGTTTTCTGCAGGCAGCAATTAACAGGCATGAAAATCCCAGTTGCTGAACATGCAGCCTGGCTAAAGTCACCAGAGGAAAACACACTGTTGTTTCTGGAAAATTTAGAATACCGTGCAGTAGAGTAATACCTAAGTTTCTGATGCAGTCCTCGATCTGGAATGGTAACTAGTAGCTGGACACCTTAGGTGCCCTCCCGATTCCAGCTGAGTAGACCAAAAATCTTGGGGTGATCCCAGATATTGAACTTTCTCTAAGTGGACAGGCCAATTGCAAAGTTGCGACCTTCTTCTGGCTTACAAGGAAGTTAAAGACATTTTTTCCCTTTCATCCCCTTGTTAGCACAGCAGGTAGCAGTAGCTTTGGTCATGTCCAACTTGGACTATTGTAATTCCCTCTATCTGAATTCTACAATCAGAGCCCAGGCCAAACACCAGGTAGTACAGAATGTACTCGCTAGGGCGATCCTCCATGCCGGATTACCAAATAGGCACAGTATGCACCAGCCTATGGGCCCCACTCCTTTTAGGGGCCCCGTGACAACAGATCAAAATATTATTGATTTGATCTTGGAAAAAATTACAATCAACCTTTCTTAAATTGTTTCCAAAAGATAGAAAAAAAATGAATCAACTCAATGAAACGAAAACTTTACAATAAAGACTCTATGGAGAAAATACTGTATTAATGTAATGTACTCATTTACAACGTAAAGTACATAAACCCCAGACATCAGATTCACATAACAGTTGGTCTCTTAAAAGCTCATCCTCTGGCAGCTGTCAGTTCATAAAAAGAATTGGTGCAAACTACTGTACGTGTAATGTTTAGCTTTGTGTAATAAAATTGGTTTATTAAAATTGTTGGTTGGTAAAATTAAAAATGTATTAGGAGATAATTTACGAGGGAGGCCCCGAAATGTTGATTGCCTAGGGGGCTCCACAGAAACTTTGCAATTTTGTCATCGTACCTAGGATTCGGAGGAAGAGATGGGGGGTGCAGAACCTTCTCAGTCGCTGCTGCCAGACTGTGGAACGTGCTTCCTCAATCTCTGACTGCAATTATTGAGCATCTGCCTTCAAGAAAGGCACTTAAGACCTGAATAGGCAGCTTTTCCTTGAATGAAAATGGTGGTTTGGTTGACACTGATCTGTAATGGAGTGTCGTGACTACAGTACCTTGATGCCTATGGGTAAATGCTGATTTTTATATATAAAAATTTAATCAAATCCTCTCTGTCCTACTTGTGATGAGGCCTTATATGAATGTATGTAGGGTGGCTAGGTGGCTCTGTGTCACCGGGACACCACTGTTCCATTCCTGTACTTTGCTTTAACAAATCATTATTGTAATTATCAGGTTTGTTGGACCAATTGGCACAATATAAATGAAGAAAGACTCCGGGCCTGATTTAAGAAAAGTGGCGCTGCATCCAATGCAGCGCCAATTTTCTTGCACCCCTGAGCGTCCCCCTAATGCCACCATGTGTGCGCCATATTTAAGATACGGTGCACCAGGCGCTTTGCAGGATTAGTCTAAAAAATGTTGATGCTAATCCTGCAAAGCACATCGAGGCCCATTATAAATAATGGTGTGCCTCCTTTTAATTCCTGCTGTGTGCAGGCGTTAAAAATGCCGCAAAAATGGTGCAAAGAAATCCTTTAGATTTCTTTGAGCAATTTTTGTGGGCCCTCTAATGGGGGAACGACCCCTTTGCATACATTATGCATGGCGCAGGCATAATGTGGCACAAGGGGTTACAAAGTGGTGCAATGCACGCTTTGCACCACTTTGTAAATCTGGCGCGGCGTAAAACAAAATGACGGTAATGTGGTGCAAGGAGGCGCTAGGCCCTCTTAAATCTGGGCCTACATCTCCAGAATGCAGCTATACGTAAAATCAAAACCCAGAACTGGAAATGTTGGGTCAGGGTGACATGGAGTCATCTGGTCACCTTAACTGCATAGTACTTTATCTGGAGTGGATATTCCACATTTCTCATGTACCTACACAGCACTCCCCGAGAATAGTAAAGGAAACGTTTATTTATTTTCTAAACCTTTCCACAGAGTTGGAAGGGTCTCGTTCTTACTGTTTCTCAATTCAAACTCCAGTAAAGAGACATTTCCCATAACTATCCCCAGAGCCCGCGCGACTCTGCATCAAGGCTTTCCAACTATTAATCGAAGAAGAAACTGGGGGTGAACAAACATGTGAAAAACTGTTACCCCTCTTGGCTGAGAAAATGGGGTCAAAATGTGATCTTAAATCATATAGCGCTCGACCAGATGACCTACTGGGGTGAATCCTATTTGCAACAAAGAATTTATTTATCACCATACTACCTATCATAAGGGTTTTACTGGTTCGCTTAATTTCTTACCTACATATCGATTAATTCATTTATTTATCAAGTACTTTTTTAGAGTGCTATACATCACTGTTCGGACACTTTGGAACTTTTTGCCCCATTCTTTTGCAGGCTTCA
Organism: Pleurodeles waltl; assembly: GCF_031143425.1. Classification (NCBI taxonomy): domain Eukaryota; kingdom Metazoa; phylum Chordata; class Amphibia; order Caudata; family Salamandridae; genus Pleurodeles; species Pleurodeles waltl. The sequence continues at coordinate 1,283,480,780 of NC_090437.1, forward strand.
TGACTGTTTAGCGATAGAACAGAAGTTTGCTATTTATTCTAAAATTGCCAGAATATAAAAGCTGATTTTGGTGCCACAAAACAGCACGGAGCTCTGCAAAAATAACCGAGAAATATAGGTGAACTTTGTGGTCTCAAAAGCACGTCGGTCTGATTAGCCGCCGGGGTGCAGTTTACATTCCATGCCCTGAGACATTATCATGGAGAGCGCTACAGTGTTGGCGCTTTGCCAGAGCGGTTTTCATTACCTATAGTTTAATGGTTCGGTGCCCACTCACTATTAGTAATTGATAATAAACCGAGGCAGCCAGGCAATGCTGAAACTTTGCTGTCGAAAGTTTGAAATATGACAGTAATTATTAACTGTGGCTAACGGGGAGAAAGCTTTGATGCGGTAGAATTCCTAACTATTAGACAATTAACCCAAAAGTGTCCACACCGAGGCCTGGAGCTGCCCTTACTCAACGAAAAGCAAGAAATATAAAATGCATGAGTCATGAGTTGTGCAACAAGGGCAGTGAAGCGAGGGGTGAACGGGGAATGTCACCTTCCGGGCTGCAGAGGCCATTCATTGATTGAAGGATTACACAGACCGAAGGGTGGTGCTTTATGGGGTGGAAGGTCATTAATTTGTGGATTAATTATTTGCGGCTTTTAGAGGAAGTTCATGCTAAGAATGACAATGGTGCAACAGGTAAAATTAAATACGGGCAAAACCATGACGTGCTCTCTGTGGCTGAAAAGTGGCCGCATGTCGCGTGACACACTTTCGACTGCTCTTACATAATGGTATTTGTAGTTTCGCATTTACCTTTGTTCCAGGACGACTAAGGCTTCAGGAATTCATAGTGTTAATGTTTAATATGCAAGGCCTGGTTCTGAGTCTTACATACGGTAGCCAGCCACGTGCACGACTTAGAATACACAAGTGTCTTCCGGTCGAAAACCTGTAAAGACGAGAAATTTGCTTATGCTGAAATACTTTCTTTTCACTGCTTGGGTGACTTTCCAAAATTGGGCGTTATTTTTTTATTATTCTTTATTTTCTTCATAAGATTTGGCTCTGTGTAAGTAATTCTCCGCCAATTGATATCATAAAACTGTACTTTGGGGTACATTTCCATAGCACTCAAGGTTCAGGTTCCATGCAGGAGTAGCTCAACCAGTCACAGGAATTTCCTTTGACTGCTGGGACTTGTATTCCTGGTTTTCTAGTGTGTTTAATCAGGACACAAGGGTGTGGCTAGCCTGGCTGACAAGATTGCGGCTGTAGTGTTTTAGGACTATGAGTACTAGGACCCCGCGGCTCGGGGTGGACTCAATGAAGGTATTAAGCAATCATTCTGGTAGGTGTTGTGGTGTGGTAATGAACTATTATCAGATAATGAAAAGTTAGTTGAATGTTGTACGCTGATGAATAAAAGCATTAGCTACGAGCTCCAGAGGACGCGACAACTGGTGATGCAGGTGGGATATGTGCCCCGAAAAAACAAGACTGCTTTCCCTGAGAGTTTGCAAGGCAATAGCAAACTGCTTGTGCATGTCACGTGCACGCGAAGCCGGTGCAAAGAAGCCTGCAGTTGGAGTATATGGAGTGCAAGCTCCACTCTAACCCCTACGAGGCCTTGTGGAGAAGTCGAAGGCCTAACAGAGGAGCACTGTTGATAAAGCCTGCGAAGACATGCTGGCGAAGCTGAGAGAATACGGTGCTGTGCCACAACACCAAGCCATCAAAATCAGGTGAGGTGACTTGAGCGCAAGCACAGGGGTTGTGCTCGCAAAGTTGTTGGTTGCCATAGGAACAACCAAAGCCACCTTCGGAACAGGGACATTTTTCAGTCGGGTGCAACAGAGACATAGAGTATGGTGCTGCCCTTTTCTAAAACCTCCACCATCATTCAATGCTGCCAAAAAGCAGAATTTTGGCACCAGATGGGCCACATAAATTGAGACTTTCAATTACTTCATAGACGCTCTAGAAAAAGTAACTGATAACAAAATAATTACATTTAAAGAATCTTGCTGTGATGGAGTAAAAGATGTGATAACAGAAAATCTCACGGACTGAGAGAATGTCGTACTGTCAAATCAAAGAAGCATGAGGAGCCAAGAACAATCCAATGGCAAACGTCGGCTATGCAAGGTACATTTTCAACCAAGCGTGACAACAAGTTGGTTAGACAATGGATGAGTTTGTTGAGAGACTTGATGTGCTCATCAAACACTGTAAGTTTAGTGAATTTAATGATGAAGAAGCCATGCGTCTCAGAGTCATTTATTGTCGTTTGTCGGAATAGTTCAGACGACGCATTTTGCGAGAGACACTTAGTCACGAAAAAGTACTGGTGGCTGCCAGAGCAAAGGAACAAGCAGATCTGCAAGCTGCCAATATGGAAGCAGAAATAGCAAAAAATGAAGTCCGCAATAGTTATAAAGAGTAAACACAAGCACCAAGTAGATGCCCATAAGTAGATATCTTCAAAGAAAGAAAGACTGTTTTCGATGTGGATTTTCAATTCCACAAGAAAGTAAATGTGTAGCCATCGGAAAGACATGCATAGGTTGTGGTAAAGAACCACTTCGTAACAGTTTGCAAAGCAAAAGTAAATCCAAGTGCATCATGTCAAGACAAGAAAATGGACACCAGAAAGTTCCAGAAGCATTCTCACCACACATACAAAGACAAAAAGCAACCTCAACTGTGGCAGGTGGAAACTAAACAAAGTAGATCGTCATCAAGTTCATCCTGCAAGAATCACTCAATGTCATTATCGAGCAACAGCTAAGAGGATTAATGTGCAATGATCATGTCTAAAAAAGAGCGACATGCACATGTGAGCCTTGCCGCATGTAAAGAGAACAAACAAACGGTAAAAACAAGTGAGTCACTGAAACAAAAGAAGTCTTATGGGCATTGCCCCAAGATCAAACTGAGGGTGAACGGTTGTCCCATAACCTTTGTAATGATAGCAGTGCAGTGATCGACATCTTGCCAGTTGAACAATTCAACAGTTTGTCGACTGGGCCGCGACTCAAACTGTCTGATACGAAGGTGTACACATGGGCTGCTTCCAAAACGTTGTGGAGTCAAGGATCATTCACATCAACCTTATGACATGACAAGACGTCTGTGCAGGCCCCAATCCATATTCTTTAAGATACTCCATCCAGTGCATGCCTACTTTGTTTTGCAACTGCTGCTCACAAGGGACTGACATCTATCAATTACAACCTAAACACGCAATCTGAAATCGTGAGTCAGTTCCCGTCACTGTTTTATGGCCTGGGAAGGCTCAGGAAAATGAAGGTGCAACTTTGCATTAGTGAAGACATCTGGTCTGTTGCATAGCAACACCACAGAATAGCATTTAATCTAGAAGAAGCGAATGAGAAGGAACTGCAAGCCCTGCTGAAACGTGACATTATCGAACGGGCTACTGGTCCTACACCACGGGTGTTCCCCATAGTGGTAGTGCTGAAAAAGGACAGTGGCGGTGCAGTGTGCATCTGCATGAATATGCGCCAAGCCAGCATAGCAATCGAGAGAGAAAGACACCCTGGCCCACACATTGGGGCTATGCCCATGCAGCTGAATGGAGCCAAAATCTTCTACCATCATGATCTGAACAAGGGATACCATCAACTGGAACTGGAAGAAAACTGCAGGTACATTACCACTTCTGTTTGACTCATGTTAGTTTGTTCAGATACAAAAGGTTGAGCTTTGGAGTTTCATCTGCTGCAAAAATATTCCAAGATGTTATACATAGAATTATTCAACCTGTTACACATGCCTGTAATTACAGTAAAGATATACTGGTGTTTGAAACAACATAGAAGGAGCATGATACAGCTCTCAAACAAGTATGTCAGCTGCTCACAGATGCAGGTCTCACGTTAAATGTCGAAAAGTGTGAATTTAACAAAACAAAACTCAGGTTCTTTGGACACGTATTTTCTGTTGGAGGGATGACTCCTGATAAAGGGAATTTGGCAGCATTTCCAGCAACCCCACAAAAAAGCCTGCTGCTCTCTACTGATGAAGGGCTAAACCCAGAAACTCGTGCCTAGAGATATACAACACTAGCTGCACCCACTAAGGTGAAAAATTACAGACTACAAATGAAGTAACCACAAGTTTGTACTGCATTTACCATTATGCAATGGGGCAAACTGCATGCTGGAGTGTGAGGCAGCGTGCTCCCAACTGTTTCCTGTCTATTCTACAGGACCTCATAGCTAATTGGGTCTCCACCAAAATGAGAGCCTGGATGGAGCTGAGAGGCGCATCTCGGATGTCGAAAATGACACCACTATGCCTACTGAAAAGGTGCTAAAAATGAAAAAGGCACTATCATCAATTGTTGCTAAGAACGAATATCTAGAGGTATGTTCGTACCAAAATATTATATGTATTAAAGGAATTGCGGAATCCACCACTATGGGATAACTGACAGTTTCATCAAGATGCTACTAACTGATATCCTTGGGAGGAAGTGTTTCTTGGGGTGTTCCTGGTGGAGCAGGCACACCACTCCCTGGGCCCCAGACCATATCCAATAGTTGCACAGATACTGAATTTCCGTGATTGAGATACAATTCTGAGACTAGCACAAGAACGTGGGCCTCTTTTTTTTTTCACAAACTTTACTGCATTTCGACAGGTGTGGGTATATCTTATCACATAATAAAGTAGTGGCACGTAAGATATTACAGTTTATAACATCAGGGTATATGGCCGTACACAGGCCCAAAGTCACATGTATGAGTAAATCCTGCTACTGTGGTAACGGGGGCCTCTTTAACACCAAGGTCCACCCATATTCCTCATTTTACTATGGCCGTGCTGGAGGCAAGATAGTTGTTTGCCACTTTGAAATCTACCCTGCGCATAATACATGCTTCTTCACATTAATTGATGAAGCCTCTAAAACCTGCAAGAGATACTTTAAGGCCAAAAATATACCTGAACAAAATCGCATTTGTGTTTTGTTCACAATTAGAAATTAGGATCCGGCACTACCCAGACACCAGAACAGAAAACCTAGACGTTAAGGGTATGAAAAGTAGTATTAGCAAGTAAAAGTCTAAAGCTGCTATCCTGAAATGTCAGAGGCAAAAACAACACACAAAAGATAAGGAGAGTTATGGTGTACCTAAACAGACACAAAATACATTCAGGAATGCTTCAAGAAATGCACATATTACTGACAATGCCTGCTACCGTTACCAAACTTTGGGGTCTCATAGGTATTACTTCTCGTATAGCTCATGCTCACCGAGTATTTGTATATTGATTGATAAGCAAGCAACATATCAACCAAGAAGGCTTCTATATTACTTTGGAAGGCTCATTATGTAACAGCAAAATATTGCTAGTAAACAAATATATCCCCAAAGTGGAAGCTCCTGATACAAATTTTTCAGAAATGCAGAGCCTGAGAGGATACTATGTGGTGGAGATTGCAGCTTTACAGTCACACGGATCCTAGACCACAGAAACCATGCCAAGATCCATATGACTTCATGTATTGAGGTATTGGAGGAGACAGTGGAAATGTGTAAACTATACAATGTATGGTGACATGGTAATCCGGCTAATGTAACTTACTCTTTATACCGACACCTACGCAACTCATCCTCAAGGATAGATTACTGGCTCATTACCTGAGATGTTAGCACTTGGGTTAGGAAAATTGATTATATGCCTTAAATTATATCAGACCACTCCCCATTGCTCCAGGTGATTAATATTTCACAAGCATGAGGTCAATACACAAAGTGGAGAATCCCAACAGAGGTCTTATTGGATCCGGTCTTTCAATCTGAGATATGACTAGTCATAGTAAAATACTTTAAACTAAATGAAGGCCCGTGGCATAACTGTTGACTCTGTGGGAGGCCGTGAAGGCCTACATAAGGGGTATAGTCATATCTAAACAAGTAGGAATACTCAGTGACGTCTGCACTCAACTAGACCGCATGGGAGTATAGTTGAGAGCACTAGAGACCAGAGGATCCTTGACCAATACCTGAGAGAAACAAATGAGCTATTACAAAAATGCAGAGATTTGGCAGATAGGTAAATACATATATGGGGATAAATGCCAGAGCCTGTCAATACAACAAAGTGTGGAAATACCTATCTTGTCCCATTTCTGGAATCCCTCCAGACCCACCACCTCCGCCAAGTGTCTCCCGTGCCATAACGGGGTCTGCTGGGTGAGGCGTCCCCACCACCTCAACACCTTTTGGGCCGCCTACCATCCTAGGAAAATCACCCTGGTCACATCTGGGACCTCCCGGGAAATCGGGCCCCTGTACAGGGTATCAAAGATCCGAGGGTAGCTCAGCGTCTGGAGCTCTAGCCGAAATGCCGGGTCCGTCCATCCACCCCCCATCCAGTCATTAATCACGAGCAGGTGCATGGCAAGGTAGTAGTAACGGATGTTGGACATGCCTAGCCCCCATCGTAGACATCTCTCTGGCAAGTTTTGAGTGCCAGCCGGGGACGGGTGCCGTCCCATATGAATTGGCGCGCTGATGAGTCCACCTCCCTGAACCACCTCATGGGGATAGGATGTGGGAAGTTTTGTAATAGGTAGAGGAGCCTGGGAAGGATCATCATCTTATAGAGTGCTATTCTTCCAAGCAAGTTGAGGGGGAGGGTCCTCCAGCGCTGGAGGTCGTTCTTGATTCTTCTAGTTAGTGGTGTGATGTTGAGTTCCCATGCTAATTCAGGGAGTAGTGAAACGTGTATACCCAAGTATTTAAAACTATTCCTCCGCACCGGAATGTTTTGTTGCCAGTCCACACAGTCTCTGGAGTGGTGGAGGGGGACCAGCAAGGACTTGCTGGGGTTTAGGATCAGGCCCGAGGCTTCCGTGAAGAGGCCCAGGATCTGTAGAGTGCGGGGGCCACTCTTGGCTGGGTTAGAGATGTACAGTAGGACATCATCTGCGTATAATGCCACATGGTCCTCTGGGGAAGCAGGCCAAGACCAGCCCTCAATCAGGGGGTCTTCTCGCAGAAGTATCGCTAAGGGCTCTATTATGAGTGCGAAGAGTAGAGGGGATAGCGGGCATCCCTGTCGGGTGCCACGGCCAATGGAGAAGGGGTCAGAGACCACCCCATTCACCTGAACCCGAGCCGTCGGATTGGAGTAGAGTAGCCTCACTAGACCTCGGAATTTAGTTCTGAGTCCGTTTTTTTGTAGCACGAACTCAAGGTAGGACCAATCTACTCTGTCGAAAGCTTTTTCAAAATCGAGTAGAAGCAGAGCCAGGGGGGTACGGGACAGGATCTTGTGGTGTGCTAAGGCCAAATGTAGTCACCTAATGCAGTGCCTAGTGCTGCGGGTGGGCATGAAGCCACATTGGTCACGATGCACCAGTGTGGGCATTACCTCCCTCAATCGGGAGGCAAGGATTGAGGACAGGACCTTGATCTCGGTGTTTAGAAGTGAGATGGGCCGATATGCCGAACAGTGTCGCGATGGGGGTTGGGTCTTGGGGATTACTACAATTGTAGCCTGATCAATCTCTGAGGGGAAGCAGCCTCGTGGCTCAGCTTCCTCGTACATAGTGAGCAGGTGGGGACCCAGAATATCACTGCATTTACTGTATAATTCTGCCGGGAATCCATCCGGCCTTGGGGTCTTGCCCAAGGCCAGGCTGGTAATCGCGTTGGCGATTTCCACGAGGCTAATAGGCTCGTCCAACCTGTTCCTAGTCGCTTGGGAAACTCTGGGAAGAGTTATATCATTTAGAAGGGGGGACTCCCTTTCAACGGTGGGTCGGGGGTGCTCCGCGTATAAGCGTGCGTAGTAGGAAGCAAAGCTTTGTGCGATTTCGATGGGAGTTTTGGAAAGGGAACCTGAGTCCTCCATGATTTCAGGTATAATTCTATTAGCCGGAGGATGGGTGGCCAGCCAATGTAAATGTTTCCCATTCTTATCCTCCCAGCCATACACTCGGGCAGCTGAGGACTCCACATATGCTTCCCAGACTCTAGCACTAGTTGCTTGATTTCTTCTCTAACAATGGTGAGTTGTCTCAGGCTAGAGGCCGACGCTGAGGTTGTTTTCTGGTGCTCCAGGTTTAGTGCCCTAGCCTCCAATTCAGACACTCGTGAGTTTCGAGCACGTTCACGCGAGCGGAGGAGATATTTTGCGTATCCCCTGAGAGTGGCCTTGCAGGCGGCCCATATTGTTCCTGGAGATTGGACCGATCCCAGGTTTAATTCAAAATATTGAGTAAGATGGTCCTTAACCTCAAGAGTGTAGTCGTCGTCCTGCAGGTACCATGCGTTCAGGCGCCACACCGGGCACCTGGTGGGATCCGCCCCGCCCAGCCGGACCCGTACCAGTGCATGGTCTGAGACCCCCCAGGGTAGTATCTCCGCCCTGGTGACATTGATGATGTCTAGAGCGGGCATAAAGACGAGGTCAGTTCTGGAATGTGACAGATGGGTGGCAGATGTGTGTGTGTATTGGCGTATCCCAGGATGCCAGGCTCTCCACACCTCACATAGGCCGAGACTCTCGGCCCAATTACCAAGACTCGAGGTCCGGCTGGATCTACCAGCAGTAACATCGCCGGATACGTCCAGTCTGGGGTCGAGAACGGTGTTGAAATCCCCTACTACTAGGGTGGTTCCCTGGGGGAGTCCTGCAACTACCTGGCGGAGCGAGTGTAAGAAGGCATACGCCCCCCTGGGGGGGGGCGTATGCACATACAAGATTTAGTGGCGATCCATGGAGTAGCCCTGTAACCACCACAAATCTGCCCTGTGCGTTGGACTGCGTGGCTGTGATCACCATGGGTAGTGAGCGGTGAAGTAGAATGGCCACCCGCCTAGAGCCTCTGGAGAAGCCCGCGTGGTAAACCCTGTCATATCCCCCTCGCGCGAGCATAGGGCATCTAGACCCAAGGAGGTGGGTTTCTTGAAGTAGGACCACTGATGGGGAATATCTACGGAGAGTACTAAATACTGCGGATCTCTTAATCTTATCCAACAGGCCATTTACATTCCATGAGATGATCTGTGTCAATGAGGGCCAAGCGTGGGTAATGTGGGCGTTACAAATTGCCAAGTGTTTGCCAGTGGACATAGGGATGACCATTTCGAACATAACCATGAGATGCTAAAATAACACCAAAAACTTATCAACACATTACTGTCTAACCCGGTATCAAACCTCTTACCCTCCAACCGCCCCCCTCCCCATACTCCCACCCAGGAAGCATCTGTCGCCCAAATACCCAACCAGAACAAGACAGCCAGAAGGACTGTCATTGGAGTGGAGTGGTGGACCCCTCCCTTGCAATCAACGGTCAAAAGTCAAGCCATGTGTAGTAAACATTAAAAAAGTGCTGAGACACTAGTGGGGCACCCACAGGGGTCCGCAGGTGCGAACCAGGCGGCCCCAGCCACCTCCAATACACCCCAATAGGAGCTGTGTGCCTAAGGGGGGGGTCCATCATGGGAGGACTCCCCCGTGTGCCTCGGGGGGCCCCTCCGGGCTCCAGCGCCCTCCTCGGTCAGCCAGTCCCACGCTTCCTCCGGGGAGTCAAAGAAAAACGCCTTTCCGGCCATAAGGACTTTGAGGCATGCGGGAAAGAGGAGCATGTATGAGAGTTGCATTGCTCTTAGTTTTTGTTTGACATGCTCATATGACCGGCGACGGATCTGGACTTCACGGGTGTAGTCTGGGAATATTAAGATCTTATGATTCTCCCATTGAAGATCTTCAGAGCGCCTGGCTTCCTTGAGAATATTGTCACGATCTTTGAAGTTGAGGAAGCGCGCAATCATTAGGCGTTTTGGGCCGCCCGGCGGGGGGCGCGGAGCAAGGGCCCTATGGGCACGTTCAACTGCGAACCAAGGTGAAAGAATTCGATCTGGCATCCAAGATTTGATCCAACCCTCCAAGAATTCAGAGGGCTTGTTGTCCTCTGCACCCTCCGGGAATCCAATAAAGCGCAGGTTGTTGCGTCTTGATCTGTTTTCTGCATCTTACGCACAACGGTGCAGCTCACCGGTTCGAGTCTGCAATTGGGCCACCTTGGTTCTAAGGTCTGCTAATTCGTCTTCAGTTTGGGAGACCCGGCTCTCCACCTCGGTGATTCGGTTCACTGCATTTCTGAGATCTTGCCTAATAAGGCCCATGTCCTCTCGGACCTCCCCGATCCTGGTCTCCATGGCGGACTGCGAGGATTGAATTGCTTGGAGGATGGCACTCCCTCGGTCCAGCGCCGGACCCCCATTAGCCACGTCCCCCTCTCCCCTGGGGCCTGCCGGCGTCATGAACTGGTCGATTTTTTGCTGGGAAGCCGGGGTGGTTTGTGTGCTCTGTCCTTCCCCATCTCGTCCCACGGAGCTGGGGTCGACTTGTGTTGTCCTTTGTGGCGATCCCGCTCAAGCTCTGGCGATTGAAGCGCTCTCACGCCACCGGAGACCCAAGGGGGGGTATCCCAGAAGAGGGCCGCCGATGGTCCCAAATCCCCACTCGGAACCGGGCCGTCACGCGGGGAGGGGAGGCTCTGGAAGGCCACCCGGATCCGTGCAGGACTCCGTCCGGCGCTACTTGTTCAGGATCACCAGGGGTCCCCCGATGTCAGGGGAGGAAAAGACGAAGGACGGGGGGCCACTCTCCGCCGGCGCCACACCGGCTTGGTCTGGTGCATGGGGATCTAGCTCCTTACTTCCTCGGGACCCGGCGTGCCCCTCATAGGCCCACACTCGTCTCCATCAGGTCACGGATCTCCTCAGTTAAGGTTGGTGCTCGGCCGAGCCTCCCTCTAACGGGCCGGGCCAAGGGCGGCTCCGCGCACAGAGCCCAGCCGCAACAACAATCAGGAGCTGGTCCCGCCGGTAGGGGAATCAGGGCCACCAGACTCACTTTACAATTTCTTCCTTCTGGTGTCCATGCGTGCTGGGTATCTTCTGGTTTCTCCTCTCTTCCTCCTCTCCTCTCCTCTCCTCCCCACTCAAGGGGGTGGTCCCTTCGCCTGCCCGGTGTGCTTCCTCGCTCCGTTCAGCGTGTCGCAGCCCGTGTCTGGGCCACGGTGCAGGCCCCGAGGGATCGGGTTGCCCCCAGCGCCTGGCGCGCCACTGGTGTGCCGCCCACACCGACCCAAGCACCGGGGTCTAGCGGCCGTAGGCGCGCGCGTCCTCTGTGCGGCCGCCTCGCCGCTCAGTTTAAGCTGAGAAGTCCTCTCTTCAGGCGGCCTGCGGACCGCCTCTCCCTCCCGGCCCAGCCGCCGCAGAACCTTTGCACCTGGCGCCCCCGGATGGGAGGGCGGAGACAGCCCGGCCGCCGCAGATCCCGCCTCGCGGGTCGAGGCCGCGCTGCCCCCCCAGTCCACGGGGGCCCGCGCTTCAGCGCGTGGTGTCGGCTCCTTCCGAGCCGCTTATGGCGTCTCGGGTCCCGGGCGGCCACACCAGAAGGCCAGAGGCGCAGCCTCAGCCCGTCGGGGCGCTCCAGTCGCGGCCGCCATGTTGGCTCCTGGGCCGATCGTGCCGTAACAGGCGCCCAGGGCTTACTCCTCGCTTACTCCTCGCCGCCAAACCCCTCGACAGGATCTGCAGGGGACAGAGAGTCCGCGGGGACAACCAGGGCAGCGCCACCAGGATAAAGGACCGCAATTTCGTCGGGCGGATGACGGAGGGGTCCAGAGCACCCTCAGAGTGCGACCGCCATCTTGACGCCCGGGCCTTCAATGTGTTTTACCATATGCGCAATGCATAGGGATTTGAATTCAATTATTTTGTTTACCGGCAACCAATGAAGACCTGCAAGAGCCAAGTGTGTGGATTGCGTTTTTGGTAAACCCAATAAAACTGGAGCTGCAGCGTTTCAAATAGCTTCCTTATAACATATGCAGGGCCACCTAAGTACAGAGAGTTGCCGTAGTCGAGGCATGAAAGTATAAGGCCTTGTATCACTGTTCTCCCGTTTTCCAAAGGAAGCCATTTGAGTGTCTTCCTAAGGGCTCTCAAGAGGCCAAAGCAAGTGCCTGCCACTTTCTTTGCCTGGGAGGCTGTGGTCAGCTCTTTATCCAATAATGACCCAAAAGTCTTCACCTCTGATTTGGGAGAAGGGCAACCACCTAAGCATGTGAGCCAATTGAGATGATCCCAGAGCAAAGGATTATTTCTAATGACCATGACCTCCTTTTATTGCTGTTAAGTTTCAGACAGCTGGCTGCCATCCACTTGTTCACCTGCTCCAGACAAATGGACAGTTTCTCAGATGTACAATTGATATTAGGTGACATACAAACAACAATCTGAGTGTTGTCCGTGTATAACACCATCGGAAAACCTGATAAGCAGATGATATTTGCTAAAGGGCGGATGTATACGTTAAAAAGAGTGGGCCACCCCGATCTAGTGTCTTCTCAAGGTCTTGTGTAGCAAGTAGGAGGGCAGTCTCAGTTTTGCAACCGGGTCTAAAACCTGTTTGTGTCGATGCAGGAGGTTCTTAGTTTCCAAGAATTCAGCCAGCTCCCGTTTAAATCAGCAGATCAAATACAGGAGTACCTAGATGAGATGGCACTGGTCTGGGTGGATTACAGCCTTTTTTAGAATGAGGCAATAACCACTTATGAGATCATGGAGACCACAGAGCATATGCGGGGGTAAAACTCCTGGCTCTGATGGTTTGCCATCAGAATTGTATAAAATCTACAAACACCACTTACTAGCACACCTGTTGGAGGCCTGGGCACCGGAGGTGGGATCACCCCACCCCTTGATGCGGGAGGCCATTATCACAGTGCTGCCCAAAAAAGGGAAAGACCCAGGAAATCATCCACAATTGCTTCTAAATATGAACAATAAAATACTTGCTAAAATACTACATACTCGCCTCTCACTACTCATGCACCAAATTGTGCATCAGCACAGGCAGGCTTTGTCCTGCACAGGTCGACGGTCATAAATCTGTGGTAAGTGTTCTTGGTCGTGCACCAAAAAGCCCCTGATGCAGAGGAAGTGGTAGCACTTCTAGATGCCGAAAAGGCCTTTGATTCCCTTTAAATGCCCTTTCTCATGGCAATGTTAGCAAGATTTGGCTTCCCAAATTTGTTCCTTAAACTCCTACAGATGTTATATGCTGAGCCTGTCACCTGAGTCCGAGCTAATGCCTAACATCCGATTCATTTCTATTTCACAGTAGCACATGACAAGCATGCCCATTGTCCCCCTTTATTTGAGCTTGTGGTAGACCCTCTGGCCACACTACTGCAGGAGTGGAACATGCACAGAGGAGTCAGTTCAGTAAAGGTCGCATCTTACATTCCATGTTCGCCAGTGACATTGTTCTATTTATCCGGGATCCAATAGACAATTAGTCAGATTTGGAGAGATATCTGGGCTTAACATAACTGGTGACACGACTAAACTAGTCCCTTTGACTCAATGCAGTTGTAGGCCGGTATGGGATCCCCGATTCGCTGGATTGAAGAGTCAGTTAAATATCTAGGGGTGATTCTACATCGATGTCCTGGTGAGGTCATTAGACAAACTACGGTCCAATTGTCGAGAGCCCATCGCAACAAGTAGTCATGGATTAACCTTTCGCTATCAATGGCTGGCTCATAGTGTTAGTTAAAAGGGTCATTGCCCCCATGTTTTGGTATCTTTTCACAACAATACCTAACCCACTAAACAAAGCATTTTTTTTCACAATTTCAGGACACACCTCACTAGGCTTAGCCGGGCTGCAAAGCAACCGAAAATAAGCCCTGATACCACGTCATTGTCCTATGAGTGGGGTGGATTTGAGGACCTGGACCTTGAATTATATTATCTAGTGGCACAGTAACAGACTCTAGTAAGGTGTCTTCAACCAGTCGATCGTGAGCTACCAGTAGCTCCCAGACCCCTTCTGAGTAGCTCACAGCCTGGAGTTCATTTTTAAATAAGCACAGGGAAACAGTCACATTTTTCCTTTTAAAGTTAAGGGAAGGCTGTGTTTATTTTACATTATCATCCGCTGCAGATAGCAGAGCCTGATAATGAGCACTGCTGGAGTCAGATTTATGACCCAGGGCACAGAGGTGAAGAACTGAAGCACTAAGGTATTTAACTCTTAGATAAAAGTCCTTGTCAACTCCGTATTGGAGGTGAGAACAAAATGATGTTTCTCAATGCTTTTAAATCAGAGAAAATTTAAATGAAAAGTTACCTTATAATTAAGTTAACTTTTCATTTTAATTTTCTAATTTATTTGTTCAAAGTGTTGCAGGCCTCTTACTCCCAGTGGCCAGTAGAACACTATGCCATATTTATAACTGAAAAACAGTCAAGTACAGGAAAACGTTCCACTTTATGAATATTTTTGCACTTTAAATTTCTCTCATAAAAAAATGGTTATATGTTTGTGTTATACATGTAACAGTGCCACATATGGTGAAAGGTATGTTCTGTGTGGCAAGTACATATGGCAAAGACTCTCACTTACCCATACACCTATATTCCATTCATATGCACACATGTTCATACATCCCCAAAGACCCCCCTCTCACTGTTACACATGCAGCCCTGTCATGGTGCCTCTAGTCAAAGTATTTTGGTCAAACCTTGGTATCTGGCTCTTTGGGCATTAAGCTCAAAGTCGACAAAGCTAGGCATGGGGGTGTCTTGCAATAATGCACGAGTTGTTTAGTCTTTGGTAGCTCACAATGATTTTCAGTGATCAGAAGTTGCTCTCGCTACAGAAAAGGTTGGAGACCCCTACTCTAGTACCACCTGGATAGATGCATTCCATACCTAATTCTGGACACCAAACAGGCATGGCCGATCCCTTTTCTGTCCCTATGCCGACTGGCTTGGTGGGACCATGACACAACATCAATCCAGTTGCCACAACATGTTCGGCATGGAGGTGTCTTGGAAGAAAGCTTGGTACGCGCTTCCTGTCCTAAACAGCTGAGAAGTTATCAAACAACACAGTGTTACTGCTCACAAAAGAAAGTGAGCCTGGCCCTGCTCAATAGGGTGGGCATCAAGGAGCTAGGACAGATCTTCCCTGATGGCCAATTTATCAGATTTGCTCAGCTGCTTTGCATGTGCAAAGTCACCCCACTAGACAAGTGACGTTTCAGGGTTTTTTGGGCTCTGCACACAACATAGCATGGGGGATCCCTGTTCGTATTTTTACTGCCCATTTTCGGCCAACTGAAACTAACATGATCCCAAACCAACTTTAAAAGTCGAGGACCACACAAAAATAGTTGAAATATGCCTTTCAAGGGCCTCCAAAAACCGTCAAGATGACGCTGGGAAAGTAACATAGAGGTAGGCAGATAGGCCTTAAAACGTCTCTGCACTAGACATTTTCTTACACTGTAGGACCAGACGTATATCACGTGAAAAGATACCTGTTTTCTCGACAGTACTACAGAAATTGCAGCACAACTAATACCCAGATCCGATGAGGTGGGTTTTCGGAATATACAGCCTGGTATCAGAGACGGGTAAGCAAAGACGCAGGCTGGCCTAGGAAGCGGAACTAGGGGTACCACCAACCAATGTCGTTTAGCAATAACTGTGCCAAGTAGAATAATGCAAATGTAGCCTGGTCCGGTGCACCTACATATAAGTTCTGGGAAGGGGTATTTGATAATATAGCACAAAATACTGGGCAGAGAACTAGTCTGAGCCTACTAACAGCACTGCTTGGTTATACCAAACTAATCCCAGCAACCATCAGGAGACGTGTGGCCCTGGCCTTCTGCTCCGCAAGTGCAGGATTGCCACACATTGGCGGCGTGACACCTCACTCACGATGACAAGCTGTCTGCGTGACATGGCGCTGTGTAATGGAAGGGTGAGGTCTACGCTGTCTTACAACCCCCCAAGTTCTAGACTTAGAGCTATATGGGGTCCCCTCGAAGAGAGAACCCCTGCAGGGCATAAAACCTAGCCAAGGCCATGGACGTCAATTCACCGAAATGCCTGGGGTAGCAGAAGTGACAACACACGCACCTTGACCTCCACTTTCCCTCACACACACACAATTTACACATACACACACATTCACACTTAGACTCACTCTCTCTCACATAAACACACTCACCCACAAGCACGCACAAAACATACATTTAAAAGCATTTTTTACTTACCTCAGCTGCCAAGGATGGGCACATTCCTGTTAATTGTACCCCGTTGTTATTTATCTAATAGTAAATAAGATATTATTACTCACTATTAGTGTAATAAGAAACCGACAGAAAACTAAGAGTGGAGTCCCAACTGACGTCCACAGGGACGAGCTGCCACCGTGTCCCTGGCATTGAATTTGCCACCTCCTGGGCCAGGGGTCGCAAAGGCAGTGGCAGGGGTAGCAAATGGCAAGCCAGGGGTCGGAACTGCGACCTCTGGCGAACCTTACATGAAGTCCATCAAGGCACTTAAACTAATTGGTAGGCTCCCGCGGTGTGACATGTTTAAGCATTCACACTATAAACCCTGTCTTGAGTGCGTGACAAGGACGCGCATCCCGTGATATCCTTTGTATCCGACAAAATATAGGCGCTGTTTGTTGAACTGCGAGAAGACACCCAGCCTCTTTTATAATCCCCTAAACGACGCTGTTATGAATTATTGTAAGGGTGATGTGCCCCTGGGTCAACCCTGAGCAGCCACTGCCTTTGAAAAGTTTATGGCATGTTCCTAGTGTGCTCGAAACTGATTCGACTTTGTGTTAAAGATTGAAAAAGATATCTTGCAAAGTTTAACCAAAGTGACCCGTTGAGGTCACTGAATATTTTTGAAGAGAATTGTGTTAAAACAAGTCTTATAAAATATTTTAATGATTTTAAGAAAAGTAATGAAATAAAAAATGTTTCTACTCTAGTGCTTGTTATTTCAACCAGAATTATAATTGTAAATAAATATGTTGTGAATAAATCTAGCATATAGCATAGACATATGGCATAGCTGTGGCAGAATTAGAATCCAAATGGAAGATTAGAAACGTAGTGATGTGGGACCTTTCTCAGGAGTCCTCAGGTATCAGGGACACTGGGCTCAGATTGACACAACCAAAGACTTTCACCAAAAATGTCAGGGGACTTGACCTTGCCATTGAGCCCAGACTGATCACTATGTAACCCCTGTACCACTTGCCCATTGGGTACCAACATCCAGCTGCTCAAGGCTGAGTCAAAGAAGTGCTGTGGGGTTAAGGACTCAGAACTTAACAGACCATCTAACATCAATAAATCAATGTCCAGTCAGCACTCTTGCTCATGAAAAAGTAAAATAATCTTCTTTTACGCAGGACATGATAGTGTAGGTAAGCTTCAGAAAGCCCTTCACGTGTTACACCTGCACCAAATCTATGAGTCAGGCTGCAGTTGGGGGCACTGCACCTGATGCTTTACTGGGACAGAGTCCAGCAGGTAAATATGCAAAGGGAACTTGAGCCTCTACAGGAATCCCAGGGGAACTGATCCCTTGGCCTGGGCGCTGGTGATCAAGTTTGATGAGATAAGGGTTCCTCCCCTCTTTTGGAATCAGAATTTCCACAGCATGAGCCTTTTCTGGGGTCACATTCTATAGACCAAAGGAAACATAGGGCTACTTTTAATAAGTTAATAAGCACACTTTTCTAGCATGGTGGTGATGCCCGTTGCCAGTGTGGGGCACCACAAAGTAGACAAAAATATACAAATTAGCCCTTGAAAGGAATTTTTTCGGCGCTTGTGGCCTGGAGCAGTGAATAATAAATGAGTGTCTCGTTTATTATTATTTTTTCCCCTTTTTTTTAGTTTTTTGATGCCTAGTCCCACCTGGGACACCCTCTGTTTCTTTTAATGTTGGGGTCAGGGAGGGCACCAAGACACTGCGGGCCCACCAGATCACCAGCCAGCACCTTGTTAATGTGCTGGGTCAGGAGCTAGCTGCACTTAAACAAATATATTTTCCTTCATTGGGGAAGGCTGGGGAGGCCTATGGCTCATGTGGCCCTGCTGGTTCCCCTGCCTTTATACAGCGAAACTGCCCAATAATCCACCACCATGCCAAAAGGGTCAGGGTATCCCTAACTTTCCCCCTATCTGTTTTTTCTCTTTAGAAAAGGGGTCTGACTTCCCAATTCCTAAAATGGTAGCTTCAACATCTTTGCTGATGGCAGCCTATCAGATCTACTTTTTTAGATCTGTTTAGTCTTGTTTGAGTAGACTAATCAAAGTGTTCTTCGTCTGAGGGCCCCAGTGTAAGTACCAACAAGGTCTTGCCTTCAAGCTTAAAATGTGCCTCAGATATGGACACTTGATATTTTTTGATATTTGATAAGGCAGAAATTGTGGCCAGGGGACTCTGAATCTATATTCCTTGAACTTAATATTATCAACATCACATTAACTCCAAAGCACATAAAGCAGGTATCTTTGTCTTGGCAGAAGGGGGTTATCTTTATTGGCTTCAGGGCCTATCCCTGCCACCTGTGAGCCACCATGGAGCCACTGCTAAATTAAATTATTATAGCTGTAATCTATGATCCTTTTAGGATGCGCGCCTGTGCATGCGCACCTTTTCTTTTACAAGCTCCCAGCTTCTCTTTTGGAGCATGCATGCGAACATGCTCAAAGAGAAATTTTGTCAAGTGCTCTTTTGAAATGTGGGACTTGAACATTTCTCTTGGTGCACAATAGCACTCGCTCTCAGTGAGATGTCATGGAGGAGTGTAGGGGCATTTGGGGGCTTTTGTGCAGAAACTAGTGGATTTTGCACATGCTGCCAGCTTGGGCAGCTGCTTCGGTGGTTTGTAAAGCACATCCTTTTCAGTGGTCCTTGCCAAAGCTGTATCCGACCCCATGGAACTGTCTTCAGCTACAACAGCGGCGGCTCCTCCTCAATGGGGGAGGAACGTCGCCCCACTGGCTCCGAGCCAGCAGTTGAAAAAGAAAACAATATTTTATTATTGTTTTATTTTTCAGCTACTGGCTGACCCAGTGTGTGCAGGGAGGGGCGGGGCTGGGCTATGGGAGGGGGGAGGAGGAGGAGTGGATTCACATAAGTGCGCATGTCAGTTTGCCCGGTTGTCTTAGGCTAGCCAAACAGACAAGCACACTTAGGTTTCTCCAAACCAGCTGTGTTGGACAGCCAGATTGAAGAAACAGCACAGACTCCAATGCACTGTCTGAGTGGCAGACCAAGCTGCTCAGACCAATCCTGGTGCTGCTGTGATGCTAGGCATGGCATGACAACAGAGCCATGATTGCGTGGGGAGCCTGTGCTGGTGTCCCAGGGACTGCTGAGACTCCACCAGGAACAGTAAGGAAGAGGAGCGAGGCGGCAGGAGGCAGGACAGGTATGTTGAAAAAAAATATTATATCTCTAATCCTTCGTCCTCCCCCCCAGCCACCCTCTGCCCCCTACTTCAGATTTGCAGTGGGCGTCACTGGGCTAGCCCGCTACCTCGTCTCGCTGGAGATTTTTGACTTCCATTTTAGAGGCTAAGTCGAAACATAGAAATCTTCACTGCAGCTTTGACTCAAGGCTATCCGACAATGACACTCAATCTTCAGACACCTTGTGCAGCCTTGTCCCACTGAACTTTACCTTTTCAGAACATTTTTCTCAGAAATTTTTCCAAGTCCAAAGATAAGCACTGACAGGGCCCTATCCACGCTCCATCGCAGTCCGCAATAATTTTCTACTGTGACCCGGTTCCGCACAATTAGATGTCCTCAGTTGGCGCTTTGATCTTTTAGGTGCTAGTTTTCACTAAAAACTTAAAAAATCATAACTTCAATTCCACTGATTGGATTTTTGTCTTTTTGGAGTGAAATAATTTATTAAAATTTACTCTGTTTTCCTATTTTGGTTTGGGATTTTTCTTTTGTTGTCTTTTCACTCTATTACTGTTTGTGTTTTGCCTCTCAAATAAGCCTGACTGTTTTTTTGCCAAGCTACCCAGGTTTAAGCACAGGTTAATTTAGTGACTTTTTGTGGTTCACCCTGCAAGGGATTGTGCTTGCTCACACCCAGTCAATCAACAACCTGATGTCTTACACTTACGAAACTTGTACAGTGCATCATGCAAGATGAGTTGCCTACAAGTGTTTGGGTGAGTTCAGGGAGAGGATGGGGTTTATTATGGGGCAAGAATGAGTGCTCCGGAATTGTGTCTGAAAGGAGTGTGAGTTTCTCCTTGTGCCTCTCTAGAGCTTGTGCATGAGCCAAGTCCTGATAATGCATGGCATATCAATTATGCAATAAACATCATACAAACATATGAGAAAATCTTTTCAAAATTCCAAAAAGCATATTTCTTTAACATACAGAAGTGTTTCACTTTAGCACATCAGACAATTTCCCTTCTTTGAAATGCATTTAATAGAGTTGCATTTTGTAAATATGAACTTAGAAACATTCATGTTGCCTGCCATGACAACAATGCCAGTATGAATTAGGAGGTAAGTGAGTTGTTATGTGAATCCTATAAATGCATATATTCTTATTATAGGTGCAACAACATTATAGTCTACTACATCAAACACAAATATGTCTAATACAGCACTCATCCTCAACTTACATATTCCAAGATGCTCTCATAAGCAATAATAAAGAATAAAACAGGAACAGATAAATAAATAATTTGACTAAGATCACACAATTTGGTCAAGTAGGGAAGCCATGATTGATCTCCAGTTTTTTGGTTTCACATTGTGCAGAACTAGATGGATATCATATTCTCTTGCCTGTTTTACACCAAGGGTTAATGTTTATCTTTAGTTTTTGGCACATGCGTTAGAGTGTAGAGGCAGGTAGAAGCCACATGAAAACTCAGTTCGGTTTGACCTTGAGGTTCCAAGTGGATCTCAAGGTTAGCCAAAGCCAGGCATCTGGCTCAAGCCTCCAGTGGCTTGCCCACCTCTACGAAGTGTTGAAAGTACCAAAGGAAAAGAAAATACATTGTGATAGAGAGAGAGAGAAAGCATGGTCCTTCGAGGGGACGGAGGAATGGCATAATGGAAGAAGACATGTCCTGAGAGAGCACATGTCTTGAAAGGGTGTGCCTTGCTTAACATTCTGAAGGAATCAATGGTCCGTTGTGATGGACAGCAGTGATATAAGTGAAAGGGCACCGTCCCCTGTACAGGCCACATGTCTTCACTTCAGGGCAATCTAGAGTGGTTTTTCGGTTCTGGAGAGGAGGAGGATTGTTGCTGCTGTCCTTGGTGACCCTTGGGACCATCACATCCTCTGTATTATGGAAGGAACAGCTTGGACTGCTACTGCACAGGCTGTGAGGGATGATGCTGCCAAAAGGGTGTACCTTGGGAATAATCCCTGAACTTATAGTATCGTCTGTGGAACCAAAGAGCACAGGAAGCCTGGCCAAATGAGTGGGCCATGGCACAACCCTTTTTCAAATGCTTCAAGATCAAGTCAGACTTCTTGCCAAATTCATGAGCATCCTCATAGGGAATGTTAATAAGAATCAACTGGACATCACCAAACAGACAGTTGAGCCAATCCAGACATAGGTGGTCATTCTGACCCTGGCGGTCTTTGACCGCCAGGGCGGAGGACCGCGGGAGCACCGCCGACAGGCCGGCGGTGCTCCAATGGGGATTCCGACCGCGGCGGTAAAGCCGCGGTCGGACCGGCACCACTGGCGGGGTCCCGCCAGTGTACCGCGGCCCCATTGAATCCTCCGCGGCGGCGCAGCTTGCTGCACCGCCGCGGGGATTCCGACCCCCCCTACCGCCATCCAGATCCCGGCGGTCGGACCGCCGAGATCCGGATGGCGGTAGGGGGGGTCGCGGGGCCCCTGGGGGCCCCTGCAGTGCCCATGCCACTGGCATGGGCATTGCAGGGGCCCCCGTAAGAGGGCCCCTACATGTATTTCACTGTCTGCTGTGCAGACAGTGAAATACGCGACGGGTGCAACTGCACCCGTCGCACAGCTTCCACTCCGCCGGCTCGATTCCGAGCCGGCTTCATCGTGGAAGCCTCTTTCCCGCTGGGCTGGCTGGCGGTCTGAAGGCGACCGCCAGCCAGCCCAGCGGGAAAGTCAGAATTACCGCCGCGGTCTTTCGACCGCGGAACGGTAACTTGACGGCGGGACTTTGGCGGGCGGCCTCCGCCGCCCGCCAAGGTCAGAATGAGGGCCATAGTGAGCTGGGCAATATAGAAGCACATAGTGTGTGTGTGTTTGTGTGCGCCACTGCTCAAAACTCACCACTAATAACAAACCTTTATCAGTTAATCGGTGGGTTAGCAAGAGTGAGCAGTCCAAAGTTTAAGATGGTATGGGGTAGAGACTCTGGACACAGTCATATAATAACAATAAATCTTTGCACAACCAGTTTTTTACTTAAAAAGAAAAATTATGTTAATCAAAAGAAATAGCTAAGTATTACAAATGCTTTAAATTTCCACATTTGACAAACTATGTTGTAAATATAGTATAAATTCTTAAAGGGGGGGGGGCAGGGAGATTATAGGTCCAGTGTACAGCCTCCCAACGTAACCTATAAACATAGAAAAGTACACTGTTCCTGAAACAACATAAATACGAATAGTATAATAATGGGGGAACTTTTAATTCAGGAGAAAAGAGAGCCCTCACACATCCGTTCGGATGTAAAGCATCATCACTGGGCTCACTCCTCGTCAGACCGGTGCTGCAATGTCTGACGGGCAACCCCTCAAAAGAAGGGGTGCTCTTAACCGGAGTACTACAAATTAAGTGGTGCCGGAGATGAATACAGATAATGACTGTAGTGAGGAGAAAAAAAGAAGAAAGGAATAAAATTGGCTCTAAACCCAAACCATCATAATTTTAATATGTCAGAGACAGGTTTAGGCCAAGATTAAAACTAACCGGAGTGCTTAAAAGGATAATGCTCCTACGCACTCACGTTAAGATATGGTGGGGGAAAAAAGACACTATCCTAACCCCAATGTACACAGGTCAACATGTTTCGCGTCTTTGATGGTCACAAAAGATCCAGCGGCACTTCATCAGGACCAAAAAAGGTCGCCCATCCCAACTAAAGATTACGGCGCCCTAGGGGTACACGGGTTTCTCACCAAGAGCGTAGAACTGAACATAACACCTCCGGTGGATGTCCAAGACCTGCCCTGACTCTGTGTTCGCCGTAATCTTTAGTTGGGATGGGCGACCTTTTTTTTAAATAGACTGACTAGATGTGCAGTAGACAACAATGTAAATTGCCAGACTATGTTTACTTACCTGTACCCTACTTGGGTTCATATATTATTCAGAGGAGAAGTGATATTTACTTTATGGACGGATGTGTGAGGGCTCTCTTTTCTCCTGAATTAAAAGTTCCCCTGTATTATACTATTCGTATTTATGTTGTTTCAGTAAATATAGTATAGCCATAATTATGTGGTAAACGCTGCAGCCATAGATATGCATACATGCACTAGCCCTCACCATTGTCTTATTTGTTGGCAACAATACAGTTATGAAAAGTAATGACAACCTAACTATTCTAATTTCAATCAGTGCTCACCTAAAACAGTTGTTTTCAGCTAACTGCCCAACATAAACATGTTACATAAACACTACATACAAGGTAATGTGTAATATGGCCCAATATCATACCTCTGGCTTCTGATGACATTCGCATTCTACTAAGCCTTTGGTCCTGTGGTTTATGATGTCTCCAGAATGCCTTGAAGGCAATATTGGACGAAATTGCAGTTATTCATTGTGTGTTCTGTATGTATACACATATATATTCACTGGAAAACGTTGCTGAAGGTAAGTAATGGTCTTGTTTGCTTGGAAGAAGTTGGAAAAAGTTTCATAATATCCCTGAAAAAAACAACGAGCAACGTTATGGTTATGAAAAACAACTAAAAACACTAAAATCGGCCGGACAGTATTAGCTGCAAAACCATAACTCATGCCCCTGCCATGTGCTGTTCATGACCTTACATATGACATCCCTGATGACATATGGCATAACCTACAGTGTCACTGATAACATCTGGAATGGCATAGTTGATTACCAATGAGATCACATATGCCATCGCCAATAGTATTATCAATGACAGAAGGATAACGTATGCTGTACAGTTTGTACCAAAAAATATAGCAAATTGTTTTGGATGTATACATCGAAGGAACTTAATATAAGCCAATCCCCTTTTCATTCAATGGTGTATGGTCAGAGTGATTCCTCACAGTGTGGCTGAAGAATATATTTCCTTTATGAAATGTATTAGGCGCAAATTGACTCTCTGTAGCTCCAATATTGTGTGTGGTCAAAGGTTTAAGTGCTCAGAGTGCGATAAAAGAACATGCTGCATTTTAATATATGTCTTGCATAAATATATTTCCATGCGCATAGAATGCAACCAAATGGTGAACCTAATTAGTATGTGTTTGAAATCAAAATGTGCCACGGATGAACGCGCTTCAACACAATTCAGTCAAACGCAACCCAACATGATTCAATCGAAAGCAACCCACATTTTCATTCTCGGATTTTGACCCTACTGAAAGGCAGTGGACATGGACGCTTTGACCTGCCATTTTGCTCATATAGAATACTCACATTCTTAGTCCAGCAGTAGAAGCTTGGTTAAGGGGTACAAAACAATTGTATAGATCTTCTTTTTGTGATCACCGAAGGGCTACGTTTCTGACCCTGGTTGGCTCCCATCGGAAAACTGCGGGCCAGCGGGTTCCCATGGCAAGTCTGCAGAACCGGTGGGGTGCCACCAACATTCAGGAAATTATTTTGTGTGGGCATTTCAACTCACCTGCAGTTTTTGGGGCCATGGCCTATCATGCTCCTGGGTTCCAGGTGGATGCTCTTCCTGGCAGCCTCCGGCCTGTGCCATTTTGCAGTTCAGTCTCCCTGGGTGAAGGAGGGGACGGGGCCAGTATTTAACAACAACCTCATGGCCTTCCTGGAGGAGGAGGGTTATCATATGTAGAAGGGGCTGCAAGGGTCTTTTATGGAAGTGTAGTCCAACCCTGGTGTTCCGTGTACTGCCTTCTAGTTCCAAGATGGAAGTGCACTATTTTTGCACTTCTTTTTCTCAAAAATGGTTTTTGTTGTGTGATTTCTATGTAATTTGCTTTCACTGTCTATACACCACTCAAGGACTTATTTGCTTCCTTTAATTGTGTCTCATCGCAGTCAAAGTAATATTCAGGTGGTTCTATGCACCCCTGTTATGTAAATTTGTATGTGGCCATGCTTTTACAGCAGCAAAATCAGGAGTTGGATCAGCTACGAGCTGAAAATACTATACTTCCTCAAACCCCGACAGCCAGGATTATGGGCATTCTGGCAGTATCTCCAAGCATGCCGCTTTTCCCTGTGGATCCAACTAAATTCAAGGAATTCCTGGACATTCTCGTAGTTAATTTTGCATTTCTTCTTTGATGCTTTTCCTCCGAACAAGCTAAAGTTGGCTACTTAAATGGTTCTCTAATTGAAGCCGCTCTTTCAGTAACTACCGAATTTCCTACAGAAGTTTAGGAGCTTTTCTGAAAGGTCAGACCATGAATTTTCTAGCTGGCAGCACTCTCTGTGATGTATCTCAAGGCTCCATGAGTGTTCTGGCATATATTACCCATTTTCATGACTTGGCTACAGAGATAACTTGGATTGAGCAGTCTCAGATAATTTGAGAGGTCTCAAGATTGAGCTCAAGGATGAGTTGGCTTGTACCGCTCTTCCCTCTTCACTCGCAGAATTACTGATCCAAGCCTTAACAATTGAGTATCATCAGCTTCAAGTAAGAAGGACAGAATGACACAGACCGAGTCAATTATTCTGGACCCTGACCTTGAATTACCTGAGTTGAGTTAATTCCTGATTCCACTCCAAATTCCCAGGAAGATCTAAAGCAGACTAGTGGTCCACTGTCTGAAACCAGAAAATATTCCAGGTAAAAGGCTGGTCTTATATTGTGCAGATCCAAATCATCTAGTTCATATTTCTGTCAGACTTTACCAGGTCCCCGGAAATACCAGGTCCCATCCTTTGTAAAGAGAGAAAAGACGGGCACAGTCAATTTTCCTGACACAGGTTTGTTAAGTTCTTTGGAAAGAGTCAGTTTCTGCCTATTTCTACTTCTAAGTTATCTGTTCTTGGAAACCACAAAGGCAATCTTATTGTCTGTGGTTCTGGATTCTGGAGCATCAGGCATGTATATTGTCAAGGAGTGGGCTAAGCGACTTCATATTCCAACTCAAGGATAATCCTGTACAGGTACAGACAGTGGACGGATCTCCTTTTTCTTCAGAAATAGTAAATCTGATGATTGTTCGATTGCAGATCTCCTTGGGAAATCATAAGGGGATGACTGCCCTCCCTAAATTATGTCTCCCCAAATTATGTCATGATTTTAGCTATCTTGTCTTGAGAGACATAATGTTTGCATCAACTGAAAAACTCAGTCCTTGTTTTTCCTTTTTGTAGGAATAATTGCTACTTTGATGTCCCTTAATGGTCTGATTTTCAAAAAGATTCCTGAGCAAGCAGTTGTTTGGGAAGCTGTTCCTGCAATTGCAACTACTTCTGCATCTCCCTCGCCGTATCAGGATTTGTGTTTTTTTAAATGAAACCAACAATATTTTCTCTTCCACCTCAAAGAGAGTTCAACTGCTCGACATTCACTATTCTGTGGACCATTACTCTCTATGTGCAAATCTATTAATTGACTGTGTCTGTGTAAGAAATCCTAAGGCAATACCTGAAAGAAACATTCAGAACGTGTTTATCACATGTTCCACCTCACTCACAGGAACATCTCTGTTGTTTGTGCCCAAAAAGGCTAAAGAATTAAGACCATGTATCGACCATACAAGTCAAATAAAGTAGCTATCAAGGACCAATAATCTCTGCCCCTCAGCAAGGATATCCTGGAGTCTGTTTGTGGAGCCATGGTGTTCCCTAAATTAGATCACCAAACAAGGGGAGAGGGAGAATAAAGCCCACTAGTCTGTCCTCCCCAATACAATATATACATTAGATATGGATTAATGAGCATCAGGACTAGACAGTTGTGTTTCTGCTGAATAGTATCTATTTTATTCATTATTAAGTAGTCATTTCCTAAGATAACTGATGGTTACACGTTTTTCAAATAAGGCCTACGGAACCGCTATTCTCCGTCCCTGTGTATCACACTGGTTTCTCATGGATTTAATACAATATGTGCTGCAAGTGCAGGTGAAGGAGTTTCTTGGGGCTAGTGCTGGTGTGCAAAGGGCTATGCGGCCTCTAAATGAGGGGTTGGGTTCTCTTTGTGCTCACAGTGAGGGTCCAACACCAGTAGAATAGCTTTCATGATGTCTGAAGGTCATGACCAGAGGGTTTGCTGGATGGCTGTGGTGCTGTCCAGGACTGTAGTATTGCTTTGGAGAACCTATAGAGGCGGTCTCTTGGATCAGGGTATGCTAGTGCAAGTTGAGGACTGCCATGGGGAATCTGAGGGCCAGCTCCGTACTTCTTAGAGTTAGGTAAGGGTTTTGGTGTACTCCAGTAGAGGGTCACACATGGAGGGCCGAGCTCAGGTTGAGGGTGTGTATGGAAAGACAGAGGTCAAGTAGAGACATTTAGAAGAGAAGACTCAAAGCCCAAGAAAACACAAGAAGAGTGGGCCTGAATGTCAAAGAGTTACTGAAGGTAAGTGAAGGTTGAGTGCCAGCTAAAGGTTTCTGAGGATCAATTTCCAGTACTACAGGACTGTCTGAAGACGTCTGAGGGAGTCTGAGGACTCTGAAACTCGCCTATAGCTGAGGTCTTGGTTGGGCTATCCTAGGGCTAGCTGAGGGTCTTTATAACCTAGCATGGTGATGGTCTGTGAGAGACGGCTGAGGTAAAGTGGGGGCCAGCAAGGGAAATAGAGAGCCAGCAATTTACAGTGACAATCTGTGGGCCTTTGTAATGATTACATGGCATGACTATGTGCAGGTTGAGGTTCTGCCAGGATCTAACAGAAACAATCTAAAGGAGTGGATGGCCTGAAAGGGGCTCTGTGACATGACAGAGGCTACACCAGCAGGCTTCTGCCACCATCCTACCTCCGTCATGCCAAGGTGGAGCAGGGCAACCTCAAGACAGATTTGCCCTCTCCATCACACACTGTCAGGTTCTTAAATCTTATCTAGAACTCGTTCCCCTTTTACACACCTGCTTACATACACTCTTGGGGTTTGGTAGCTGCAAGAGTATGCCCTCCTCCCAGGCTTGGATTTTTGCAGTCATAGCTCTACCTATTACTCTCGTAAAAGAAATATTTGAATGCTCTATTTTTCAGTTTTGATACAACCAAACAAAATCAAATGACTGCTAGTTCAACCGTTGCATATACAAAGCACAAAAGGAAAAGCAATTACATGATTCTAAATTGTACAGGGCATAGTTCGATACATGGTGCCTATTCAGTCAGCAGCAAGATGCTACATGATTTGACACCCATCCATCACGCAACTTGGTCCATAGTAAGGGGGATCAGTAGTGCATCTCAAGTATAGGCCTAGGAGGCATCACATGCTTGCTGTCTGTCACATAACTCTGCCCGTCCCTGTCCACTCATTGAATCACACGCAACACTTAGGTTCATCACAGCCATCTAGCACACTTGCTGCAGGTCTATACCTCAACCCAAAAGGTCGCTCCCCAGGGTTCTCATCCACTTCATTCTCAGTTCTGGCCAGGTATGCCTGGTATGGCCCCCAAATGTATTGTGGTCTGTTTATAACCGATATTAACTTGTATCTTGTATGCATCTGACATAGTGTTGCAAAACATCATGTCTACGTGTCACTCCTTTACCGTACAGAGCGACCCCCTTCGCCCATTGCATGGCCATTCTCTTTGGGATCTCTTTGTCATAGCCTAATAGTGCCAGGAAGGAAGTTGGCTCAATCTGCTCCCCTGTATCTCACTGAACTCTCTAAATATAGTGTCCCAGTAGCTCTGGGGCAGTTCCATGCCATGTAGGGGGAATCCACCTCCCCAGAAACGCACCTCCAGCATCCCGGTCTATCATGCACAACCATAATGGAACAGGCAGGCAGAGGTGTAGTATACCCTACTGAGGTATCAACCAATGCCTGCTCTTGAGGGCTAATGTCCTAATGACTGAACAGCAGTATGTCCATTGGCTGTCATTTATGGCCACACCTAGTTCATCTTGCCAATGTAGCCTCGCCTTGTTAAATCCCAACTCTCTGCCAGTACAAGTAGAGGTTCATGATGAAGAGTTGGGGGTTTCATTTTTCATTTGTACCAAGTACCAGCTCATGGGGCTTCCTCAATTCCTCTCCCAGCAGCTCCTGCATGGTATATTGTACCCTAAAATACCGGAATATGCCCAATGCTGTGTGATTGCCATCCGGTGCTCTTCATTGTTCTCAGCTGCATAGGATCCCATTCTGTAAGAAGTACCCTATGCACCGCAATTGCATACCATGCAATATTCCTACCGCCCTCTGCTCTTGCCCCGTGGCAAACCACATGCACCAATCTAATGATAGCAGTAGTGAATATATTAGGGACTAGTTCTGTAGTTCGACTAGTCTCTTCCAGGAATACACAGTAGTGTATATCAAATCAACAGTATTATAATTCCACACTGGCTTAGCTAGCAGTTTCTTAGGGAGCTGATGCGGGAAGGGTGTGTCTTTTTCCAGCCACAGGCGCGGGATATCATTTAGGCTATGCAACCAGAAATGTGCAAACATGCATTGTGCCGCTCTGTAGTAGGCCTCCCCCTTTTTCATAAGGAAGTGTTAAAGTAGCCAGATTAACCTGAAGCTGTTTGCCTGCCCAGGCTAGTCATTTCAGCAATGTCTGCAGAGTCAAAGGCTCTCGGGAGCAGTACTGGCATATTCATGAAGAGGAAAAAACGGGGCAGTACCACCATCTTCATTATGCCTATGAGCCCGCTGAGCAGCAGCGGAAGCTTATTCCAAACATCAATAACATAATTTGGCCTATTAATTGCCTGACCATACTTTTTCCAGCAGTACCACCGTCAGGTCAGTAGGTACCACTTGGACTTATTACGCAGGACTGCTCTGTGGTGTGCCCCGGTATTCATCAACATTCGTTATCTTTGATTCATGCAGTCAGAGATTCTAGACACCCTTGGTGGTTGGGTTTCTACCCAGTCAGGACTTTTTCCCAGAACATTGTGTATTTACCTGTTAGGATGTGCGAGCGTGCGGCATTTACCATCTTTATTCTTCTGTATTGCACCGTCAGGTCAGTGTTGACCTATATTCCCAGGTACCTCACTGAGGGCCTGATTAGGACTTCAGCGGAGGGGATTACTCCGTCTCATATGTGACAGATATCCCACCCGCCGTATTACGAGTTCCATAGGATTTAATGGACTAGTAATTTGGCGGGAGGGATAGCCGTCACATTTGGGACGGAGTAATCCTCTCCGCCGAAGTCGTAATCAGGCTCTGAGTCGGCAGTCCGCTGTAAGGTATATTCCATGTGCACAGGCAATGTAGCAGCTATAAAGGGGAATATTAAGGATTTGTCCCAGTTGATACGTAAGCCTCAATGCCTGTGGAACAGTACATTAGCACCAAGTATAGGGGCCAAATTGTGCTCTGAATTTCGCACATAGAGTAGTATGTCATCCATATATGTAGATAGGATCAGATTGTAGTGGGGGAAGCGGATCCCCCATTGTGTGTGGTGCTTACGTACAGTGCAAGCTAAAGCCTCAGCCACCAGGTCGTATAATAAAGGTGATAATGGGCATCCCTGCCTGTGCCTCTCATGATGTTGATGTTATTATGCCATTAACCTTAATCCACACAGGGGGGGCGTGGCCAAGATGGCGGCCGGAGCGGTAGCTTAATCTTAGAGCTCTGCTCTCGGGCCACCGTTTCTTCAAAATCCTGTGCCCTGCTGTGACCCAAAGCACCTGGGATTACAGCGCAACCACTCCCGGGTATAATCAGAAGTTCCAGGAGTTCGGTGTTCCGGAAGGCGCGGCCATCGTGGTGGATCCGGCGATCGCGGATCGAAGCGGCCGCCATAGCGGAGGATCGCGGCCATCGCTAGAGCGCGTTGCGCACCGAACAAAGAGGAGGTAGGGAGAGCGCCCGGCCTCCTCGCCCCTTGACGAGCTCCCTTGTCCCGACGATTGGACTGAGGAGCGGGAGGTGCTCCTCACTCCAGAGCGAGCGCCCCAACCGGGCTGGGCCCGGCCGCATGCCTCGAGGAACGATAGGGAGCGGCGGATGCTAGCACCAGACGCTCGGGCCCATCCTGCCCCCAACGCGGGACCATCACTCGTGCACATTGTGCGCTGAAACAAGAGGAGGTAGGGAGAGCGCCCGGCAGCCTCGTACCTTGACGAGCGTCCCCCGACGTGCCGTCCGGATTGGGGAACGGGAGACGCCCTTCGTCCCTGAGAGGGCGCCCCACCCGGGCTGGTCCCCGTGGGATGATCGATGGTGATTTATACCTACACTGAATGCCTGGGGCCTATTCAACTACCCACGGGGGGAGAAACATCGTCCCCCACCACGGTGCCACACGAGAGCCCCGGACCCAACGTGCATGGCCTAAATCCCCCAATGAGGGAGACCTAGGGAACGGCCTTCCACAGCCTCCAGATATCATCGTTGGAGCCCTCAATAATCATAGCTGCAGGTTTTCCCTTGGCCTCGGTTCAGGAACAGCCCCCCCCGCCCTGGCGCAGGGCACCGCATGGTGTGCCGGATCTAGCTGAGCCCCTCGTACGGGCCGTGGGGCCCGCTGCCGCATTGCCAGGGGCACTTATGAAACACACTGGGCCCCAACCCATGGAGGCGCAAACAACATCAAAATGAATACCAACAATAGCATGAGCAATGGAACCCCTTATTAATTTGGAAAGCGGCTGAAACGAATATCGTGTTGGGCAGAGACCGGAGGTATAAGCGGACCCCCAGCAAACACCTGTCCATTAATCCCAGTGGAACGTTTCAGTGCAAGATTTCAAAGAACCATGGTCAAACCAAAACACCCCAAGACAGGGCCGCTAGGAGATGGTGATCCTCCCCCGCCATCTGGACATCCAGACAAGCAATCGGACACTTCCCTACAACTCACTGAAACACTCCGCACGCACTCCCTCCAATTCGATAAAATAATGCAAGCAATAATGGACACTAAATCCTCGCTGGAAGGGAAAATTGACGCCGCAGTACTGGAAGTCTCACTGCTACGTGCCGACCACCGCAAATTAACAGAAAGGGTCCATGACACTGAAACGACCCTGAAAACCATCCAACCAGAAGTATTGGTTATGAAAACTAAAATGCAACAAATGGAACTGGACATAGCTCAATTACAACGCAGAGCGGAAGAAGCTGAAGGACGCTCCAGACGCAATAACATCAGATTCCTCGGAATCCCAGAACATATGGAATCCCCCAAGGCAGAGGTGTTTTTGGAGTCCTGGTTGAAAAACATACTTACAGAACAGTCCCCTGGTACAACACCAGTGATCGAAAGGGCGCACAGAATCCCGAACAACCCGCCCCGCCCTGGAGCTCCGCCTCGACCACTAATAGCACGCTTCCTGAATTATAGGGACAGAGACCTGGTGCTCCAATGCTTCAGAACGTCAAACCAGATCCAGCTGGAAAATAGTAGGGTCACAGCTTACCCTGACTACACTATGGAGGTACAGCGCAGAAGAGGAGCGTATAACAAGGTCAAACAGTTGCTGCGAGAAAAAGGCATTACCTACTCCCTCATGTTCCCAGCGCGACTACGCATAGTAACGGACGAGACAACCCTAATGTTCCCCACACCTGAAGATGCATGGACATGGATCCACGCAAAAGGTCTGGTAGACCCAACCAAAGAAGACACACCTACCGAAGAATGGACTACCGCTTGCCCCAGAAAGAAAAGGAAAAAACCTAAAACGTCCTCTCGCCCCACAAAAGCGCAAATGGCGTTACACCAAGCACAAACACTAAAAGACACTAACTCCTTTGCCCGTGCGATGATGGACCTTAGGAGTGAATCGGACACTAACAACACTACCTCACATGGGGGCGACACAAGCCCTACTCCCTCCCCACTGCTAGTGGTCCCAGACCTTACCCCACGATCGGCAGACGAACTTTAAAAGGAAAAGATCGGTGCCCGCGGTCCCCCACGGGCGGCGGCAACAACTGAGGTGCAGCCCGTCTTCACTATTGGGGCTCTCTCCTTGGAATCTTCTGTGGACAACAGTCCTCAACTTAAGAATCAATGACTGAATCCTTGATAAACTGTACAAATGCGCTTGGGCCAGCAGAGGCAGAGTCGTATCCTGACGGTGGGCCTCCCAAGGGCCCGACCTCGTCCATCCGCGACCCCCTAAAACCTGAACGGTTTCCGAATAGACCTGACTTCCCCGGAAGTCATCTTAGGCACCGGTTGTGCCACTTTGTCTAACAAACGGACATTGTCCGTAATATCCTTTTGGTTGGAATATTCTTTTCTTTATCTTTCTCTCTTAACCCACTATGGGATTCTTTTTCCCTCCTCGACGCGCGAGAGATGGTTGGGCGTGGGATGGGGTTGGTTGGTTGGGGCGGGTGGGTGCGGGTGGGACGGGGGGTCCTGAGGGATGGAGTGGCTCGAGCTAATACTGATTAGACAGCACCCACCAATTCCCACACAACGCAATGAACAAGGAACCTATATATAACTTAATAACCTGGAATGTGAAGGGCATGGCAGGTGCCAGTAAACGTCATAGAGTACATGCATATCTAAAGCGCCACCATACACACATAGCAATATTGCAGGAAACACACATTACAACTGCGGAGGCTGCCCGGCTGGAAAAACACTGGTCGGGCTCAATATACAGCGCTGGCGACTCATCCTTTGCTAGAGGGGTGCTGGTCTGGATTGCCCCGGGGGTCCCCTTCACAGTACAATATAGCATAAAAGACAAGGACGGTAGGTTTATACAATTAAAAGGGCTACTGGACGGGGAGGAGCTCGCAATAAATGGACTATACGTCCCTAATATTAAGCAAGGTGAATTCTTACAAACAACAATATCACAACTAACCAACGACCTAACAACATGATGCATCTGGGGAGGGGACATGAACTGCGTCCCACACGTCGATAAAGATAGATCTCATCCCCCATTAGTGGCCACCCTCCCAATGAAAAATTCCCAAGCTTTAGGTACTTGGATAGAAGAACGCCGGCTGACAGATATATGGAGGCACTTGCATCCACATAAAAGAGAATATTCTTATTATTCCCCAGTACACCAATTGTATACCCGGATAGACCTCATCCTTACCTCACGGAACATAACACACAAAATAATGAATGCAGAGTACTCTGCCAGGGTACTCTCGGATCACTGCCCACTCAAAGCACAAATCCGATGGGGCAAGCCCCGCTCATGTATTCCAACTTGGCGGCTGCAAACGCAATTATTACAAGACCCGCCATTCAGGAAGGACATAGCCACGCATATATCAGCATATTTTAGGTCGAATGCTGGGACAACTAGCTCTAGAGCTATTGAATGGGACGCACATAAGACAGTCATAAGGGGGGTATGTCTCTCAACCAGTCGGAGTACGTCAGACTTTAGTGCGCGATCTCC
Source organism: Pleurodeles waltl (assembly GCF_031143425.1). Lineage (NCBI taxonomy): Eukaryota > Metazoa > Chordata > Amphibia > Caudata > Salamandridae > Pleurodeles > Pleurodeles waltl. The sequence continues at coordinate 1,283,515,393 of NC_090437.1, forward strand.
GAGCATTGGAACAAGAGATCCAAACCTCTGAATGCGAACTTGCTAAAGGCACCATAACCCTTGCGAAATTTACGGATATGCGCTCTAAATGGACTGACGCAGATAGCCGCCTCAGGCATTACGACTATCGTCACTATTTAGCTCGTACACACGCTGAAGGCAACAGATCTGGCAAATTATTAGCATGGCTTATTAACAATGAACGCCGGAATCTCCCCATTGGGGCTATTCGCCTGGAATCTGGGTCGATAGTAAACACGCAGGCAGAGATAAATAATGCTTTCAGAGAGAACTATAGCTCACTGTATCAACCACGTCCACCTCCCACTAACGCTCAACTAAAAGACTTCTTCAGTGGTATCACCTTGACTCGTTTATCTGCTGCCCACGCGACAGACTTAGACAGACCAATAGAGATAGCTGAAATTCAGCGTGCACTACAACAGTTAACGCATGGCAAAGCACCTGGTAGCGATGGTATTCCCATTGAATACTACACCACGTTCCAACCCCAGATTCTGACACCATACCTAATAATGTTAAGGGAGGCTCTAGAGCGAAACCAGCTCCCCGACACATGCCGGGAAGCACTGATAGCAGTACTGCTGAAAGCGGGCCGTGACCCTCTAGATGTTCGCTCATATAGGCCATTATCACTGCTAAATACTGATTGTAAATTACTTGGTAAGATTTTAGCCAACTGCCTGCTGCCGCGCATAGCTGAACTGGTCCATCAGGACAAGGCAGGCTTCATACCCGGGCACAGTACCTTCAGCAACATCAGGAATCGGTTACACCTGATGGGAAACTCCCCAGCAAATGATGAGCTGCAAGTTGCAGTCTCACTGGACATTGAAAAGGCGTTCGATACACTGGGATGGCCTTTCTTAATAGAAACACTCAATCGAATGGGTTTTGGGCGAACATACATCGGCTGGGTGGAAACACTATACGCTGGCCCGGTGGCCAGGGTCAAGACTGGAGACACGATTTCCGAAAAATTCAACATTGGAAGAGGCACCAGGCAAGGATGTCCACTATCCCCACTCCTATTTGCACTAGCCATCGAGCCCCTGGCCGCCCGTCTCCGTGTAATGGCTCCCATATGGGGCATCCTTGATGGCCAGTCGCACCAGATAGTTTCCTTATATGCAGATGATGCCCTTATTTTTCTACGTGACCATGCTACGGCCATCCCGGGCCTGCTGGAACTCCTTAAAAAATACAGCGAGGTAGCCGGGCTAACAGTTAACTGGGCAAAATCCTGTATATTCCCCTTACACCCAGTCCCCGAGACTCTCAGAACGCAATCAAGCCTGGGTGGCTTGAAATGGTGTTATATCACATTCAAATACCTAGGTGTAAATATATTTCATGACAATCAAGACCTAAGAGATGGCAACCTTGGTCAAGTGATCAGATCAACGAGGGGCTCCTTGCCCTTCTGGTGCTCACTCCCATTGTCTCCCATGGGCAGAATTGCCATCGCAAAGATGATAGTGCTCCCGCGCCTCCTCTATTATTTCAGGGCATTGCCCCTAACATTGCCGAGCTCCTTTTTTAAACAATTGAATAGCCTTTTAACAGACCTAATATGGGGCAAGGGACGCAGACGCGTTGCATTCGCAAAAATAACCCAGCCACTTAAACTAGGGGGGCTGGGCGCCCCCAAGTATGAAGCGTATTATGCAGCTTCCCAGATACAATGGATAACCACCTGGTTGGGAAATCCCACCGGAGCGGAAGCACAGAAGGCGCTGGCTGATCTCGATGGAACGGAGGTTCTGCAATACCTCATGAATCGGACAAATCCTAGACACACAAGTAATATGCTACTGACCACAGCACACTGGGCCTGGGGACGCTATGTACTGCGAAACAGTAAAGACCCGCAGTACTCCCCCAGGATACCACTATTGGCACACCCATCGCTGACAAATATTGCGGTCACGCTGGGTCTGAACGCTTGGGTCAGGAGAGGTATACACACACTTGGAGACATTTACCAAGAAGGGCAACTTCAATCATATGGATCATTAGCCGATAAACACGAATTGGGTCAGGGGGGGTTCATAGCCTACGCCGCAATCAGACAGGTAATACGAGAGTCCTGGAGAAAAGGCAGCTCGGAACCAGAAGTCTCCCCCTTGCTCCATGAGCTACTGGGGAACATCAATGTTTCATCGAGCATTTCAAATATATATTGCATCCTCACCTCCCATACCGAACACAAACAGGAACAAGCGAAGAACAGATGGGATAGTGTGCTACCAGAGCCCTTAACACTTAACTTATGGGAACAGGCGATGAGAGTGATCCGAGAGGTCTCGCGCAATCCCCGCTTTCGATATACTCAGTTTAATTATGCACATCAGACTTATTTAGCACCACACCGTATTACACGCATGTTCCCCCTTTCACCCCAGACATGCCCCAGATGCAATACAGAAGAAGCCACCTTTTATCACATGACTTGGGAATGTCTCCCGGTTAGGAACACTTGGATAGCCATAACATCGTTATTGACTGAATGGACGAACATTCCATTATCCCCCACTCCTGAAGTATGCTTATTGGGTATAACACCCCTCTCCAAGAAACACAAACAATCATATAAATGCATCGCCCTGGCCTTGGTGCTATATAGACGCCTTATTGCCATGCACTGGAAGGCCCCGGGCGCCCCTACGACCGCCCAATGGCGAGAAGAGGTAATACGCGGGGCTAAAGCAGAATCACAGACCCTACAAAATATGCTGGAGAAGGGTATTCCAGTAAAAGGCCTAAAGGTATGGAATACATTCGTGATAGCAGCAGAAAACAAGGATGACGTTCGTCCTCCCTAAAAGAATACAGTAACACAACCCCCGTTACTTCTGCAGCAAATGGAATCATTACTACAAAGATTGACCGAAACACTCGGTGAAAGAGATACACCAACACAGAATCCGAAATAAACTGCGTAAAAATCCCAGTCAGCTCTCTAGAGATGCTGAAAATGAGCAGCGCTACCTCTCCCCATCCCGACATATAATTCACGCAGCTGCTGCCTCCCCCCCCGCCTGCCCCCTCTCCTCCCTTCCTGACTGTACCCGCCACGCCCACTCTATCTCTCTGTTTAATTTCCTTTGCTATATTTCTCTGATTATCTACTGACGTTGCACACACTAAACTACTGAATGTCTTAAAAATATAATCTGTAATGCACAACTGTGCTGCGGTTGAACTGTGACATGTAGTGTGTGCTTATAACGACAGTCATGTACAACGCGTCTCGAATACACTGTAATCTTGGTTATTTTATTTGTAAGTTGCCACCTGGCTGATAAAACAATAAAATATATCTAAAAAAAAAAAAAAACCTTAATCCACACAGTCGGCCTTGTATATAAGACCCTTATGAGCTGTAGGAAAACGTTCCCACCCCTATTGCTTCAACACCGCCATCATGAACTCCCACTTAACAGAATCAAACGTTCTTTCAGCTTCTAGAAATACCACTGTAGCTCGGACCTCCAGGTCGATTCTCGAACTAGCTCCAAAACATTACTGAAATTGTGTAAAACTGGCTTGTTCAGGCTCGACTATGTGTAGCATGAGAGGCACCAATCTATTGGGCAGGAACTTAGCAAAGATTTTCATGTTGGTGTTTAGCAGCAAAAGTTGCCTGTAGGACACGCAATGGTTAGCTGCATGCCCAGCTTCAGTAGAGTAATGGTGAGCGCCTCTCACGTTGTAGAAGACATACAGCACCCTTTGGCCATTTCTTCAAAAGGTGCTTCACTAGTTTTGCATGATACTCCCAGTAAAAGGCTGTCATTGGGTCATCTGTAACTGGTCCTTTCTCACCAGGCATGCCTTTGATCACTGATATTGTCTCAGGGGGGTGCAGTGGGGCCATGAGCTGCTCCCTATGCTCAGCGGTCAGCCACTTCATTGTTATATGCGCTAGGTAGTTAGCTGTAGCCTGCTCATCCCCGCTATCTTCTCCAGTGTATGTAGAGTGTCTCATGACTTGGTCTTGATAGTTAAAATCGTGACATCTTTCCGTCTTGGCCTTAAGGGTGTTGCAATAATTGAACTTGGTTGCTTGCCCTCCCCATAAACCCTTGCTGTTGCGTATTTACCCAAATGTGTGAGTTCGCTGTGGGCCACCTCATGGAGCTCCTCTGTTTTATCTCTAATCTCTGCTAATATACTTTCCTTGCCTGTCAGCTATCTCACCCTCCAGCTTTTTCTGCCTGTTCCTGAGCGATCTCAGCACTCCTGCCTGCTTGAAGATCATGGCCCCCCTGATGTATACTTTGAAAGTTTCCCAGACAGTATCAAACCTTGCTACCGAGCCAATATTGTTAGTGAAGAATTCTTCAATCGTCTGTGTAAGTTCTTCTCGAAACACTGTATCCGGTAGGCAATGGGACGGGAATAATCATGGGAAGGCAGAGTACCTGTGAGCATCTAGTGTCAGCTCTAACAAAATGGTGAGTTGTCTGAGTAGGTGCGTGGTAAATGCTTGCATAGGTGAACACGTGCAGCCAAGCTCTTGGACAGCAGCCAATAATCAATGCACTTGCGAATGTCATGTACTGTGGAGTAGTGCGGGTATCATGCGTCATTTGGGGATATGTGTTGTCAGATGTCTAATAACTCACTCTTTTCTGAGATATCTTTGATGGAACATGCTGCAGCTTAAAGATAAGGAATTTATTTAAAGATGGGCTCCTCACTGCAGTTTACTCCTCACATGCATCTCCAGGTGCCACCATGTAATATACCACGCAAGTGATAATCCGTAGTGGATGTTTCTCTGCATATTTGCATTGCTCTTTTGTGCATGCATCTGTTGTTCTTAGCCACTCCTCCTCCCACCCATACTGTGATCCCCAACTTGCTGTGCATCAAATTAGTTTCCTCCGCACCCCACCCCCAACCAGCACTCAAAAACCAACCAAACAGTGTGCAGCACAAATGGGGATAGAAGTTGCCCTACCTACCCTCCCGGTTGTGCTTTGATGCAGGCACCACTTTAACACATATGTTGACATATCTTAAACATTCTGCAATCCCCCAAGTAGCAACAGTTAACGTAGGTCAGCAGTAGGCAGCCCACCCAACTAAAACTAAGATTACTGGTCAAGTTGTACTCAGTTCGAGTTAGATGGATCCACAATTGGAATGACAAGCGTTCAGTCAGTGCAGCCTGCAAGGCATCTCCCCACCAAGGCCATACAGCCAGCCAAGGGCAGTGCACAAATTACTGCATCTCAGTTGATCTCTAATAATCCTGTTCATCAAGACCCAGTAGCTCCAAAGTCTCTCCCTCGTCAGTCCGTGGTGATCGCCACCGAGCCATGGTGGTGGCCTACTGTTTGAGGAACGGCTGCAGTTGCTTGGGGTAGCTGAATATCTTGGGCTTTCCATTGATCATTTTCAGTCGAGCAGGATAGTGCATGCTGTAGTCTACATGAAGGTCTCGTCATTTCCGTTTGACTGGAGGAAATTGCCTCCGTGCCTCCTGAACCTACTGCGTGAAGTCTGGGTAGGTCAAGCTCTCCATACCAGCATGATGCAGGAGTGGAGCACTGCATCCCGGTCTCTATAATTCAGTAGTCTCACTAATATGGGACTCAGCAGTGCTTCCGGCACCGGCCTGGACACCAATGACTGATGAGTTCGCTCTGCCATGAACAGCTCTGAAAATGTCTCTCGCCCCATAGTGTCCATCAGAAGCTGCTCCATCAAATTTCTCCATATTACCTGTACTGACAGACACAGCCAGCCCCACCATCTGAATGTTAGTGCTCCGCAATCTTGCCTCGAGGTCTTCCGCATTGGCCTTCAGCAGCACAAGCACCTTGTCCAGTTTCTTATGAGACGCTGAGGTGGACCTCAGACACCCATCTTTTTACCATGTCTAGGCGTTCAGTATGGTTATCCAGGCACTCTGATATTCTATCATCCTAGAGGACAGGGCATCCATCTTCCCATCAATTTTCATGAGTGTGCTGCATCTCTGTCAATATGAACTGCAAATCACTACCGATCTCCGCTGCCCTGCACCAGTTGACCCTTCTGCCATTGTGGAGCTGTTGTCTCCTGGGAGTTTTGAGCAAGTCAAACTGAAGCTTGGGCTGAGACGTGTCAGTTTTGCCGATGGCTAAAAGACACCATGATGAAGTCTCTGCTATACTAGGGTCAGTTCTGCGCCTTGCTACCACAGCAAGCCTCTTACACGGTTTGTCAGCAGCAGCCCCCTCCATCTCACCACACCCTGTAGGGAGACACTGTCCAATCTAGCAGCAACACGCCGATAGCTCCGCCTCCACTTGTGCTTTAGTGTCCAGTCCCTGCCTCCGATTAGCTCCCGGGGAGGCCGGGATGCTGTTCCTCCGCCCCCGGCGGGACTTGAAAGAGATCAATAATGTCACAAGCTGCGCCCGGAGTCCTGTGCGCAAATGTTCTGGTGTTTGTTCGGGCTGCCCCCGGGTTTCTGCAAGGCTTGTGTCGGGGGCGCCCGGCGCACAGAGCACCTCAGCTTTTCTGGGGCAGTGTGGGTGCCTGGCCCCCAGGCCTAGGCGCCGTCTGCCAATTTCGGCACTTACCTCTGCTAAGCTGTCCTTCGTCTTTGGGGACAGCCCGCGGATGCAGGCCCAGTTATGGAGGGCCACGCATATTCTTCCGCTGGGCCACCCGGGGTCTCAGCGAGGAAGGGGCTCTGTGTGATGCTGCAGAGAGGAGCAGCGCGGAGCATCAAAACATCTCTTTGGCATCTGGCACCCACTACCCTCTATTCTCTCGTCTCTGCACTTAAAAGGCTTCAAATGGGCTGTGCGGCTGCCATATTATCACCAATGTTGCAATTAGCTGCATATCGCTCCCCAGAGTCGGGCAGGTGGGTAATCCTCATGGTTGCAGCAGCTGGGCTAATAGTAGGATGTAACCAGTGCTTAATTTGTGCTTGTTTCCGGTGCTGAGCACCGACACTTATTTTTGAGTGCCGGGGCTTATTCTTCTGCCTCAAGCATTTCCTGCGAGCAAAAGCCACACATGGGAAAGACGGAGGAAGGAAAAAAACGAAAAAGCTTCACAATGGGAGAAAGTAGAAAGCTGCAAGAGTGAGCTGAAGGGGCAGGGACTGGCTATTAATGGATTGAAGAGGCCCGAGATGGCTTCAGGAGTACACTGCCTCAGTATTCCGTGTTCACACATTTAATTGCATCGGCCGCGTGTTTAAGAGGACGGCTTTGGGCACCGGCACCTCTTTATTCACAAATTAAGCACTGGATGTAACACATTGGTTTCTGTATCCTCCAAGCCGGAAACAGCACCAGGATTCTGCAGGATAGTTGCGGCTGAAGGAACTCGCTTCGAAGGCAGCCATATTTAGGCCAGGCAATCTCCACTCCTCCCCTTAAAAGAAAGATTACTGCCCATGCTGTGCCTGTTTTGCGTGTAAGTGGACACTGTGATGCTACTGACTGCACTGCAACATTTCATATTTGGAGGTTGGGATAAGGACATGCACCACTGAATATCATGTTTTATGATATAGACATATGTTTGCTAACATAGTTGGCAGTGAAGTCAGATGTAACCCTTGACCCTGCTTCTGCAGGCAGGTCGCTCCCCACTCCTCCGCCCAGCGCCACCTCCTCACCTCATTTTCCTGTTCCTGTGTTGGGATTCCCTTGCCGCTGCGTCCCCTGCGGCCCCTCCCACCTACCCCTCCTCCTCATCGTCTTTTCCTTTACTTTAGTCAATTCCCCTGCCGCTGCATCCCCTGCGGCCCTCCCCCCCAGCCTTCCCATTCGTCCAGCCCTCCCTCCTCCCAGCTGCCACTCCCTCCCTCCCCCCATTTATGCCAGCCGCGGCGCGGACGTGCGCAGCGGGTGCGCCGCTGGCACGCCGAAAGGCAAGCCCGTCTGCACCCATCCGCACCAAGACTGTGCTCAGCGCCAGTCCCCCTGGCCTTCTCAAACAAACCTACTCCCCCCTCACCCTCCACTCACTCAACCCAGGCCCCGCCCCACCTGCACCCTTTCCAGCCTCACACACACCCATGGCCCCTTCACCTGCCTCACCTGTCATTTCTCCTGCTCCTTACCCCTCACACCACACACCAACCATAGCGACCCCCCGACAAAAAACACAACACCCCCAACACAATACACACCTACTCTGCCACCAACCAGCCCAGCCACACACCACCCCACAACCAGAACACACCCCGCAACAACACCTTCATGCACCACACCAACACCACCCACCTCAACAGCCTGCTCCTCAACACCCGCTCCCTTCACAAACATGCCATAGAGCTCTGGGACCTCATCACGTCACACTCTCCTGACATCGCCTTCCTCAGGGAAACCTGGACCAACCCCTCCTCAGAACCCGACATAGCCATCGCCACCCCCAAGGGATGCAAACTCCAAGGCAAAGACCGCCTCAACAGGCCAGGGGGTGGCATCGCCATCCTACACAGGGACACCATCAAAGTCACCACCAGCTCCCAAGACACTATTGACAACACAGAACACATGCACTTCCTAATCCACATTAACAACAACTCCACCCTCAGAGGTACACTAATCTACAGATCACCAGGACCACGCCCCGCCTTCTGTGACACCATTGCCGACACCATCAGCTCGCACGCCCTCACCTCCACAGACTACATCCTCCTCTGTGATTTAAACTTTCACTTGGAGAACCTACAAGACCACAACTCTACATCCCTCATAGACAACCTCACCAACCTCGGACTCAAATAACTGGTCACCGCACCCACCCACTCAGCAGGACACACGCTCGACGCAATTTTCACCTCGAACCAACACATAGCCTATACCCACACCACCGAACTCCTCTGGACTGACCACCTCTGCGTCCACTTCTCCTTCACCAAACCGCCCACACACCACCATCAACACACCACACCCTACCGCATGTGGGACAAGATCCCCACAGAACGCCTAAACTCCCAACTGGCTCACAACCCCCCCCCCCACACCAACGACCCCAACACAGGAACACACAACCTCTCGAAATGGATCACTACCTGCGCAGACACACTAGCCCCCCTCAGAAAACACATCGCCACCCGCAACATCAAGAACGCCCCATGGTTCACCCCGGAACTCCAAGATTCCAAGCACAAATTCCGCAAAGCGGAGAAAATATGGCGACAAGAACCCTCCACAACCAACTTCTCCACCCTCAAAGCCACCATTCGCAACCATCACCAACTCATACGCACTGCCAAAAGAGACCACTACAAGACACGCCTTGACAACAACTCTCAAAACAGCAAAGAACTCTTCACCATCATTAATGAACTAGCCAAACCCAAAGCCAGCACGTAGACCCTTCAAACACACAGCCCCTATGTGACGCCCTCTCCAACCACTTCCACCACAAAATCCTGGACATCCACAACAGCTTCATACCACACACACCCACCACACACACCCCTCACTCACCCAACTCAAGCCCCACTCATAATCCCCCCACCACTCTCACCACCTGGGACCCCACCACACACGAAGAAACCAAAAAAACCATGAACTCCATCCACTCCGGATCCCCCTCCGACCCCTGTCCACATCGCAGCTACAACAAAGCCAGCCCAACCATCGCCCCCATACTCGGCGACATAATTAACTCCTCCTTCGACTCCGCCACCTACCCAGACCCCTGGAAGCACGCTGAAGTCACCACTCTACTAAAAAAAAACAATGCAGACCCAGAGATCCTCTCCAACTATCGCCCCATCTCCCTCCTCCCTTTCCCCGCCAAGGTCGCAGAGAAACTAGTCAACACCCGCCTATCCCACTACCTCGAAGAAAACAACACTCTTGACCCCTCACAATCCGGGTTCCGCAAGAACCACAGCACGGAAACCGCCCTCATCGCATGCACTGACGACATTAGGACCAAAGTCGACAAAGGCGAGACCGTCGCACTCATCCTCCTAGACCTCTCCGCAGCCTTTGAAACTGTCTGCCACCACACACTCCGCACACGCCTCCACAACATAGGAATTCGCCACAAAGCCTTAGACTGGCTCACCTCCTTCCTCACTGACCGGACCCAGAGAGTCCGCCTCCCACCCTTCCACTCCACCACCACCAAGATCATCTGCGGTGTCCCCCAAGGGTCCTCTCTCAGCCCCACACTCTTCAACATTTACATGATCCCCCTAGCCAACATCCTCCGATCACACCGAATCACTATCCTCTCCTACGCAGATGACTCCCAACTCATCCTCTCCCTCACCCGCAACCCCACCACCGCCAAAACCAACCTACACGCAGCTCTCCTCCACACCACCAACTGGATGACAACTAACCACCTCAAGCTTAACTCCAACCAAACCGAGATCATCATCTTCAGCCCCAACAAAACCGTATGGGACGACTCCTGGTGGCCCACCGCCCTATGACCCGCACCCACCCCAGCAAACTACGCACACAACCTCAGCATCATCCTGGACCCTTCCCTCTCCATGATACAGCAAATCAATGCTCTAACCTCCTCCTGCTTCCACACACTCCACACTCTAAAAAAATCCTTCAAATGGATTCCCCCAGAGACCAGGAACACAGTCACCCATGCACTCATCAGCAGCAGACTAGACTACGGTAACGCCCTCTACGCCGGCACCACATTCAAACTCACACGCAAACTCCAGAGAATCCAGAACACAGCCGCACGCCTCGTCCTTGGCCTCCCCCACCACGAACGAACCTCACCACACCTCAAAACCCTTCACTGGCTCCCCATAAACAAGAGAATCACATTCAAAATCCTCATCCACGCACACAAATCCCTCCACAACACCGGCCCTACATACCTCAACGAAAGAGTGAACATCCACACTCCCACCCGCAACCTCCGATCAGCTAACCTCGCCTTAGCCACAGTCCCCCGCATCCAACGCACCACCACAGGAGACAGGTCCTTCTCCTACCTCGCCCCCAAAACCTGAACTCCCTCCCCATCAACCTCCACAAAACCAAAGACCTCCTGCTCTTCAGAAAGAACCTCAAAACATGGTTGTTCGAACAGTGACCCTCCTGCCCCCCCCCCCAAGCGCCTTGAGACCCTCACAGGTGAGTAGCGCGCTTTATAATTTATTTTGATTGATAGATGTCTTGCATTCTCTCATTAGGCAGGAGCAAGTAAGGCCCTCCTTCGAGAGCCTGTGGTCTGAATAGGAATGGATGCAGTTATCCCATTATTTCCTTCTTAGGAATAGAGTGTAAGAAATTGAAATATTATATGGGGTGGGTGACTGCCCACCTTAAGGAATAATCACAACTCTTGTCAGGGTGATCCATCAAAATCACTAAATTAACCTGAGCTCAACCCCCCTGGTAGCTATGGCACAGAGCAGACAAATGTGTAAATAATTTATGCTGTCTAAAAACAGTAATAAAGTCAAAAGAACAAACAAGAAAAATCCCAACCCAAATTAGAAAAATGGAGTAGAAATTAAAGAATAAATTGACACCAAAACAAAAAACAATCCAGTAAAGGAAACCAGAAATATGAATTTTTGTAGTGTAAAATAAATAATACTGCCAAACAGCTCACACCACCAATGGTAGCAAATGGTCATGGTAGACCGGGACCTAGGCGCAATTAGAGGCCACCCATGATAGACCCAGCATTCACTATGCAGGTTTGAATCCAGGTGGGAAGTTGGAATTTTTACCTTCTGACTTAGAGCCTGATTTATATGTTGGTGATTTGTATACTCCATCGCTGTGGTGACAGAGTATACACAGGCCAACATAATGGCCCTCCCAATTTAATTGCGGATGGACATTAGTTTTGGCTATAGCAGTGACTACTCCGTCACCGTCACCGCCAACCCAAACCTCTCTGACGGCTTGATGGAGTAAGGGCTGTCGGTGAAATGGCTACCTGTCCACCCACCCAATCAGGATGGATGGGCATGTAGCCATTTCTTTACTGTACATCACTTCTAGGCAAACCCTGGTGGTGAGGGATGGTAAAAAGCAAACATTGATCCCCCGGCCATGGTAGATAACTCCCAAGGCGAGAGGAGCATTACTTTTTTATTTTCAAAACGAAAATCCTGGTTCATGTGTAGAGCATACATTATCATTCAAGTCACTATGGCTATTATACATAACCAGGATTGGTGACTATTGCGTTATTAATGAACTTGTATACATTCAAGTTCAACAAACGTCCAACTCCCTCACTCCCCCGTCATATGCCATGTCTTCTCCCCGGTGTGATTTGTCCATAATTACTTAGGTCTTTGCTGTTGCCTCGATGGTACTATTTTGCAAATATCGTCTGCACATTAATATCATGGTTGCAGCTTCTGGCTGTGTGTCTCCATTAGTGTATTTGGGTCTTTCAGCCTTGTGAACTAAGGAGTGAGGCTAACAAGTGAATTCCCCGATGTTGCCTGTGGTGATTGCTGGTCGGTTTCTTTCAGACAATCCTCCAATGTACCCCAGGCCCGAGCCACCTCTGGGGACCCCCGGCTCCACCTGGCCTCATGCATATGGACCTCCCCTTCATATTTGGCCCACCTTTCCAACTCTCTTCTCCAATTAGCCATTCTAGGCCCCCAGTTTCTCCTTATTTCCCTCTTTGCTAGGATATATGCTAGATCTCGGAATCTGCTGGTGACCTTACTCTTGGAGGTGTGGGGGAATCAATACAATAAGCAGTGGCCAGGGGAGCAGGGTACCCGTCTAGATATTACATTTGCTACCTTTGCAGTCACCTCATGCCAGTAGTTAGACAGGAGAGGGCAGGTCCATAGCATATGTAAGAGTTCAAGTCCCTCCGCTCTACATCGGAGGCATGTCGCTTCAGTTGTGGGATAATATTTGTTAATGCGTCCAGGGGTCACATATGCCCGTTGAATTACATAAAAATTGATGAATTTAAATGAGGCATTTCTAGATACTTTCGGGGTTCTCTCCAGTATTGATTCCCAGTCCCCTTCAGGTTTTGGGAGTCCTAGATCCCCCCACCTGGTCCATAGGGTCTCCAAGGGCAGCAGCATATCCTTCCGTATGGCTCCATATAGGCACGTTACTGCCTATATGGGGACAGGACAACATATTGACCGGTCTTGTGGAATAGTGGTTCTAGTAGGCCTGTTCCCCAATGTTTGCGGAACCCCATCATAACTGCTCTGTGAAGAAGGAAGTGTCCCTGTGGTAGGTCAAATTCTGATAGAAAGTCATTGAACGGTAGCAGCCCTCCATCTCAGAATAGGTCGCCCATCGTTGTCGCACCCGCTGTAATCCAGTCCTTTATGCCCCTCCAATCGCCTCCATGGGTCAGTTCATTTAACATGTTCAAGGGTAGTGCAGGAGTATAAGGAATTCTCATCTGCATCTTTTGGAGGCATCTATTCCAGCATTTCTGCATAACTCAGAATTCGTGGGTGTCAGTTCCCCCTGGGTGGCCAGTTTTGAGCAGCACCATGATCAATTGGGAAGAGCAGGAACAAACGAACCTATCTTGCACGCCTGAGCCTGCCTTCTTGCCAGCCACTGTATAAACCATTCCAGTTGCGCTGCCATTTAGTAGGTTTCAAAGTCGGGGACCGCTAACCCACCACTGTTATTTGGGTGTTTCAAGGTCGCTAGTGCCACTCTGCGTCTGCCAGCTCCCCAGAGAAACGCTGTCAAAAGGGGAGTCTAATTCACGGAACGTTGTCCTAGATATCCAAATCAGAAGGACTCCTAGGAGGGCTGCCATCTTAAGTAGTGCCACTCTCCCCACTATCGACAGGGGCAGTGTTTGCCAGAAGTCCATACTGGCTTTCAACTCTCTGATTGCCTGCCCTATGTTCCCATCAAGGAGGCCAATTTGGCCATGGTAGATCTTCACCCCAGATAAGACAAGCATCTTGGCTTCCATTGTAGTATGTCCAGCCCCTGGGGGGATCCCGGTCTGCTGCCGTTGGGAAGAGCTTTGATTTATGCCAGTTAACCCTAAGTCCCGACAAGGAGCCAAATTTCCAAAGGAGGTTTCTTGCACCCTGTAAGTCTGTCGTCGTGTTCTTAAGAAACAGTAACAGATTGTTTGCATATAACACAATGCAGTGCGGAAGAGCACCACATGGTATTCCCTGGTACCAGGATACAGATCTAGCCTGGCTGGCCAGGGGTTCCATGGCTAGTACAAATAGTAAAGGATAGAGAGGGCATCTCTGTCTCGTCCCGCGTCCCACCTTGTATGACTAGGATATAATCCGGCCCATCCGTACCCTAGCCATGGGGCCCTTGTTCAGCAGTTGCGCCCATTTGAGGAACCCCTGGCCCAGCTACATCTGTGTCAGCATGCATATGAAAATCCCCACTCCAAGCTGTTGAATGCTTTTTCAATGTCAACAGCAAACACCACAACTATTTGGCTGTCATAGGTGTTCGCTTTCATCAGTGTAAAGAGGTGCCTGATGTTTTGAGCCATGTTGCACCCCGGGATAAATCCTGCCTGATCAGGGTGCACTAGTTGGTGCACAAGGGGCAAGAATCTAGTGGCCAGAATCCGACTGAGGATTTTATAGTCTGTATTCAGCATCAACAGTGGTCAGTATGCTTTGCTATCATAAGTCGTCCACATAGGTGGCATAAAACTCGATGGGGAGGCCGCCGTCCCAGGGGTCTTTCCTCTGGCCAGTGTTTTTATCGCTGCTCTAACCTCTTGTATTGAGATGTCACCACCCCCCCGCACTTCTATCTCCTCCCGGGTGAGTTCTGGGGGTTCTAATAAGGCCTGCATCTCAACGTCATCTCCGATTGAAATGCTGGTGTAGAAGGTGGTGTAATAGCTTCTCAGTAGAAGGCACTCTGCTTTATCTCCATGGGAATCAAAGGCAGCTCTTCTGTTGTCATATAATGTCCTCCGAGGTCCCAGGTGTGACAATTGTCCGTCTGTTGCTAATGGTCTGAATTCCACTCCACATCCTCTTCCATCGTTGATGTGGGGCTCGCTCCGCTGTCACTGATGAATGCTACTACTTCTATTACTCATTGTCTTTCTTGGCACGTTTCCACTGTGGACAGTGCCACCCCATTGCTACAGGGCTTTCTTTGGGTGGATCTAAGTCCTCCTGGAGAACTGCTTTGCGTGCCTTGCCCAGTCCCTTCTCACGGCTGCTGATCTAGCCAGTCCCATATTTCTTGTGGTGTCTGAAAGAAGAGTACCCTTCCTTTGCTGCCACTCTTAGCCTGGCCAGGAACATCATGGCATAAGGGATGTGTAGCTCTCTTAGTTTCTTCTTTGGCTCGAGGAAAGTCACACTTTGCCATTGTACTTCTCTGGAGAAGTCAGGGAAAATGTGCTGTTCTCGACTGTGAGGTTTCCCTATTTCCTGGCCTGACTAAGGATATGGTCCTGGTCCTTGTAATGTAGCAAATGTGCCAGAGCCGGGCGGGGCAGAGCTTCTGGGAGCGGTGGTATTGCTGGCACTCTATGTGCCCATTCTAGAGCGTAGAAGGAGAACGAGAAGAGGCCCTCAGGTGCAACTTCCGTGTGCAGCTAGTTTTCAAGATATGTCAGCGTGTTGTTTGATCTTTTCAGGCAGCCCCCACCACACGGATATTGTTTTGGCAGCACCTATTTTCCACATCTTCCACTCGTTATTTTAGTGTCTGGACTTTTGCTTCCAGGGTAGGTAGGCACTCAGTGGCTGTAGTAATCGCCAGGGGTACTTCCGTCAAGTCTCTTTCCATCGTGGTGACTCGCTCTGCTAAACGCCTGTGGTCATCTCGCAAAATTCCCTTGTGTATCACCAATGCATCTATTTGGTTTCTTGTGCCTCTCTTTTCATCGTTATAGCCTGTAATATGTCCTGGAGTGTTAGGTCCTTTGGTGGTAGTTGGTGCGGTGACTGGGTTCCATTCTCCAGGGCTGGGCCTCCCATATCTCCCCCATGCTCTGCTGAGTCTGACTCTGTGTCTTTTTTCCTGGAGCTTTTCCCCACTGCTGCAATGGCCATGGCCTCCCAATTTCTGCAAGTTTGTAGTGTGGACCCGTCTCCCTGTGTGGCAGAGTAGAGGAGAGGCCGTCCCTTTGTTCCCAACCACTAGTCAGGGCCTCCTCATCGGCCGGCCGTAGTGCTGTTTCGCAGATCACAGGGAAATCCGTGATCTCCACTCGGAGGCCTGCACTGGGATATTCTAGCACTGGGCTGCTGCTCTCACTCTATTTTATGGGTACGGCCCCTGATATTTGTGAGGCAGCGGGGGCCCAGCCATCAGAAATGGCACTTATTGGGCTGTTAGTGCCCATCTTGGTGTCAGGGAGGGTGAACCACAGTGTATGCGGTGGGACTTTCGAAAGCTGGTGCTCTGCGCACTTCTCACTGGGGGTTTAGTGCTGTGCCTCCCCCCTCCAGAGTTTATTTTTTCTTCTCGCCTGCACCCCCCAGCGTGACTTACTCGGCAGGTGGAATCTTGTTCTCCTTGCTGCTCCCCATTCACCACCTCCTGGGGCACCTGACTCACTGCGAGCCAGGTTTCTTCAGGGTCTGAGACGAGGCCTACTCCCCATCAACAGCTTCCTCCTGGCTAGGTCCCGCTCACCTCAATGGGCCTGCAACTCTTGCCGTTGTCCCATGATGGGCCCGTTTTAGGTCTCCATCTTGCCAAGGTTTCGCCTCTGCTTAGTTTCCCTGCATCGCATGGGTTGGTGCTGTGCCCCAATCCTCATGGTGTTCACTCCACTGTCCCTCAAGGGCTGTCTGCCGCAGATTACCCTCTGGAGCGCCTCCTGTGTATCCCCCGGCCGGGGGAGGAGGGGGTCTCAGCAGGTCCACTGGCTCACATTGTTTTCAGCGCTGGGTGTGACTGTCTCCTCAGTGTAGTGTAGGCCTCTGTAGGGTCCATGGCGCAGTCTAGTGCTCAGCCGCGCCTGTCATCTTGTCAGAATTGCTTTGCTCCGATTATCAGGGATGTATACAGCCGGCTTCCATCCGTGACTTGCATTTCACAGGTTCCCGTTATTGCGTGGGTGAGTGCCTCCGTGTTTGTTTGCCTTCCACACTTGGTTATGCCTTGAGGATGGTGCTGGATGGGGCTTACTGGGCAGGAGCTCCTCTAGTTGCTCCCTACGCCATCATCATCAAGCCACCCCCCCACAGGAACCGTCTTGAAGGCAGTTCTTGGTAAGGCATTATACATGACCGCCTGCTTGTTGGTCATTTATAATTTTGATGGGCAGACTCTCCGCCATGGGGACGGAGTAATTTACTCTGTCCCCATGGCAGAACGGCGGCCATCTGTCAAAAATTAAATCAGGCCCTCAGTCTGTAAAGTTCTCAATCAACCATAGGAGTATACTTCCAAAGCTCCCTAGGACCTCAGTGGAGGCAATTATAGACTCACAGGGTGTCAAGCAGAGGCCAATTGCAGGGTCTCGTCAAGGTCCAGTTGCCACTAGTCAGATGGGTACTTCCTGGGCAAGGCCTCTTGCAGTTTGTTGTCTCACTGTAGCCACACAGGTTAGCCAACTGACCTTTGTAGTCCACGTCTTAGTCCTGGGTACAAGAGGAAGCAGGCCCAGTCATTCAAAACTCCTCTCAGGCCACAGACAGCAGGTCCAGTCCACTTCGGAACTTTCGCAAGTCCAGTAACTGTTCTGAAGAGGGTGAGTTGGAGTGCTGCATTTATCCCTAGCAACTGCTAGTGGGAGTCCGGAACTCTTGACTCCTCCTTAACCAATGTGGTAAAATTTCCCAGGACCAATCCTACCTACTTTCTTGGTAGTTCTTGCTCGCTTTACTGCAAATAGACTCAAAATTCGACGTGGCAGGACGTTTTCAAGATGGCAGAATTCTTCACCACACTAAACCTGGGCTTTGAGGGCTGGGGGTGTGTGTGGGAGTGTCATAGGGAAATCACAAATGTCCTTCTGCCTCTCACATTAAAATCCAGTTTGAAGGAAGTATTGTATCCAAAACTAACCTCTGTAGGACAAAAGCAGGATCCTTCAGCCACCAGATAGTGGATCCACAAGAACTGTCTTGGCATCCTGTTCCCTCCCTTTCAGGTGCCCCATGTGTTGCATGTAGCTCAAAAGACCTGTCAAGCAGGATTTAAGTGTGTTGTGCCACAGGATGCCCACAGCCTCCTCTTTGAACATTCTGTGGAGTTCAGGGGACTTATCTTTGTCCATTCAGGTCAACCTGTTGTTGCTTCTGGAAGACATTTCACACCTTGTTCACACTACTGAATAGTGAGCACAGGCTGAGAACTGGCACAGGCTTATGCTAATTAGTCTTTTGATACATTAGGCAGGTAAAGGGTAACTTTCTAAAAGTTACTTTTCCTTCACATTTATTAATAATGAGACTTCACCATTAAATTTGATTTTTAATAACATTTAAAAATGTTGGCTACATTATTTTTGTAGCTGGTCCCTTTCCCAAGTTAGCAGTATTCATATTTTATTCTGCACTCAGGTTTTCTACATAGGACGGCCTGACCTGCTACAATGAAAATAGGTTTCTGGGCCTTGTCATATAGAGACATGGTAATATTAATTCTCTGCATGCCCCACTTTTAAATACCATGCACCCTACGTTGTGCGCTACAAGGCTTACATAGGGGTGCCTTGCTAATATTTAAAAGGGAGGTTTTTTCTTGTCAAAAAGGGTTATTTTAACAGGTTGCACTGCAGGTTTTTATCTGTAGCTGTCAGTCTACAATAGCAGGCACAAAGCCATGTTTTCTTTTGTTATACTAGTGGATGGTATGAGAAGTGTTGCATTCCACAGGTAAAAGTTATCTTTTCATGCCATGGGTGCATTTCCACACCCTATATACTATGGGCTTATAGAAGAGTTAAATACACTATTGAGGGAGTAGCAAATTTCTACATGTTTTAAGGGTCAGAGCACATACACTGAGCACAGGTAAGCAGTGTGCCAGCGTGCAGAGTCTAAAAACCAGCAATAGAACAAGGCACAGCAAAAAGCAAAACATTTGGGGTGACTACGCATAAAAGGCAGATTTCCTACATGGAGGTTTTGCTTGTGCCGCATAATCCACGGCTATGATTGACAAGCATGTAAACCTGAAACTATGTTCACTTAAGTGATGCTTAAATTGCTACTGTGTGTATGCTCTAATTGTTTGCTGGTATTTGTGACAAGTTTGTAACGTTACACATACCTTACCGTTTTACAGCTCAGATATTCTAATGGTGCTTCTCAGACATGGGATCATAACTGGATTTGTCTGTTCTTACTGTGTAGGGGTTGTTCCCACAGCTACATTACACAGAGCTTAATTTTTTGAAATTTGGGATAGTTTATGTGTATTTCTTTTTTCACATTATCAGTACTTTAAGTAACAGCCAGTTGAGTGGAGTACAGTTTACGAAACTGCTCCAATTTTACCTCGACTGAGCACACAATTCGACAAGCGTATGTGCACAAGACTTTGAATGGATTGTATGTTATACACTATACAAATTCATAAACCAATGCCCTACAGCCAGTCTGAGGCAGAAATGTGTTTGCCTTTTCTTAGCAGGCGACCTCTTTTCATAGATCATAGCATTTTTTCTTTGAAACCATATATCTGCAAACCAACAATACCTATGGTATGTTCTAGAGTTTGGTGGACCGGTTACTCTGTTACAGTGTAACAAATATACTGTTGTATATAAAATGCACTTGTAATGAGGCAGAACGGATACCTGTTACATTTGATTTGTAACTGAGTAACCCATCTGCCGGACCCTAAGTAAAACCCTTCATCTCTTGTAACCTATATGTTCATCACACCACTCATTTGCATGAGCTCCTATACTCCACTAATACTCATGCCTAGATCTCCTACTCATTTATTCTACAACAGAGGGAATAAAATAAGAGAACAGAGTGGCTTCCTTGAGAGCGTAAAACTAATCCCAATAACAACCGGATCAACCACTAACCCTTTCCACACTGCATGCTACCTCACAAACCATCCAAGAACCACTGAGGTTTACTTAAAGTTTCTGATTGTGGCCTCTTCTTTTTATCTTCGACTGGCCGTCTCCTTTCCTTCCATCCTCTTCACGCCTCCTCTCTCTAAGCACAACCTACTCTAAGTCACATACATGTATCTCTGTCATTGGATTTCAGCAAATTGCCTACAGCTCATTTCAAAGGCTGCAACCTCTCCTCCTTTGAAAGTCATACCCCTTGCAACCCAGCACCACCCAATCTTCTCTGTCTCATCTATTAAGGCAGCCGACCATCTGTAGGAGCGCACATACCCCTGCACCCGACAAATAATCACAACTAACTCCTACCAAAAAGAAACTGGAGTAAATGCACAACATGGTGTACTTGAGCACACAAGACTAATACTAATAGCCAATAATACTAGACTAACCACTAACCCTGGGTTCTAGAACAGCCGAAAACAATTCAATAGCTCATTAGGCGTAGTAAGCGCTATGTAAATGCAATTGCAACACAATACAACTTTGGTTTCTACAGTAGCATGCTAGTCGCCGTAAAGCACTTCAACCCTTCGTCAGGGGTAGTAAGCGCTACATAAATGCAATTGCAATACAACCTTTTTATTTTATCCCCAAACACCCCTTAACTTCTCAAGGTCTATGCTAAGTCAGGGCACACTGTTAAACACTTTCATAGCGAGCAGGGCCAAATTTTTCCCCTCCTAAACGGGGCTGATGCTTGAAAACCTCAGAACCTCACCCACAGTGCCAGAGGAGGCCACAGACACAAAGCCTACAATCAGAGCGCCTGGAACCAGCCTTTTACTTAATACAATGCTCTATCCTTCCATTATGGTTGACTCCTCTGAGCTTTACTCTCCCAGCTGCATCTGCACAAAATACATTTTAGTGCCACTGTCTTTGTTACTAGAGCAGCATTGCCCACGAGACAATAAAAAGCATTTTATGAATGAAAACAAATGGAAGAATGCAAGCGCCAGGCTGTCCTTGGCCACATTACGCAATGTGAACGAATGGGCACTGTTGCTAGGGTAATATAGGGTGCCAGGTGTGGATTAGAGATGTTTTGTAGAGTTTTTCTCTGAAGCTCTACAACTTCCTGAAGTTTTTATCAGCTCTGCATTCTACCTGAGTTTTATGTTTTTTTTTGTTTTTTTTAAACGGTAGGAGGTATTCTTCATTAAACGTAGATTTGTGAGAGGGAAGCAATTCAAAAAAACACTCTTTAAGCAGGAGAATTATTTTACCAAAATTATTTGACATATACACTTTTTCTCCAAAAAACAACTCCTGCAAACAAGGACGGGCAACGTTGCTGAACTTTGCCAAACTTTGAAGGTGAAGCTGAAAGCATCCATTCACAAAGGCACTTTGGAGCATGTAAAGTTGTTCTTCTGTAGTATTCTTTTATGTACTTTTACAGGCTTTTCTGAAGTGTCTCCAAACTTCTAAAATGTGTGTAGAATAGGAGCATTCAGGAAATATCAACATGCAATGAGCACAGATAGAAAGGGATGTGCCCTCTTTGCAGTTTTACTAAAATTGAGTTGGACATGTCAGGCCATTTCACCAAGGCATGTAGGAGGAGGTAAAGATTAACCCTGTAGCCTGTTTCCTGTACGCCTAATTGCTTTTCTGAATCAGACCGAAGTTTGGAACTGCCCCAGTCATAAGGTCACACAGGTTTTCTCTCTGAAATGTAATTTACAATTACAGTATGTTCCATCAGGGTTGGAGTGAGTTGAATTTATGGTATACCCTCATATCCTATTAGCCAGGCCACCAGGCTGGCTCGCTTACAACATGACAGGTAGGCTCCCCTTGAATTTGGGGTGGAGTTTTAAGTAAATAACTCTAGGAAGGCATCAGACCTCAGATTCCCCCCTGAATCAGTGCATAATTTGTGCCTGTTGTTTCCGGTGCTGAGAGCCGGCACTTATTTTTAAGGGCCGGGGCTTATTCTTCAGCCTCAAGCGTTTGCAGCGAGCACAAGACACATATGGGGAAAACGGATGAAGGGAAAAACGAAAAAGCGGCACAAATGGAGAAAGCAGAAAGCTGCAAGACTGAGCTGAAGGGAGTGGCTGTAAATGGCTTGAAGAGGCCCAAGATTGCTTCAGGATTACGCCGCCTCAGTATTCCGTGTTCCCACATTTAATTGCATGTTGAAGAGGAGGGCTTTGGGCACCGGCACCTTTTTATTTACAAATTAAGCACTGCCCTGAATACATTGCAAGGCACAATGGGGGTGATTCTGATATTGGCGGGCGGCGGGAGCCGCCCGCCAAGCGGGAACCGCCAGAAGACCGTACCGCGGTCGAAAGACCGCGGCGGTCATTCTGGGTTTCCCACTGGGCTGGCGGGCGACCGCCAAAAGGCCGCCCGCCAGCCCAGTGGGAAACAGCCTTCCCACGAGGACGCCGGCTCAGAATTGAGCCGGCGGAGTGGGAAGGTGGGACGGGTGCAGTGGCACCCGTCGCGTATTTCAGTGTCTGCGTAGCAGACACTGAAATACTTTGTGGGGCCCCCAGGGGCCCCGCGGCACCCCCTACCGCCATCCTGTTCCTGGCGGGTCTCCCGCCAGGAACAGGATGGCGGTAGGGGGTGTCAGAATCCCCATGGCGGCGGAGCGCGGAGGATTCTCAAGGGCAGCGGAAAGTCGGCGGTACACCGCCGACTTTCCGTTTCTGGCCGCGGCTGAACCGCCGCGGTCAGAATGCCCAGCGGTGCACCGCCAGCCTGTTGGCGGTGCTACCGCCAACCTCCGCCATGGCGATAATTACCGCCAGGGTCAGAATGACCCCCATTGTGTCTCACATGAACATGAGTTCCAACAGTTGGTTTACCAGGTTGGCAGTGTTCTTGCACCCGTAGTTCCCTTTTGAATCTTGAAAACTTTTTTAAAATATCTTTCTACCGAGTGGTCTATATTTTGGGTTCATGTCTTGGGGTCGGACTCCTATTCCAATTTTCTCTGTAGATCACAGAAGCCACTGTGCAGTTAGCACTCCCACAGGAACAATCTTTGATTGCAGATTTTCCCTGGGCACGTGAAAATGCAGTACTATCTAGGGAAAGGGCTCAGAAGGAAACAAACTGCCCAACTCAGTGCACCAGCATTGATTTGTGAGATTATCCCTCATTGCAAGGGGAACAACTTGGTAATGCTGTACATTGTTTTATTCGGCAACTCGTATTGAAGTCCTGCCCGAGAGGGACAGAGCAAGAACCTATTCTGGGATCATCGGGCCTCCAACACATTTATTCTTATTTTTAGGATAATTGCTCTGGATCCTCTGTGTAGGACTTTGGACCTGGTTAGTCTGGTTCTCTTTCAAATGCCATTTTCGGTCTGTCTCTCCAGCACAGCCTTTGTACATGCTGGTGGCTCTCTGAGCAGGTAGCAATGATGCTGTATGTAAACAAGAGTATCGCAAACAAGGCCACAGCGGAGTATGTGATCTCTGCACCTGGCGGCCATCAGCTTTTCCTAAAGCAATAACCGGGGACAGACAAAATTACAGTGACTGCCTCGAAAATTCCTCACCTTGAATACCTTAAACTGCTATCTCACCCTGCACCCCTACCACCAGCCAGAGGCAGAGCTCAGAAAGAACTAACCAGCAGCATCTTCCTAACAAAAGTCTTCATGGAATTTCCAAAGATAGCTCTGTCTCCATCCTCCTGACCTCGTTGGCAGAATCTCCACCCTCCACCCACAGGAATGCATGCAGTACACACCCGTTCTCTGGGGAAGCTGTGCTTATCCTCCATCTTGTCCTATGCCAGATAGGGGTAATCAAACTAAACACCATTAGCTTCAAGTATTCAGGCTTACTCCTACACATAGCCCTACTGTACCTGTGCTGCACACACTACACATGCGCATGCACATAATAAGTACACAGGATACCAGCACAAGGTTCTGAGCATACACATAACAGCAGAACTTTACAGAGGAAACCTGATGGATCACATAGAATGGCCTGAGACTAAAGACATTTAAACTCACACATATGCACATATGCTTCACAAAATGCTTATAGTGCAGGATTCATGAACAATATGGTCCAGAAAAAATATGAAACAACCCTGGACATCTCCAGTGGGTTTGTCAGGCAAAACATAGCTCCCGAAAGCGAGTATCTAACTGCTTTCTCCTTTAATGGATTTCATTTCTATTTTAAACTATTGGCGATGGACTATAAGAATAGTGATGTTTTCCTTGCAGCATGCACTATAGATATCTTACAGGAAGATCCCGAGTTGCTATCTTACATTGATCATATTTACATCACACATGATGACTTAGAACAACACCTGACTGGGGTGGACCGGATTGTGACAATACTAACTACACATGGTTAGAAAATTTACTTTAATAAATCTAAAATCACTCACTACTTGAATGTGATGTTCCTCATAAATGAATTATCCAGTGAGGGTAGGGGTCTGACACCAGACCTCGTACAGAAGTGTGCTACCTTACATCCTCCAAATACGTTAAGAAAGTTACAAGCCCTGATGGACTTACTTCCCAAATTTTTCTGAGAGAGTGAAGCCATTCAGCACCCTACTTTTCTAAAAAAACATTGGACTGAAACACAGACAGTGATCTTGCGTAAACTCCAGCAGACATACTAGAGACTTAGGGGCACATTTACAAGAAAGTAGCTCATCATAGATGATGGGCCACTTTTCTTGCGCCCCCCAAGCGGCACCTAATGACACCATGGTTGCAGCGCATTCACAATACGGCGCACCATGGTGGTCATTAGCACAATAGCGTCAATTATTTTACCTTATTGTGGCGCTTTGCTTACACTAGCATCAAAAATGTTGATGCTAGTGCAGCAAAGCACAGAGAGGCCCATTGAATGTAATGGTGCGTCATTTTAATGCCTGTTCTGAGCAGGCATTAACAAGGACAGAAAAAGTGGCGCAGTGAAATCTTGTAAATTTCACTGTGGCATTTTTTTCGGGCCTTCCTGTGATGGAACACTACCCCTTGCATACATTATGCATTATGCGGAAAGTGGCGCAATGGAAGCATTGCACCACTTTGTAAATATGGCACATCATAAAAGCCACCTTAGCGCTGCCTTAACGTAAAATAAATGACACTATGGTGGCGCTACGGTGGCGCAAGGGGCTTGTAAATATGCCCCTAAATATTTACAGACCAGTTATAAGAAATAGTTTCCAGTTTCTTGGGCTACACATACATAGTTTACAATGAAGGACAGACAGTTCGTATTGCTTACAGAGCAATATTAACCTGTGGAGAACGTTCTTACTGTCGTGCAGGCAGCCATTTTAAAAGAGTGCCCTTTGGCGTAATGGAAATGATCAATTATAGTTTCTCCTACACTAGAACTGGTGACAAAAGCAAGCATTCCTAATGCATGTGCTCTACACCTGCGTTAGGTGCAGTAGGCTGTCTTTAAGTGTAGTTGACATAAAATTTGAGTATGATCTAAAACTCTACACTCAAGAATTTCTCCAATATACACAAAATAGATAACAAATTCCTAATATCCTATCCAATAAGAACTATAAGACCATGTTTTATGCAGACAGTTCTGCACAACCTGCGGTTGGTACTAAACAGAAATATTACGCAGCTTGTGCTACAGTGCAGGTATTTTTTGAAAACAGTGAACTCAGACCACTACATATCCTAAAACCATAAGTGATTACACTGCACAGCTCAGAGAAATTCATGCCTTGTTGCTTGCACACAAAAGGCTGGTCTATCAGTTCCCACACTAATTGTGTTGGATTCATCCTTCTCTGTGCAAGGATACAATGTCAAATTAGTACATTGGCATGTGAATGATTCAGAGGTGCAAAAGGGAAACCAATTTACAACAAACAGCTCTGGGAAAAGGTGGCTGTCTTGAGACAAGCTTCCTATGCTCCGTGTTTATCATACCATGGCCGATAAAAGTGAGGGAATTCATGCTTAAAGGAACTGTGCAGCTGACCTAGGCACAAAGGCTGGGTGGGGATCATACTTTTAAAGTAGCAGCGGTAACCAGATCCCAAACCAAGGTTGATACAGACATTGTAGCTAAGGGTGAAAAACCTTCTGGTGACTTTCCCTGAAAATATTCCTACATTGTCAAACAAGATAACACTTTTATGGCTTCATTACCTGGAGAATGAGATAGACAAATTCTAATGAGCAGGTTACATTATAATTAACTAAAGCAGCCCATGAGAGGTTAGTGAATGCCCACACAGGCAGGAGTTCTACAATAGCCATGCTCCAGCAAAGATACTGGTATCCTTATCTATTTAAACAAAGTAAAAATTATGTATGGCAATGTAACATCTGTCAACAAATAAAATGGTTGACTGTTCCAAGACCCTTACTTTATCCAGTTGCCCGTTCGGGTAATTTAACTAGACTATATCAGGCCAAC
Organism: Pleurodeles waltl; assembly: GCF_031143425.1. Lineage (NCBI taxonomy): Eukaryota > Metazoa > Chordata > Amphibia > Caudata > Salamandridae > Pleurodeles > Pleurodeles waltl. Next base: position 1,283,541,804 of record NC_090437.1, read on the forward strand.
CAATCTAGTAACCCCATATAGGTATATATTAGTTGCTGTCAATTCCTGCCCCAGATTTGTGTGGGCTTGGTGAGAAAAATAAATTGATCTGGACCAACATTTGAATGTCTTGCAGAGCGTCCAAGAGGTCGGAGACCAGCTATCTAATTTGAAGCATTCCGACTCCACCACTGGCAAAGATTAGGTTTCTAAAACTGCTGAGGAGTTGCTCCCAAGGCTGTAGAGAAAGTTCAAGAAAATACCTTGATAAACATGTGTTTAGGCCCTCTTACAGATCACCTGTTCCAGTTCTTGAGGTAGAAAGCACACAAACTGTAATCCTGCCTCCACTGCCTGGTTCAAACCAAAACAGAAAGGTGTCCATTGATCAAAATAAAAAGCACCATGTAGCCGCTTCTATTCAGTGGACTCCCTCTTGACACTAAAAGAGCCTTTAGAGTAGAGTCTTACAACCTCTCCCTACTCTGAGGGAACTGCCTCAAGAAGAGAATGAAGAAAGCAGTTAGGCTGAAATCTTGAGTCACAATTTGTCAACTACAGCGCATACTATGTCTCCATCTTTACACCAAGTGCTAACTTCCATTGAAGAGCCTGATGATGTGATTTCAGCAATCCCAATAGTTCCCACTACTTCTGTGGTTTACTATAAACCACCAAATTAGGCAATCTCTATTGAAATGACGCCTTTGCAAGAAATAACACTTTATGAAAACGATTCTGACTGAGTTAGATGAAGTACTGACACACCCCACAGCTGCTCAATGTCTGCTACTGGGTTAGTGACAAGTATCTTATATCACCAGGGTACTATTTCTGGATTGCAATGGAGTGTTTTCCCTCTTAACGTGCATCATCATGCTGATAATATTGTTGCAATTACTAAATACAACTGTGCCATTTACCGTAGATCAAGAATTTCAACCACATTTGTCTTCTGTCATAACACGTCGGGATCGTCATGCTGTGAACGTCACCACATATCCTGTACTATATGTCGCAGTTTGGGAAAAAGTTTCTTATAAGATTATGGGACTCTATGGAGTGATGTTTTTTTTATTTTTTTTTAAAATAGATCTTATTCGGTTTTTCAAATCATACAAACACACCGTTTGTGAGGCACGGACTCTACTCCTTCGGCACATATAGAGTATCTGCATGTGCAATATCTACTGACAAGTATCCAGAGCATTATCATCGTGAGTTCCATACTGGCCGCAACTCATGCAATAGTGCAGATGTGATTTACTGGCAGAGGTGTCAAGTATCGTTTTATGGAATCAAATAACAATCAAACCCCAGAAGCTCCACAGAAACTCTGCCGCGTCTTACTGTAAGCCTGCTCTGACGATTGCATCCATAGCTGTGGCGTCCTCAAGGGAGGTCTTGCAGCAGTGTGGTGAGCTGTGGTCCTTGGTATGTAGAAGTGCAAGGTAACCCCCCTACTCGACAATCAGTGCAACGTAAGTGGCAATCCCCTGCAACGGGAAGTGTAGTAATGGCACAGGTGACACGCTAGCTGTTGTCAGGTATCTGATCATCTGGATCCCTCAGAGAATCTACCAAGGTCTCCCTTGATGGTGCCTCACCCCCTCTTGGCATCTCGAAAACACACTTCTGCCTCATATTCCGCCCATTTGATGAACTCCCTTCTCCATGCTGCTGTGCTGGGGCTCTCGGGCACTTCCGATTATGGGCTATCTCCCTCTTGCCTAGGACAAAGGCCAGATCTTGAAACTGACTAGTGACTTTATTTTTAGCCCTGTGGGGAAACCAGCCCAGGTGACAGCACTATGTGTCGCATGGGACTTCCCTTTCAATAACAGTAGACAAGGGTCCTGTGATGTCACTCCAGAGGGTGGATGTCTCCGGGCACTCCCAGAACATGTGATAGAACTCTCCGCATCTGGGGCATTTCACGCTGCCGTCGCATAGTACTTGTTTATAATCCCAGGGATACGGTATGCCCTATGCAACACATACAGGTTGATAAGTTTAAACTTTGCATTCCTAGATGCTTTTGTCGTCTTCTAGAGAATGTCTTCTCATTCCAGGTCTCTTGTGTCTACACCAAGGTCTGTCTCCCATCACGCTTCCTGTGTGTTCAGTGGAACTGTAACGTCTCCCCGTAACCGTCTATATAGGGAGCTGACAGCTTTATATGTTCCAGAGGAAGTTAACACATATTGGTAGCATGCTGCCTGTCGTGGTTCCGACACTTTGGATTTCTAATGCTTACGGATAGCTGCTGTATGTGCACCATGCAACAGAAAATGGCCCCTGGGGATGCCGTATCAAAGTCGAAACTCCTCAAAGGGTAGGAGTACCCCTTCCTCAAAAAGTGTTCCCAGTGTGGTCACTCCCACTTCCCGCCATGTCGTAAGTCCATTCCAATCTCCACCATGGGGTAGTTCCTCAAGGAATTTTATTGAAATATCGGGGGAATATGGAGTGCGTAACTGCGCTCTAAGAAGGCTTCTCACCCAACAGTGCTATATTACCTGGAATTGAGTCGTGTCATCAGCTCCAGAGCTCAGAAGTCTATGCAGAGCTCTAGTGAACCTAGCTGGCTCAGGGGCTGCGAGAGATATGTCCCTGCCTGCCATCAATCTACTTTCCACCCATTGCGTGAGCCACTATAATTGTGCCACCAAATAATAGGCCTCAAAGTCAGGAACCCACAGGCCCCCCTCAGTTGTTGGTCATAGAAGTGTGGCTAAGGCTACTCGTGACTATCTTGTCAATGTCTCGAAAATGTGACCTAGGGAGCCAGATCAGAAGTATCATAATGTAGTATAGTAGCCAGGGCAGTGCCACCATCTTCAACAGTGCCACCCTCCCACCGTAGACAGCAGCAGTGTCTCCCAAAAGGCAACGCTAGCATGTAGGGTCCTAACAGCCCTTCGCACATTCCCCTCAAGTAGGTCCAGCGAGTCATGGTATAGGTGGACTCCTAGGTATTGGAAGGCTCTAGGTACCCACATCAGGGCCCCCAACTCCCCTGGTGGGGGGCACCTGGAAACCTGCATACAGAACAAGCATTCCAGCATCGCACAGATGCACTTCAGGTTATCCTGACTGTCGTGGAGAAAGAGAAGCAGGTCATCTGCATATAGGGCTATATAATGCATGTGGTCTCCTGCCCTAAGTCCTTGATATGTATTTCCCATGTGGGCGTAACATGAAAGGGGTTCCATGTCAAGGGTGAATAGCATGGGTGAGAGGGGGCACCCTTGTCCGATACCCTTCTTCAACCTGTAGCCCTCTGATATCATCCGCCCGGTGCGGACCCTAGCCGATGGGTCTGTGTAGAGCAGTCGGGTCCAGGTAATGAACTCCGGGTCCAACCCAAGTTGTGCCATAACACTGTAGAGAAAGGGCCATTCTAGGCTATCGAAGGCTTTCTCAATGTCCACTTTCAGTATTGCCACCCTTGCTTTGTCATAAGCACTGGTTTCAAGTATCATACCCAGGCAACAGATTCTATGAGCCATATTATGTCCCGGTATGAAGCATGCTTGGTCTTTATAGATAAGAGTGAGCCCATGAGGTAAAAGGTGTGTAGCCAGGATTCTGCTCAGGATTTTATAATCAGTATTTAACATTGGTAACAGCCGATAGGCCCATTTGTCACACAAGTCTCTCGCTGGGTACAATAGGAGTACTGTCAAAGCTTCACAGGTGGACTGCAGGAGGAGGCTCGTTGCTTTAGCAGCATTAAACATATCAGCTAATTTGGGGGCTAATGTCAGCATATGTGGCATAGAACTCTATGGGAAGCCCATCAGTTCCAGGCATCTTATTGCAGGCCATGGTCTTTTCTGAAAGGTGATTTCTCCTCCAAAGGCTTCCCCACTTTCTTGAGGTAGTTCCAGGAGCTGCAGAGGGGCCATGAAGGCTTCTATGAACTCCATTCCGATAGGCAGAATGTAGCAGTACAGGTATTGTTCTCGAAGTATTCGTTAATGCCTGCGCCAATTGTATCTTGGAAGACATGGTCCTCCAGTGCCTCCAGGCCTAGTCACCACATGGGTATACAGGGGCACATCTTCTCCCACGTTAGTTCCATAAGAAGGGGATTATGATCAGAAATGGTGCAGGAGAGATATTCAGTGGTGTGGACCTGCGCATAGACACCTGGGATGCAGAGGAAAGCCTCCAACTGCACATGAAGATCAGGCAGGCTGGAAAATAATCATGGTCTTGCGGGTGGTGTAGCCTCCAAGAGTTAACTAGCCCCCATTGCACTTGTCAGCTCACGAACTTCCTAGTCACTCATGCAATCGGTGCGTCCCAAAGCGGTGGATGAGATCGGTCCAAGTCTGCTACACAGTTATGGTCCCCACCCAGAATGACAGACCCCACTTAATAAGGGACTAACATGCAAGACAATCCACATTGGAACCGTATATGCTACCCAGGGCAATGTCTCATCTGTCAAAATGCCCCATGACGATCACATATTGGCGAGCTGGATCAATCAGGTGGCTGGCATGCTGGAAAGGGACTCCCACCCAAACCCAATACCACCCGAGAATAAGCTGAATATTTTGTGTAGTAAGTTTGCCCCCTCCACCTATGCTGCAATGCCAATCCCTCTTTAGCTATGAGGTGTGTTTCTTGAAAAAGGGCAATCTGTACACCTCGGCGTTGCAGATATGAGTAGACCCTGTACTTCTTGGTCTTAGAGTGAAACCCCCTGATGTTCCAAGTGAGAATTTTATCTGTCATGGGGGTTGCCATGTAATGACTATGTAATAGGGCCTGGGGCCTCCCTTCAATATAGGAGAACACATACCAGGATTAGGACCCTGTCGATGTAACGAAAGGAAAGACCAGCTCCAGAGGACATTCAACAATCCCCAATGTGTTAAAGAAGAATACAAATTCCCACAACCCCCCCTCCCCCACCCCCAGTACGAAGTAGGTCTCCCCCATTCCAAACAGACATATCACAAACAAACACAAGGCAGTGGGAGTACTCACACAATGTCTAAGTGAGAGTGTCAGTGACAAGCAAGTCATGTTCCGCCTGCCCCACCCCCTCCCACCGTCAGCAGTGAAATCAACTATATAGATATATATATATGCAGCCCCAACATTTATCACGTGCATCAGCCTTGTTAGTCACACCAAGCACAGGTGAATGTAAAGGAGCCCCCCTCCTGCATTCAAGGTGAATGAGAGAATGTTACAATGTAACCTTTCAGTCTAAAACACATCATCTGCTGCACGTGGTTTGATTATAGGGAGTTCTTCCTCTGACAGTCCGGATATGCTGTCAGCACTAGAAGGAGCTGATTCTTGATGATCTTCTGCTTCCATCATTGTAGGTGCACACCTCCTCCCTCGCTCATGATTGCTACTGTCGCCACTGGTTGCTGCTGACCTCTGTGAGATTTGGTGTCTGATGGGGTGCTACCTACAGGGGCTCGCCTCTGGCGCTTCTTTCTCTTCTCTCGTCGTTGGTCCCCCCTGGAGGGGCTCCCAGCTGGGATCAGTGTGATTTTGTATATCTAGCCAGTTCCATACTTCCTGGGGTGTTTGAAAGAAGTGCACACCCGTCAGGGTCGCCACTTGTAGTCGAGCAGGGAACAGCATGGCATATTGTAGGCCTAATTGACAAAGGTGTTTGGATGGCTTTGGTGGAGTCCAGAAATATCATTACTTTATGGTTGTCTAAACGGATGTCTCCTTTTGCTTTGGCACAGTTCAGTACATGATAACGGTCCCTGTAGTAGAGAAGTTTAGCCACCACTGGGGGTAGTGGTGCTGCCGGAGGGGGTGAGCAGGCAGGGACCCTGTAGGCGGTACATCTGGCTCCCTATTTCGACTTTTCTGCTAGGCCAGCGGACGGTAATAGTGTTACCGTCCGCTGACCCAGCAGAAAAGTCACATCAACATTGCTGCCGGCTCGTAATAGGGGCAGTGAAATGCGCGATGGGGCTGTGACTGAGGGCCCCTGCACTGCCCATGCCAAGAGCATGGGCAGTGCAGGGGACCCAGGGTCACCTCGAGTCCCCTTACCATCAGCCCTTCCATGGCGGGGTCTACCCTGGACAGCCTGGCAGTAAGGGGAGTCGAAATCACCGGATTACGACTGCTGGGACAACCATGGCGGTATACTGCGGTCCCGGCAGTATTACAGTGGCAGTACTGGCAGCCTGTTGGCGGTATTACCGCCACTATAGCCCTGACGGTCACCAACCGCCAGGGTTATAATGAGGGCCTATGTCCTTTCGCAAATTGGATGCCTGTCAAGTAAGAACAATGCTTAAGTTGTTTGCAAGAAACTGTCCTGGAAGTTCAGTTGAAACTTCCCTCATGGGATTTAATAAATGTGAAACAACTGCTACAACCACTAAAATTGCACCAAACCTACTGCACTGCAGTTGCAGATTAAGCTATATGCACAATGGGCAAGTCGATCTTCCAATGTTGAAGCCAACAACTGTTCCGACGCTTGAACAATCGATGTCAATTAGAGTCATGCAAGGAATGTCACCTTTCTTGCATTCTATGGATCTACAAGAGCACTCCAGTGGAGATGCTCCTCTTCTGCATCATCTGGTGCTAAACCAAAGGCAAGAAATAACACAAGGAACACATTTATGCTGTTCCAGGTGCCTCATTCTCAAATGGAAAATCTAAGAGTCTTTGACATTATGAACACTGTTACATGAACCCATCACCAATTATGAAAAAGTGAGCTAAGTTTAAGCAGTGTCTCCAGTGTGAAAAGGGAAAGAGAGTCTTCCTGCTTTTCTGAAATGAAATGACTAAGCGTGTGCCAAAAAGACAGTTTGTACCCCTTTTTCTTCTATTTTTTCCTTTGCACCCAACCGCATTAGTTATAAACATAGGGCCTGATTACAACTTTGGAGGACGATGTTAATCCGTCCCAAATGTGACGGATATACCACCAGCCGTATTACGAGTTCCATAGGATATAATGGACTCGTAATACGGCTGGTGGTATATCCGTCACATTTGGGACGGATCAACACCATCCTCCAAAGTTATAATCAGGCCCAGAATGTCTTGTCTGGTTTGTTTTTAATCTATCAACGTGCATATGATAATATGTGTTGTCATTTGGATGCAATATTGTTATGCAATATTTCACACAATATTTTTATGCAATGTTTCATACAACATATGATGCTATGTTTGTATTCATTAATTATCCAAGCATATTATTCTATTAGTATGCGTATTCTTCATGTTTTATGATATTATAGATGTCTTTTAAATGCCGCTAGAATGTCATGAACACTGTCACAGTGCCTGTTTGAACCTCTTCCATTTTTTATTGTCTGCTTGTCTAGAAACGTTTATCTCTTTCTACTGGATAGTGTGAAGTTTAGACTTGGGCAGAAGTGTTGCCATCATGTCCGCCTCCTTTCTAGGCTGACATATTCTTGTTGTTTATGTTATAGTTGCTGTCATGTTACTATGGATGCTTATAGTGGAGGCTAAAATGTCTTCATATGAATTGAGATGATGCAATTGTCGCCATCCTTATTTTGTCTTGTTGGGACTTTAATGCACTATAATTCTGAAAATCAGCAGTCAGGTGCTGTAAAGACCCCTGTCCTTTTCCATAGTTCTGAGCGGCTTCGCGACACTTTGCTGTAAACCAGCCCCAGTCAATGGTTGCTCCGGGGCTCTGAAAGCTGTGCAGAGATGTGGCATTTAGCCCAGCACTACGTACCAGACCTGAGCAAGGGCTGTAATAGAGAATAGCTAACCAGCTACTTCTTAAGGAAAACAATGTACGCTGTGTGACCCATCTTAACAAACCTGATTCATAGGCTTGCTATTTTCTGCCTCTGCTAAATCTTAGCATAGTGCTGAGAAGTAGCACTAAGATGTTAGGATGCTAGGAACTTGATAACCATGTTCGAAATGTTCGTATTATTTTCACTGGCCATGATCGTGCATTGCTGTATTTTCACATTCTGTGTGGTTACTGTTCAGGTTTTATCCACAAGACATGAGTTTTAGTAATAAGCATTTTAAAGTTTTATCCCTGGCTTCTTAGGGCCAGATGTATCAAAGTGCTGTTTTGCATTTCTTAAATAGTGAATTTTAGGAAATCGCTATTTAAGAAATGCAAAATGGTATGTAAGAAAATAGCGATTACCTAATGGTGATTCTCACAGAGTCGCAATCACTATTAGGGAATCGCTATTAAGAAATGCAACTCCATTCGTTCCTATAGGCCTATTGCATTTCCTAATGTGTGATTCCTTATTAGGGAATCGCAAAGTAGGAAATGCAAAACCAAGGTTGCAGAGAGCCTAAGGCCCCATTTGAGGCACCCCAAAATGTAACTGTGCACATGTGAAGTGTACAACATGGCACTTCTAAAAATGTATCTTTAATGCATTTTTTTTAAAATTGCAGATGGTTACCATCATCTTTCAGTTGGTGGTAATTGCATTTCCTAAATGCCCAGTTTGCTTTTAGAAAATGCTTGATACATGTGCATAGGGAATCGAAAATAGGAATTCCCTATTTGCTATTTCCTATTTAGAGAATTGCAATTTGCGATTCGCAAAATTGAGTTGCAATTTTAAGGAATCACTACTTTAGTGATTCCTTAAAATTGTACTGCGAATGCCTTTCATACATTCTGTATGGCTATTTTGCATTGGCAAACAGTGGAATTTTGCGATTCGCACAGTTAGCGAATGCAAAATAGTTTGATACATCTAGCCCTTATTGTGTTATTTATTAATGAAAGAGGGTTTGGAGTTCTGCTGTGTCCCAGAACTCAGCTAGAGGGACTAGTTGTGATAAAAAAACATCACGTGCACAGTATTACTTAGTGGGTTGTGTATGTTTCATAATCCATCTAGATTTCTAATTAGTTTTGGTGCATTAGACTAAGGCCCATATTTATACTTTTTTAGCGCCGCATTTGCGTCATTTTTTTATGCAAAAGCAGAGCAAACCTTTGTACGTTTGTGCCGATTTTGCATAAGAAAACTACGCAAATGCGGCGCTAAAAAAGTATAAATATGGGCCTAAGTACTTGCAACAGGGAGTTAGAAATCCAACCCCCAGAAAGTGACCCCTAAGGCTTTTGCGCACATACTTAGATTAGTGTGACACCAATGCCAAAATCAAAGTAGGGATACCAGATATTTGTGGAGTCGAACACTCAGGGCAAGGGAAAACATTTGTTTACCATGCAGGGAACATTTGTGTTCCAAAACTGGAAACCATAACTCGCACATAGTAATGCAAACCCCATGTCACACACCAGATCATATTATTTTGCAGTGTTTGGTTCAGAAATCCTATGCAAAATCAAGACCATTTTTTAAAATTCACCAATTAGTCCTAATAACAACCCAAAGGTCAATGAAAATTAAACTGTGGCCATTTTGATAAATCCCTAAATCACAATAGTCTGACATGAGATAAGGGGGGAGCAAGTATCATGCTGGAATATCTGCTTTCAGGGTCTCTGTGTTGAACGCTTCCCAACACTTTAACAGCTCTAAATAACATGAGGCTGATACAGAGAAGAGGCTGGCCGCAGAGCAGTCTTTGCATCGCGCTGCAAACAGTCCCCCCTTTTGTTGTGCAAGGGATGCTCAATCCCTTCACAACAAAGTGGGTAATTTTGCAAAAAGCTGCATCTGTCTAACTCATGAATATGAATGAGGCAGCACTCTGCTTGCCACTCTTTGTGAAAAGTTGTGAATGCTAAATGGAGACCTGCATGGGACGGCGCACCTCAATTCCCACATTCACAATGTGCAAGCATTGGGACCCGGGATCTCATGATATCACATTAAGGGCCTGGTTTAGATCTTGGCGGAGGGGAATACTCTGTCACAAACGCAAAGGATATCCCATCTGCCATATTACAATCCCATTATATCCTCCCCCCCACCAAGATCTAAATCAGGCCCAAAGTTCTCAATGCAGGCACATCGTGAATTCACATGCTGGCATGGAGGTCAGCTGTCCCCGAGCAAGCCTTCACCCAGACATTCATATTTTTCTCAGCGCGTCACAAGCCAATTACTGTCCCATTTTATCAATGAGGCAGGTAGTTTGCAATATTGTGGAACAGCTCGTCTGAGCTGTGAGAGACTGAGAAGCCCTTGCATTGCAGAGTGGTAGGCTGGTTGCAAAGCAATGCAAAATATCACACTGAGCTCATTGTGCATGAAGCCCCTAAGATGTTTTATAGTTTGATTTCTTTGCACCTAGGTTGGGCTGGTGCCAAGTGTGCGCCTTTTTCACAGTTGTTAGTTTTTTTCTCAAAATTTGCTTTTATTGTGCATAGAATTTGAAAGTATGTTTTTGTTGCTGTGCATTTTAAACTTTTCATTAAAGTAGTCTCAGTGCAAGCATTCACTAACTTGTGTTTTTGCTGTTTTCCTACTTTTCAGTCCTTTGTACATTGCATATTAATACTTTGCATACACAAGTCAGTTCACAATGTCTTTTATGTATCACGCTCACAGTTGATAACTTGGTGGAGTGGCTCCATTTCCATTCACCGAAGTAAGATGCACTGACTTTGTGATCGCAAAGACCCATATTTACAAGATTTGGGGCGCACGGCAGTCCAGCAAGTCCCCTTGCTGCACTGTCCTGCATCACAGGGAAAGGGTAAGAATGTGCTGTAACTATGCCGTATGGTGCGTTCCTGTCCTTTCCCCCTGCGCTGGCACACAATGGTCTGCCTAGAGCCCACGCAGGCACCCTTGCACCATGGAGCAAGGATGTCTGCATTGCATGCAGGATTGTTTTTGTGCAGGAAGAGGTACAGTTCTCCACAAAAACAATCCTGGGAGGCTTTTTCCTTTTTGTATGTGTGTTGCAGGATGCTACACACATAGAAAGTTGAAAAACAGAGAAAAAATAATGATATTTCTCCTTGCTGTGCCACACCTGGGAGGCATAAGGTTCTAGCGCATCCTCCGGTTTACCAGGGTTGGTAAATGTGGGGGTGCGGCAAAATCCATGGGTGTTGCATGGGAACACCCACTGCAACACCCATGGAGTGCCTCCCTTGTGCAGGTTAAGGCAACACAGCGATTTCCCTTGCCTTACTCCATATCTCTAAGGCCATTCAAAGACATGCAAAGTGGCTTTGCGTGGCCTTGTAGAAGTGATGCAACGTTGATGCAAGGGGGGTCAAAGTCTAGTGTGAAGCTGCTCCCTGACTACCGTACTACGCTGAATAAACAGTTATTTGGTACTCAAGCAGGAGTAGGGCAAAAAAACAATCAAAAACCGGTCTTCTTTGTACAGTTAATAACTTTGCAATTTTATAAACACTTTGAAAGCTTAACAAATTACAAACTTCTAAAAGCACAGTAACAGTAATGGGTGGCAGCTTCAACTGCCCTTTGTAGCCGAAGGAAACTGCCCTCGCGGCCAAGAAGGACCACAGTTAGAGTATCATCACCAATACCCTTTACATCATCCCCTGGAAATACAACCCTCTTGGCCACGCCCACTGGCAGGCCTGACATATGCCCTACCACAGAAGTCTGCCAGTGGGAGTTAGGCAAAAGGATGGAAGAGCTACCATAAATTGTTGTATAGGTTCAGGTAGGATTCCCTACAAAGAATTGAATCATGCTGCAATTTAACATGTACATTTTATGGAACTTCAATTAATAGAATCATGCGGAAATTTAAAATGTAGATTTTACAGAACTTCAAGGAATACAATCATGCGGAAATTTAAAATGTAGATCTTACAGAACTTCGATGATTACAATCATGCGGAAATTTTAAATATACATTTTACAGAACTTCAATTAATAAAATCATGTGGAAATTTAAAATGTACATTTTACAGAACTACAATGAATGGAATCATGCGGAAATGTAAAATGTAGATTTTACTGAACTTTACTGAATTCAATAATGCAGAAATTTAAAATGTAAATTTTATGGACCGTTGAAGAGCTATACAAATTTCTAGATGGCAGAAAGAGTGATTTTTACCTAATTTAAGGTAGGTAGAGAGACTAATTAAGACTCCACCAGGGATCTAGAGATCAAATGAGCCCTGAAAAGGTGCCAGAAGAAGGTAAGTATGAACCTCCAGGCTGGGGGGTGATATGGGAAAAATATAAAAAAACTTGATTGTCCTCAGTTCACCTTTATCAGTACTAACTTGGCAGCACACAAAGGGGGTTATTCCAACTTTGGAGGAAGTGGTAATCCGTCCCAAAAGTGACGGTAAAGTGACGGATATACCACCAGCCGTATTACGAGTCCATTATATCCTATGGAACTCATAATACGGCTGGTGGTAAATCCGTTACATTTGGGACGGATTACCACCTCCTCCAAAGTTGGAATAACCCCCAAAGTCTTAAATGAAAAGAGAGATATGGAAAACCCCAGGCATATGGTGATAAGCCATCTAACTTGGAACTTAAATGCATATTGAAAGAAAGCAGGGAGGTATATTGGAATACATATAAGACTGTGACTCCCAGTTCATGTACTCTAGAAACCAAGTATTTATTGAAGAACATAAGAATGGTACAGGATGTGGTCTGTTTAGATCACTCATACTTCATCAAGGCGGTCACTATTTTGATCAGACACAAAAATCAGGCCTAAAACCCATTGATTTCAAGACAGACAACTCTGATAGCTGGATTTAAGTTTAAGTAAAAATTATAATTAAACAAAAATTACTTACATGTGCAGGATACGCTATGGTCCAAATATTGATGATTCTGGAACCCTTGACTGTCTCTATTAATTTGTTGGATTTTCCAGTTCCAGTAATAATTGGAGGAGATCTTAATTTGCTAAATGGGAATGTATTTGTTGGATTTAACGTCAAGATAAATCATTGACAGAGTTCGGGAAATTAGGCGCATTCCAACACATATTTTGGAACATTCGGCAATCCATTTGAAATAGATTTTTCCTGGTCTATATGTCTGCATCACGTTCACCACAGACAGAACGTCTTCATTGGAACTAGACAGGATGCAAGAATTAAAAAATAGGTTGAATTAATTCCTCTTGTATAATGTATGTTGCACTTCCCTGAGTCCATTCTATTGTAATTAAAGTCAAAGACAGAAACCATTCACACTGACGAGAGAATTAGAATGGGCCCAGATCTCACTTAGGGCGAAGTTGGAAGAAAAAGGCTGAACTCAAAGGGAGATTAGCAAATTACACCATATGAATATGGTAAGACGCATGGATAATAAAACAGTTATGAATAGAATTGATATTGATGGTGTTCAAGACGTAGGTAGAGGTAGGGTTGCACTGGGGCAGAAAGTAGGCTCAGGCACCACATGAAAGTTACCCCATTAGTAAATCGAGATAACCAAACAAGTGGCCCACATTCGCAAATCGGGACTGATTTCAGCTAGCAACCACAAATTGCCTTACAAAACACCTTTACATTGCAAGGCACTGTATAGGTGTTTTGAAAAGTAACTTGTGCTTGCTGTGGGCAATGTCTGTGATACTATTAGGGAAATCTACAGTAAAAACAAGCCCACCAGACCATAAACCAGGCCTACATACAGATAAAAAAGCCCACAAACTGACCTGTTAGACCAGTCCTTCTGACACTGCCTGATTTTCCTAAAGGCCAGTCCAACCCTGGTTAGAGGAAGAGATCCGAACAGAGGAAGCAAGATTGAAGACATTGTTCTTGGGTTTTTTCAAGAGCTGCATGATGAGAATGCTAACCCAGAGGAACTAAATAAGTGGTTGAAAGACAAACAATTGCCTCTTTCAACGAGAAACAAGTAATGGTGATGGGAGAAATCCCGGAAGATGAGATAAACATAGAAATGATTGAACCTAAGGAAGGAATGTAGCAGTCCCAGATGGCATCCAAAGAGAGGTGTATACAGGGAGTGCAGAATTATTAGGCAAGTTGTATTTTTGAGGATTAATGTTATTATTGAACAACAACCATGTTCTCAATGAACCCAAAAAACTCATTAATATCAAAGCTGAATATTTTTAGAAGTAGTTTTTAGTTTGTTTTTAGTTTTAGCTATGTTAGGGGGATATCTGTGTGTGCAGGTGACTATTACTGTGCATAATTATTAGGCAACTTAACAACAAAAAAAATATATACCCATTTCAATTATTTATTATTACCAGTGAAACCAATATAACATCTCAACATTCACAAATATACATTTCTGACATTCAAAAACAAAACAAAAACAAATCAGTGACCAATATAGCCACCTTTCTTTGCAAGGACACTCAAAAGCCTGCCATCCATGGATTCTGTCAGTGTTTTGATCTGTTCACCATCAACATTGCGTGCAGCAGCAACCACAGCCTCCCAGACACTGTTCAGAGAGGTGTACTGTTTTCCCTCCTTGTAAATCTCACATTTGATGATGGACCACAGGTTCTCAATGGGGTTCAGATCAGGTGAACAAGGAGGCCATGTCATTTGATTTCCTTCTTTTATACCCTTTCTTGCCAGCCACGCTGTGGAGTACTTGGACGCGTGTGATGGAGCATTGTCCTGCATGAAAATCATGTTTTTCTTGAAGGATGCAGACTTCTTCCTGTACCACTGCTTGAAGAAGGTGTCTTCCAGGAACTGGCAGTAGGACTGGGAGTTGAGCTTGACTCCATCCTCAACCCGAAAAGGCCCCACAAGCTCATCTTTGATGATACCAGCCCAAACCAGTACTCCACCTCCACCTTGCTGGCGTCTGAGTCGGACTGGAGCTCTCTGCCCTTTACCAATCCAGCCACGGGCCCATCCATCTGGCCCATCAAGACTCACTCTCATTTCATCAGTCCATAAAACCTTAGAAAAATCAGTCTTGAGATATTTATTGGCCCAGTCTTGACGTTTCAGCTTGTGTGTCTTGTTCAGTGGTGGTCGTCTTTCAGCCTTTCTTACCTTGGCCATGTCTCTGAGTATTGCACACCTTGTGCTTTTGGGCACTCCAGTGATGTTGCAGCTCTGAAATATGGCCAAACTGGTGGCAAGTGGCATCGTGGCAGCTGCACGCTTGACTTTTCTCAGTTCATGGGCAGTTATTTTGCGCCTTGGTTTTTCCACACGCTTCTTGCGACCCTGTTGACTATTTTGAATGAAACGCTTGATTGTTCGATGATCACGCTTCAGAAGCTTTGCAATTTTAAGAGTGCTGCATCCCTCTGCAAGATATCTCACTATTTTTGACTTTTCTGAGCCTGTCAAGTCCTTCTTTTGACCCATTTTGCCAAAGGAAAGGAAGTTGCCTAATAATTATGCACACCTGATATAGGGTGTTGATGTCATTAGACCACACCCCTTCTCATTACAGAGATGCACATCACCTAATATGCTTAATTGGTAGTAGGCTTTCGAGCCTATACAGCTTGGAGTAAGACAACATGCATAAAGAGGATGATGTGGTCAAAATACTCATTTGCCTAATAATTCTGCACTCCCTGTAATGTCATTAAGGAATAATCCTGAACTTGAAAAACCTTTTCAACTGAATCCTATTAAAAGGCACTACGTTACTATCCATATGTGATGAGGCAACAATCACATTAATATGCAAACCTAATAACCTCATCTCACTATTATGATCTCCCAACTAACACTTCTGGATTCTTCCTTCCTCTATCCCTTCATTATTCTATTCAATCCAACTCACAGACTCACATGCCCTCCACTCAAATTAACTCCTACCTTCCTATAGTAATACTGTACTCATATTTCCCTATACTAGTCCACCCCTAATCCTTTTGGGTTCTGGAGTAGCGTGCTACTCGCCAAAAAGCACTTCAACACCTCGTCAGGGGTAGTAAGCGCTATATAAATACAATTACAATACAATACAATATTCATGAGGTTGATTGATTTGCAACCCGCTAGGATTCACTAATTTCAAATTAAGAATTTCATACATTAGGAATTGCGCTTTCCAAATTGTGATTGTTTAAGAATCACAATTACTAATCTTGATACTTATGGCCCTCAATCCTGCTTTGGGATTTTGTTTTTAAAATAGCAAAAACTTTTCAAAAGTTGTCGAGCAGCCGTCATGTTTTTTGGAGCCGTCCATGAAACGTTTAACATGTTGACAAGAAACGCAATGATGGTTGTCGCTGCCACTGACTTAGATGTCCACAGGGCCAGTGGAAATCTCTAAATGCAGAGGACAGGTACTCTGCCAAGGCAACAGAGTATTTTACTTGGTTGCCCTGACGTACCCTACTCTTCGATTCAAATCACGCCCTTTGCACTTTTATAAACTCTTTGCAAGATTCATAAATTGCAAACTTCTGAAAGCACCTTAACAAAAAAGAGTGGCAGTTTCAACCGTTCTTAGTAGCAACCGAAAACTGTCCTTGCTGCCATGAAGGACCACGGTTGGACTGTTTACTTCTTGAGGAAACCTTCCTTTGGCAGATCCCTAGCCAACCTAACCCTTACATCATCCCCCTGGAACTATAAGTCTCCTTACAAGGTCCAGTGGGCGAGTTCCAGTGGAGGAGCCCTCTCTCCCAACCAGCTTCCTTGAGCTCCAGCCCCACTGACAAATTCCAAGGCGCATATGCTGCAGAGTTCCCTTTGCTGCCCCCTGCCACTGCTCTTTCTTGTTTTCTTTATTGGAGTATGTTTGCCCTTCATGGGTGGAGCATGTTGCAGCTGAAAAAAAGTTGTGCATGCATGGATGCAGAAACTTCGCTTTGGCGAAGTCGGAAAACTAAACTCAGCTTCACCAACGCAGATTGCAAATACACCAGTCAGTGGCGTAACAAAGGCCCTTGCAGCCCCTTTGGTGCGGAGGGGGGTGAGCTCCAGGGGACCTCCTCAGCACAGTATCCTGGCCTGAGACCTCCTGAATGAGTCCGGAGGGGTGTCTCTCCATGTACTTTGCGGGGGGGGCTCAAGTTTTGTTATGCCACTGACCAGAGTCCATGGTTTAAAGCTCTGCATGCCCCATGTCACACCACCATGGAATGGCAGAGTTTAGATCGGGAATGTACAACGTAAGTCCAGGTGGGCAGGTTCCCTGGCAGATTCTGCATCGAAATACGATTTGCTTCGGCACATTCTATGTAGGTGAGCTGTATGTGTCTGATCTAAAAATCTGCAATGGATCTGGCCCTCATGATGCTATGTTTGAGTGATTTAACCAATGCATAGATTGCCAAATGTGTTAGCATACCTTTAGTCATTATTAAAAGAGACCTAGGAAAGGGTGCCTTTAAAAAAACACATGCATAACAGTTTAGGGAAGGGGTCACTAAACCTTTGACTGCCCGTGCGGGAGAAGCAGCAATAAAGCGGTTCGAGCTGACTAGAACCACCTGGAACCTGCTGAAACTAACAGCCAGTGAAGAAGTCCATGCCAGCCATGAAGGGTGTCAGGGGAAACTACAGGTAGAAAATACATCAGGTATGTGGGTGTGAGCAGCCGTGGATGAGTGACACAGGTTATTCTGAAACCATAACATCTGTGGTGTAACCCAGAGAGCTATGTGCTGCTCAAGCCATGGAGTTCACGGATTGGTCGCTATTTGCCCCAGGCCTAGACATGCTTCTGTGCCTCAGGGTTCACTCAATGCGGGAGCCTTTGAGTCTCCAGGTATGGAATGTCCCAGCTGTGGTTGACGATGCAAATGACAGCAAACGTGAAATACAGGTTCGACCAGCAAAGTCTAGTGTTGGAAACATTCTTCTTTCAGGAAAATCAAGAATACTACTGTTGACATTTTGAGTGTCATAACTAAACAGAAGAGAGTGAGCGCCACATTTAGAAGTGAGGGGAGGGGAATAATCTGTCACAAACGTGACGGATATCCCGTCCGCTGTATTGCGATTCCATGATTTCCTATGGGGATCGTCACACGGCGGACGGAGGATGCGTTTGTGTCGGAGTACTCCATCCACCAACATCTAAATCAGGCCCTGAGTAACAGAGCCAGGTACTGTGCTTTTAACCCAGCTTAAGTTTCTATGTTACATGGTGTCCTGAAATCCCTGTATAAAAGCCCGCCTCTAATTTCCTTATTACAGGCGCGTAGTGATGCAAAATGTCGCTTCTAATAAAGAAAAGAAGTAGCCCCTCAATTGTAATAACTTATTATAGTTGAGTTTCAACATCACAACGCAGATCACAGATCATTAATAACACTACGGTTTCAAAAATGAAAACATGGCTTTTCCTTCTACTGCTTTGTTTTTCAACATGAGCGGTGATAAGCAGAACGCAGAAGGTTCAGGAAATCATGGGAAAGACAGCATGTCTCGTTATGTTTCTACACCTTCTGAGGTACAGCATTATTTAATACCTGACCAGTAATAAACTACAGTGGCGGCTGCTGACTTTGAAAGAGGTGGGGCATAAAGGGGAACATATTAAAACTGTACATTATAAATACTGTTAAAGAGACTTGCCTTCATGATACTGTAAGCCATTATGATCACAGTCCCAAGGGTAATTCTCCCGCCTTGCGCTGCCTGCTTCTAAGGATGTGTTTCCAATCCTGGCCGGGGAAGCTCTCCAGCCAATCCAAGCACTGCTCTTATGCTGCATATAATATAAGCAGCAGAAAACAGAGGCATGATTGGCTGGGGCATGCAAGCACAATGCTCCATTTGTAGACTGATAGGGCTGTGTCTTTGCTGACGAAGTTCCATGGTAGACTTCAATGTGGAAGCCTGTACAGCACCTGTCAGGTTGGCCATTGTAGTAATATTGGCCAAACTGACATGCATAGCTCAGTTTCAGTCTCAGCTCCTGGTCCCACCCACATCAAGCTCTGTAGCCCTGCCCCTTAGGGAAACTAAATGAACAGAGATATGGCCCTACTCTTCTTAATTTCAACTGTCAAAATGATCCTGGAAGGTAATGGCTCGCATCAGTAGCGGGTCAACACCCCAGCACTCCTATGAAGGAATTGCTGCTCTAAAACTCATTCTACTATCGTTCGCAACACACATCTAAATGTCTTTTGCTGTGTTTAATTTTGCACTAGAGATTTTACCTACAATTCTTCATGTATGCACACATCTAATTTCTTTAATATGAGAGAGCATCACACCAAGGATTTAATTGATTTGTGAGAAGGATGATAATGTGACCATGAATTATGAACAGTAAAGTATCTATCCCATACATTACAAGGATATCACAAGTCAAGTCAACGTACCATGGCCTTCAGCCGTAGTCATCTATATGGTCACAGAACTCCTCGCTGACTTGCAATATCCTTATATTGTATGGAAGAGGATACTTTATCTGATATATCATGGTGATTTATTAGTCACCGTGTGCTGCTTGTGGTTGGTTAAGGGTATCAGAGATCATGTTTCAAGCATACGAGACACAGTGACCAAAATACTGTTTGAAACACACCAAAAGGTCATAGGTCATATCTGTAGCTCCTTGCCCAACTGCGGAAAGGTGCTCATATCGAGTTACACTCATACCATACATGTGATTGGTGGGCTTCATAGTCCACTATACAATTGGGTGGAAACAGCAAGTCCTCTGATTTCTACAGAGAATACTAAATTTGTAAGATAATCCACTGGTGGGATTTACTTTACATCTTTTTATTGTCATTTATGATGAATAAAAAAAAAAAAAACAAGTGGCATTAACAGCAAGTACTGAGACCAAATTATGGAGCGCATTACAGAACGACATAGTTACAAAGACTCTGTGTACAAGGGGAGAGAAGCACAAAGTCATGGCAAATTCAAAGCCAATATTCAGTCATCATCACAGTTGTAAGCTATCTCACCACTGGCTCCAGATTTTTGTACTTTTTTTGTGGCACCATGGGCCCCATACACCAGCTCCTCAGCCTTAGCACAGAAGTTCATGCTGCTAGTCTATTCTGCCAAACTGGGAACTTCCGCATTGTGCCAGTGATGGGCTATATCCTTCTTGGCCACTAGAAAGCCCATAGCGACAAAGGAGCAAGTATGTCTCAGCCTACCCCATTCGTTCACTAGACCCAGTAAAGCAATCTTTGGTCCAGTTGTGTGAATCTACCTAAAACATTAGAGAGGGTAGAACTGAAGATGCATCTAGTACAGCTAGGGTGTGGAGTCTTCTCCGTGTACTAAAGTCACATTGGTGTGTAATAATATCTGTGCATGTATTAAAAGTGGGTGAGATGCAAGCAAGTCTAGATAGCCAGAGACCCGGAGCCCATCATAGCTTCAACCCACCCCTCATCATCCAGCTCACCCAGGTCCCATGCTCATCTCTGTTTCAATTGTATCAATGGGTTGGGAGTGTTGATCACAAGTGCTAGGTACAATCAGCTTAGCCTCAAGTGAGTTTTATTCTTGGATTATTCCCAGGCTACCCCTGTGAGATGAGAGGACATGCTGCAGCTGGAAGTTATCAGCAAACCTGCTATTTATGCAGTGAAACTTCCATCACAAGGTCATCAAAGGTTTTCATATGGTCATATGACCCTATGTCTCCCAACAGGTATATGCCAATGAGATCCCATTGTGCGAACCCAGAGAGTCTTGCTACGTGAAAAAGCCATGTGTCATGGCAGAGTGGCCGTTGTAGGGACACTGCGGACCTAGATAAATTTCAAAAGCCTCATGCCTGCATAAAAAAGGCAACATAGTGACTGGAGGAAGAGCATGTGGGACTGATCTACCATATAGTATATTCATCAGCTCATGTTTCTCAACAATGACTAACTCTAATTTGTTCAGTGGATGTTGCCTTTCTCCGAATAGCCACTTGTTAATTGGGTTTATTTGGGATTGCTGTGTAGTATTTAAGGTCAGCCCAGCTTAAACCGACACTGTAGGGGAACTGTCTCTGCACTTTGCGAAGGAAATCCGAGGAGTCAAGCCTACTTATAAGAAGTGCTAGATTGTGGACTGAAGGTCCATTAGGTCCAATAGGAAGCTGGTGGGAAGCGCATATGGATGGTTTTGGGCGATGTAGAGGAAGCGAGGTAGGACTATATTTTGAACAGGGTGGCACTCCCAGTCAATGAAAGGGGTAAGGAGTCCCACGTTCAGAGATCGTGTCCAAAGGCCTTCAGGAAAGGGATGACACTAAGTTCACAACTTATCGGTTGTGTCCTTGCAACCTCCATGCCCATATGGTCACCTGGATCTGCAATTTTAAGAAAGTTAAGCAGGATGGCAATTCTCAGCTGATGTGAACATCACACTGTACCCACAAGCATCTCAATAAACATGCAATATGTCAGTCAACCCTGGTGAAGAGGATCTGGGTTTTGGATATAGAAAAGCAAGTTCTATCATTGCACCTCATGTTGTGTCACATAGAATGGCACAGTCACAGACATTCCCCATCACAGGGACATATCTGTGGATCCACTCCACCAAAGGCTCTAATATGAGAGCAAACAGTATGGGGAGAGATGACATCCTTAGTCAGTGCCCCTCTCAATTACGAATGGGGCTAAAAGGGCAGCATTACCTATTACTTGTATCCATAGGAAGGCATAGAGGGCCTCAATAAATTTGGGGAAAAGTTGTCCCGAAGGACATTATTGCTAATATTTTATACATAAATGGCTAATGAGCAGTATTAAAAGACTCCTATATGTCCAAGAGGTGCAAGGCAGTGGGGTCACTAAGTTTGTGCACTGTAGATAAAATAACATGAAGGAATCATAAACAATGAAGCTGTTCTGGTCCTCCGGGACCATCGAGCGCACAACACCATGTAATCTAGTGGCTAAGAGTTTTGCCAGGATTTTCATCTCAGTAATAACTAAGGGGATAGGTTGGTAGGAGGCTCATATCTCTGGGGCTTCTGGTGCTTCAGAATAACTGAAGTTATAGCTCCATGCAGGTCATAGAGGAGCCTGTGCTCCTCATACATCATCTACAAGTAGGGGACAAGCAATAAGGCATAGCTTTTTAAAAATTCAATGTGAACCAATTCAGGCCTGGGATCTTCCCCGAGATGGCATGATGGATCTCTTTCTCTGTGAGATGGAGGTCCAAGCCCTCTCCATCTACTCGTGTCAAAACATGCACTGGGAGGTCCCTAAGGATTGGATTTTCCTTCTCAGCGTGAGGAGGGGCATAAAGCATTTTGTAATAGGAAGTGAAGACTTTTGTATTATCAGCAGCTGTCATCCATTTGCAACCCCCTGCAACTATGGCATCTATAATAGAGGGGACAATCCTGGACATTTAGGGACAGATTTACGAAAAGTGGTGCTTCACCTAGTGCATTGCCACTCTTCTTGCTCCCTTTAGTACCCCCCCTTAATGCCACCATGTGTGCGTCGTATTTAAAATACGGCACACCATAGCAGTAGTTCACAGTCATAATTTTTTAGGAGTATGTGTGACATCATCCTTGGGGAGGTCCGTCTCCCATTGCTCCAAATCCATTACCTGTGTTCTTAAGTCAAGGCAAGGCAGCCCCTTGTGACTCTGTTAAAAGCTTCCCATTGAGTCAGTGAATATGGGACATAGTCAACAGTGGGATCAAAGTAGTCTGGTACTTTGTCTCCTAGATGCTCCACAAGGCTGTCGTCGAGTGGTCACCGGAAGTTCAGACATCACATCCCTTGAGTGCCCTGCATGTGATGTTGAACGGTCACTTGAATTGGTGAGAAGTCTGACAAACCCCTAGGAAAAATCTGGCTTGAGGCTACAGCATTACGGTCATAAGCCTGCACAAAGAAATTGTCTATCAGGGAGGTGCACAGGTGGGTGAGTAGTAGGTGAATTGCTTTGAAGTGGCATGGCGAATCTGTTAGGCATCCGTAAGGCCCAGTGTTTCTGTGCAGTGCAATAAGGGGGTGGATTTATGGGAGGCATTAGAGTTACTGGTGTCAAGAATCAGGTCTATCACTACGTTGAGCTCACCCCTTATAACAGGTGTATCAGACAGAGTTTCAGTGAGGAGTTGTGCAAGTGAATGTCATGTGTACTTAATTAGGTTGGGGGCACATTGATGCTGTCAAGAGTCTACAAAGACTCTTTAAGCAGACAGGAGACTATAATCTGTCTGCCAAGGCTATCTGTGTCAACAACCTGCACTGACAATAGAAACTATCTCTGAAGGAGAACAGCAACCCCCTAGATCAACAGGTGAAGCTTGATTAACTTATTCATGTGTAGCCAGTAGCCATAACTTCAAAAGAGACCACACTTTGTACCAAAAAAATGGACATCTTGTGAAAGCAGGATATCTGGGGCGGGATGTTTAGCTATTACCATGACTCCCTCTCTTAATTTTATTGTTCATGCAATTGATATTCCATAACATTGTGTACTGGGCTCTTTGTCTATCAGTCTGAGTCATATCTGTCATTAGTAACAATAAGTTTGTCTTGAAATTGTACTGGCTGGAGGAGCGAGCGACTGAATGGAGGAAACTCCCGATTTCCATGGTTGGAAGACTGGCCCTTGGTAAGATGGTCATCTTAACCAAAGTCCTCTACCTGTACATAAATCTTCCACTTACACTGCCACTGTACTTTATGGCGTAGTCTCCCTTCTCTCATGGTGGCACTTGCATGGACTGGGAGGCAACCTAGAATTGGTTGGGAGATACTAACGCTTCCATTTCAGCAGGGCGGGTTAGCAGCACCAGATATGTACCTTTACTACTAATGTGTGCAGGCACAATTCGCACACTACTGGCTGAACCCTATCCAGTTTCTTGCACATACAGCGCCCAAACATATTCATGTCTCCTCATGTCCCCGTCCCATGGTACTATACCAGACCCCGAGACGCCACTGAGTGTTGTAAATTGCCCTTTCTGCAGGGTTTCCCCGGTCTTTGTTTACTTCTGACCTCCTGTTTTTGATTTTGTGCTGAATTTAGTTTTTGCTGGCTTTAGGACTCTGGGCACTTTACCACTGCTGACCAGTGTGAAGGTGCAAGTGTCCTCTGTCTAAATTGCATTGGTAATTGGTTTACCCATGATTGGCATATTTGATTTACTAGTAAGTCCCTAAGAAAGTGCACTATGTCTGCCCAGGGCCTTTAAATCAAATACTATTAGAGGGTCTGCAGCAATGATTGTGCCGCCCATGTGAGTAGCCCTGTAAACATGCCTCAAACCTACCCCTGCTGTGTTTATGTGGGCAGTTTGAAACTGCCACTTTGACTTGGCAAGTGCACTCACTTGTCATTCTGGTCTTGTTTTATCCAGATAAATCATGGCTATTTTCCTAAACTGGTGTGGAGTCCTTTTGTAGCATTTTCACTGTGTTAATGTGTGTGTGTGTACAAATACTTTTATTGCCTGAGATAAGCCTGACTGCTTGAGCCAAGCTACCAAGGGGGTGAACAGGGGCCATCTTAGCTGTGTGATTCCCTTACCCTGACTAGAGTGAGGGTCTCTACTTGGACAGGGTGCAAACCACTGCCAACTGGAGACCCCATTTCCAACACAGGGCAACACTTGATACTGTGAGATGTACAATTTGGGCGTGGGAAGAATTGAGGAAGCCAGTCCAACTAAATGCCTTTTTTTACCCCTCCATCCCGTTAATTGGTCATCCTGCATTGCTCCTCACACATGATGCTTGCACGGGCAATAGACTTTGCAAGTTGAACCTTATAACCATAAGCGACATTTATCCAGAGCGCTCCTTCATTACACCACAGCAGGCTCTACAGGATTCAGCCATTTCCCTGTCAAGCACATTCACATACTTCCAGTTGAGAGCGGCGGTCTGTGAGCTGCACAGCTCATTCCCTATAGCGCCATAGCGCCCCCCACTTTCCAGGCCCTTGAGGCCTTCATGGTGAATCTGTCTCCGCGCAGGCTTATTTCCAAAATATATAATGACAAGGAAATGGCTCTGGTGCCTACACCTGGCGCGCAACAGGCATGGTCCTCTGCTGTTGCCACTCCCATATCATATAAGCAGTGGTGCTTTTGCTGCGCCCAAGCTAAAGCACTTTCACCCAATTCCCAACTGCTCTTAACCCACTTTAAATACAACCATATGCTATACTGCACTTCAGAACAACTACACAAAGTAGGCCTTCTGAGTGACGCGAAATACTTTTGCGGCTCCGCAGCATGCACAATCTTTTTGCATCTAGCCTGGGATTACCCATAGTTGGGGAGATTCTGGCATGCTGTCTCAGGCGCCATTGACGAGATCACCGAGCTAGAGCGGACCCCCGGGTTGCACTGTTGGTCTATGTAAAGGAGATACCCCCGAAATGGCGTAAACTGGCTACACTCTTCTTGTTGTTAGCTAAGAGATGAGTGGCGATGCATTGGGGTTGACGTACTGTTCTGCAAAAAAACACCTTGCAATATAACCTAACTGATTTTTGGGAGTTGATGCCAGTGAGATCACACCCTATAACATCTGGCTCCCACTGGAGACATACCTGCATGCAGAGGCTGGGAGGGACGGAGATGCTGCGCCATCTGCAGAATAGGAGACACTCTGCCTGGAGGATGTGTCCCACGAGTGGCTGGGTGCCCCTCATGGCATGTCCAAAGTCACAATTAGAGGATTCAAACCCACTTAGCTTGCTGAGTGTCCATTTTACCCACCTTTCCCTCCCCCTCCCTCTCCCTTACTCTTGTGCATTTCATGTTCTCATTGGGAGTGAACCTTGACATGATGCAGCAACTGATTAATTGATGTACTGTTATATATTGTATCGTATTGTAATAGTATTTACATAGCGCTTACTACCCCTGACGAGGCGCCGAACCGCTTTTCGGCGAGTAGCACGCTACTCCGGAACCCAAAAGGAATTAGTGGTGGATTAGTATGAACCCGGCTGACAATGTGCTCGGCATGCCCTGTCATACCTGTATTCCTCTCCTTCTTTTAAGTATCTGTGTCTGGAATACCAATAAAAAATGTGTGTCTTGAAGTTGTGGGTGCAGGTGCTGAGTATCTTGAACAGAACACGATATCAAAACTTCAAAACTAACCCGTAGCCCCCCACCAATGTCACTCCCACCCTATACTTTCACCCTAGAAGCATCCTTTGTCCAAAACCATGTAAGCCGAATAACATAATATCTCAATGAGGAAAAAGGAAAGTAAAGCTGAGTGAAAGGCAAGGGCGAAGATAAAAAGAGGAAATGGTAGGAGAAGAAGAGGAAAGAGAAATAGACTTAAGGAGAGGAAGGAGAAAAGAGTAATTTGACGTGAAAAGAAGTGGCTATGGACGTGTCTCGAGTAGGCTCCAACTGGATGTGACATACTGGGGTGCCAGCCAGCCCGAAATAACTCAGTAGAAAACCTGCCAGACTATGAAATGACACAAGAGCGTTTCAAAAGGCGAAAAAAACTCACCTCCAGTGGTGGCTGATTCTCCTAGCCATAGGGCGCTGGCCAGTCGGAAGGAGGCAAAGGAGGAGGACCCACATCCTCCACTGGTGGTTTTATACGCTGCACTTTGGCTCCACATTGTGCCCAAACTGGATTCTGATAAATCTCTTACGGAAACATGTCCCTCCACAACATCTTCCTGGGGTCTTTATTGGCACAGTTTTTGTGGGTGAGTTTGAAGCTGCTTGTGCCTATGTTGCTCCTTCGAAGCTACTAGACATCCCAAGGATATGGACAGCCTCGAGCGTATCACAATCTCAGGTTTGGCATTCACCCTCACCCTTGCCTGTTCCGGTGATTCAAATTGTATGATTTATCCTTAAAAAGTACTTTTAGTTCAACTAGAAACAGTATCAGGAACAGTAGGCCCATGGCTCTCAATGTTTATTTCACCTGGCCAAACAAGCATCGCCGCTATTGGACAAGTTGTCTGTAATCCAAGAAAATACGTTTCTTACGGGAATCGTACAGAGGTCTCCACCTAATATTGCTGGGTGGAGCATTAGGTCCCAGTCTCTATAGTTGACGGAGCGAGCAATCAAAAAGGACGATGGGGCCCTGGGCAGCGTGTGTTCAGTGAGGAAGCAGGGGACAAACTGGGTGTCAGGAACCATGGATTTCAACCGGTGCTCAAAGAATAAGACCATGTCATCTCCCTCACTCCCTCTAGAAAACCCATAAATGTTAGGTTGTTGCCATGGGACCTGCCCTTGGCATCAGTTGCATAGTTCCAGGCTAGTAGTTTTAAGGTTGTTGAGCACTGAGTGTAATCCACTTAGTTTATCTTCCAATGTTGAAATGCACCCTTGAGCCTCTGTGACACAGTTCACCGTGTTGCACAGGTGTTGTCAAAGCAGAGCCACATCACTTCCAATTGCAACGATCTGGGACTCTAAAGGCTATCTTGTGTAGGATGACATTGGTGGAGTTCCTTGCTCCAAAGGTCACCTTTGGCAGGAGATGCTGCCCTTGTGCGGTGCTCGGCTTACCCCCATCTCTCAACTCAGAGGAAAGAGGCTTCCAAATCAGGCCAACTTGGCCTGCTTTGAGGCTCACCATTGTCTTGTCTTTGGTCAAGTCGCAGTCCGAGAATCACAAGTCCCCTTATTGCCCAGCAATGATTAGAGGAGGAGGAAGAGTAAGCGGGGACATGTCAAAGCCCAAATTTAAGGTCTTGTAGATCTCAATTAACTGGGGCCCACAAGCCCCAGAACTATGTGCTGCACCGGCAACCCTGGTGCACCGCGAGGATACCGGCTTAGGTTAAGTTAAGAACTCCAAAGGCCTCTTCAAGTGGGCTATACCCTTCTTTTAGAAAAAAAATTTCTTAACGCCCCCAGGCGAGTGCAAGCTCTCGGCACCCTCTGGCAGACTTGTGCGGAGCACCACATTGTAATCCCAATATCAGGACTCAAGGTAACGGCCACTCTTCTCCTGACAAGACCCCGGAGATCAGACCAGCACCCACCTCCACAGGTGAGACTCCAACCAGTCCCTCCATCCTTCTAAGGCAGCACAGGTGGGGTCAGGACCATACAATTAAGTCAAAGGAGAGCCCACCTGATAAGAGGGTTGACCTGTGCATGCCAGATCCCCGCTGACTAGTCTCTATGGGAGCCACACCCCGTTTTTATATGCCGTGGTCCTTGGCTGCATGCAGGTCGGTCAGGCCAGGATCAGATGACTAAGGTTCTCCTGGCTGCAACTAGTTCACCGGCCAACTTCCAGTGCGGCATGGGCACTCCTCATATCAGATGAACTCAAATTCACACAAATCCACATGCCCACCGGGATGCAGGAACATATGAGACAATTGACAGCCCAAATTACTGAACAATATCTCCTAATGGTCGCATGTACAGGTTAAAAAGTGGGGGTTGAGGGCCGAACTGTGAGGGACTCTACAGAGAAGGACGTCAGAATAGCATAAAATTTCAAAAATTTGGAAAGATCTGTACTTCAAAAAGGAGGTGAGCCAATTAAGAGCAGAGCACTCTATTCTGGCTTCTCTCATTCTGTACGTGAG
This sequence comes from Pleurodeles waltl, assembly GCF_031143425.1. Taxonomy (NCBI): domain Eukaryota; kingdom Metazoa; phylum Chordata; class Amphibia; order Caudata; family Salamandridae; genus Pleurodeles; species Pleurodeles waltl. The sequence goes on from NC_090437.1 coordinate 1,283,570,134, forward strand.
TGTACAGAATGGATGCATAAAAGACAAAACGTATCCCAAAAAGAATGGTCCATAATTATCCATATATAACATTCAGGGTTGAAATACAACAGGCAACCACACAGTTCACATATAGGACAGTATAGCAAGCTCTGAATATTATACGTCACCTTTATACTTTGCTTAGGGTTGCAGCCACGGCTCTCAGTTCACAAACATCCTTAAGTGCATGGGTTGTACTTTTCAGGCGGTCCATCCAACTGCATTCAGGAAGGTAGAGCAGTTCATTCGGATTACCACCGGTGGAGTCCAATGTGTGATCCAATGCATATGATACGGCGACCTTAGGCGACCTTAGGCGTTCATATCTTTTTGGTCTTATGCACAAAGTTGGCTTTTTTGAGGTATGTTCCACACAATGATGAGAGCCCGTTGTCTCACTTTGTTCTGACCCTTGTTGCTGGTCATTCTGTTGCACACTAGTTGGATATGGTGGCTACAAATGTGATGCACATATTCTGATACACTTGTTTAGCTCATAAGGTGATATTTTGTTTTTTACAGACAAGCAATATTATATGGTAGAGCTCCAAATTGGCAAGTCTCATGCAATTGAGAGGTATACATTGGTCCATATAACTATAATGTTGTGTATCAAAGGGATAGGCACATGAGGTTAATAGACATTCTTGTATATTCTATTTTTAGGTAGCTGGTCAGGCACAGTTTTGCTCCTGAGGAGATCCACTATATGCAGAACTGTGGGTCAAAATGTCTACAGTTTTTTGGGAAACATCAGCAGTAGTTTGGCTTTCGGGAACAGCAGTGAGGCTGGATGGATATGTTTGATTTATGGATACCGACGTACTTTTGTATTATATGTTAACTATCACACTATTTCACTTATGACACTGCGCCTTCTGCACTTTTATATTATCTTTCTCTTCACCTTTAATTAATTACTATAATAATATTGTGATCTTTGTATATAATCCATAATATAGACATGGACTTTTACGTCATGAGATGACTGAAGTGAGTCCCACTGAAACATCTTGTCTTTACTTTTAAAAAGTTGGCATTTTCTTGCCCTAACTATTTTGGTGCCTGCAGCCTGTACCCTGAGTCACATGACAATGTGTAAGTGGCAGTCGGTCTTTGTTTATTACTCCTAGACAGTGAGACAAAGGGGGATTAAGTGTTGGCAGGATGGGTCATCTCTGACTTGATAGAGTAGCAGAGCTGGCATATTATAAAGACTGCTGCAGCACACTCATAAAGGGTTTCACACTACTCTTTTGTGCCTCCAGACAAGCTGAGGCCAGTTGGAAATTCCAGACACCACTGTAGGGGAGGGCGCTGGAACCTTCTCCTGCTTCAGCGTGAGCACTAGGTATAAATAATGGACATTCAGTACACCTCTGGACTTATGGAAGACCTCTGGACTTAGCAGAAGGACTTTGGTGCTACTTTCCTGGAAGAAGGACTGCTACTCGCCTGCCTTGCTACTCTACTGTTCTGCTGTCCTGCTGCCTGAGTGAAAAAACTGGGCCTGCTTTTTGTACAGAGGACCACCGGAATGACTCCAAAGAGTAGTTGGCTGGCCTCCTGATCAGAGCTTCAGGGACAGAAAAGTTTCCAACCACCTTCAACTCAGCACTTGGACTCTGTCTGCTGTGCATCTTGCCCCAAGTGCTTACACCCAGTTGTAGACCATTGGAAGTGGGCCAGAAGGTGCTCTGCCAGCCTAACTGTGGTCCAAGCAGAACTGACATAGTGTGACATATTGCCTTGCAGCCTTGCATCGGAACTGTCACTATGTGACGCATCCCAGATGGAGGACCTTGCAGCTCCTCTGAGCTGCCACTGCGCAATGCATCCTTCAAGCAGGAACTCGCATCACAGCCCCACAGCTCCTCAGAACCGCTGTTGCCCTCGCATTGCAGTCTCACAGCTCCTTGGAACGGCTGATGCTTGAGGCAGCCTCAATGCAGGAACTCACATCGTAGCCCTGCAGCTTCTCAGTCCCACCACTGCATGATGCATCCTCAATGCAGGACTTTGCTTTATAGCCATGAATCATTGGTGCAGGACGCATCCTCGATGCAGGATCTTGCAATGCTCAGCAACCAGGATTTAAGGTACTTTGTTCAGAGGGCCTAACAGGGTCCCTGTATCTGGCCTGTGTTCCATCATGGTTGGCCTGAACTTAAGACTTTATCTAGGTCCATCATGACCAGTTAACCATAATTGGCGCTTTGTGCTTTTTAAACACTATGGTTACCTAATCCATTAAAACTGCATATCTCCAGTTCAACTAATTGGATTTTTAGTTCTTTTGGTGTCAAATGATTTATTACATTTTACTCTATTGTTCTCAATTAGTGTGGGATTTCTCCTATGTTATGTTTTCACTTTATTACTGTTTGAAGTGCTGCATTAATACTTCATGCAGTGCCTCAAATTTAAGCTTGACTGCTTATGAGGAGGTAACACCAGAGTCCCCTTACTTACTGAGAGAATGTCCCCAAGTCCGCATAGACGACCACCTCCAAACCTAGGACATCTATAAAAAAAGAAAGGAGTGGGTTAAACACAGTAGACCTCAGCCAACAACAACACTAACAAGGGGCTGCTGTGTTTCGGAACAGGGAGGCTGGGGCTCTTTCAGACAAGTACCAATCCAGCAGGTTATGAAGTGGAGAAAAGAACGCTGCAGGGCGTCGAAGGGGCATCATGAAAAAGAGCAGAATGCAAGAAGAAGTAGGAACCCACAGTCGACCTGTGTAGGAGCCACCGGCCTTGGCAGGACCCAGGAGACCAGGAGTGAGGAGTGCTGAATGCCGCCGGAGGATGCTGATGAGCCGCTGCAACTCAGGAGAGTTGCAGAGTAGTGGGTGGGATAACAAGGGGAAGGGTGTGGGATTGCTGAGAAAGAGGGGGAAGGAGTCACAGTGAAGGGTTGTTTTGTTTGTTCCTCATGCAGCACCCTTGGGGTTTATTTTTTCCCTATACGCCAGTACAGTTTTAACAAAGGAGCATGACAGCCATCTGTTTGGTTTTCACTTTACACACTTAGTCACAAGACACAAATCAGAAGGATCCATTTCAGATCGGGCCAATTAGTTGATCCAGGTGACGTTGACATGGTAGAATAACCCTAGCCACTGTGATGCAATGCCGGGTGGCAGAAAATCCACAGGTATAAAAAGTCCTGGCGAAAGGACAAGACCCCAAACTGGGTGCATGGTATATTACCAGAGAGGATTAGTTTTCCTCCGTAAGTGGCCAGTAAAGCAGGTGTGGTGAAGGTATAAGAAAAATTAACCCCAAAATACCACCTATATACTTACCCCTGTGTTTTTTTCCGGGACTACGGGAGGCACCATCCTGAGGGAGGACACACACGAAAAGGAAAGATCACCAGCACATCAGTTTACCGTACCAACCGACACAGTATTGACCATTGGCTAAAATCCTTATCAACATTATTTGTTCACGGCATATCCCAAATAAAAATCAACATTTAGAACATTCCCAGCCTTTGTGTCCATAAACCTGCCCAGCCCTCCTACACGGCTTTTGTGCCAAGGTACCAGAGGGTTGAGTAGAGGTTAATTTGCTTGTGTTTTACCCTGACAAGAATTGTTGTTGCTGCTTAAGTAGGCTTCCTCCCTCCACCCCGACCAGTAACCCAGTTTCCTATACCTAGCTTTTTGAGTAGTCTTAACATTTTGGCAAAAATATATTGAGTTTTTCTTTCCTTGGGAAAGTGGGTGAAATTCCTTTAAACTCCTTTTTCCACCAGGTGGTTAGTTCTCATTGAGGGTTTAATTTCAAGAGGAAGTATTGCCAGCTGATGTTGGTGCTTCAAGTACTCACATTTTGGGAAATTGATGGGCCCTCTACTTGCTTATAACCACCTTTCCCAGAGCATACAGACCCCAACTGCATACGATTTTTCAAGGCTGCCAATCAACCGTCCTGATGCATGATTTAAATATCGAGAAGGGCCATTCTCTGGCAGATGCTCCTTTCAAAGTCTGACAACTCAGGACTGAGAGATAATGAGGTGTGGTGCATTCTAAAACTGGAGATCAAGGATTTCTCCGAGGGCCAATGAGGAGATCTGAATAAGTCGGCGAATGCCTAGAAGATGCACGGATTTCCCAAAGACAGTCGTATTGGGCACAGTGGACAATCCATGGAAGGACTGGATTCCCAAAGGGTTGGAATTTGTGTGGGGCTACTATTACTGATGAAATAATGTCAGCTGAATATATGGAGGAAGGAAATTCTACAACTGTGGTGGAAGGGGCCGTCCAGAAGGCAGCTCCATCAGAATTGGTCAACTGAACACATGAGGTTTAGGTAAATTATGTCAAATACTTTATTTGTGGTAGAGTATTCAAATAGACTGTCCTTGTAAAAAGGAGAGCTCACTGTACAGGTTAGGAAAGCTAACACAGGACAGTGTTAAAGAATTTGTGGCCTGCCCGGTGACTGTTCCTCAGTGAAGCCATTAGTTTGTGAGTGAGCTTCAACATCTTCATGATTCTGCTGACATTCACCAACAGAGCACCAGCGGTGCATACCAGGGGATGCAAGGGTAGTGTACCCCACATGTAGCCAAGAGTAGCTTCAGCCCTCTCATACAGGTTATGGGAGACAGGGAGAGTGATGGTTAGATCCAGATGATTTTAGTTCAGGAGAGTAGTTTTTCACCAGTACCTCTTGCAGACTGAGTATCCCCCCACTGTAAAAATCATCATGTCCTCCATAACTGCAGCTTTCACTTTCCTTCCAATGCCTGCATAGGGTGCTTGGGTTTTCCGGCATGTTTTAAATGTGCTGCCTGGCTAGGACATTGTGTAGGGTATGGTGTTGTAAGACGAAACAGTACATTCTCAACAAATTGATGCTTTTGCTTCAGGTTGTATTTTCCCTACTTGGTGATATGACTTACTGTGTGTTGTAGGCCTTCTTCAGGCCTTAGTGACCAGGTTAATATCTAGCAGACTGTGGAATCTACATCCATATCCTAACAGGGTAGAACATCTGGTCTACAACAGGTCCTTGCTGCCTCATACTTGATGTTGTTCTAGGTGTCACCTTGTATTGCAGAGATCAGGAGTATCTGTCTGGCCTCTCCATGTTTTAACACACTGATCATTTGATGACTGCCATCGTATCTTCACTGCAAAAGCCTAGATGATAAGTGCAAGGGAGTGGGGTGTATTTTATGGTGTAGTTGTGAGAGCTCACCATGTAATAGAACCAACCCCTTTAGAGCCAGTCGGGTTTTGTTTCTTGAACTTTAGCTCAACCCTTTGTAGCTGTGGCTTTCAGCAGTCAAGCTTACACAAAGGAACACATGTAAATCATTTGAACAGCACCAAAACAACAGAGGAAGAAAGACACTCAAGAAATCCAACACCAGTTTACAAAATTAGATTAGATTTTCATGAATTTTTAGACATCAAAACAAAAAAGAACAACCAGAGAGTTCCAGAGATATAGATTTTACAAGGTACAGTAAATCACAACTTTTTACTAAACCGCAAACATGCATTGGCAAATTCAGTGAATCTGACACATAGAAAGTTTTTCAAGAAAAGCAAGGGCATGTTTTGATGTGGTTACTTTGGGTGACCGCTTTTTCAAGAAAAACTTGGGCAAGTTTTGACGCAGTTACTCAGAGGTACTTTGCGTTACCAGCAGGGAGCCAGTCAAGGGAACTAGCAAGGTCTGAAGAAACAGTTACATCCTCTCAGAAAGCTGTCTCCAGTCGAATTCCTGTATCAGTGGTCCCTTGCCTTTGACTTGTTATTGGAGGGGTCCTGATGCAAGAGATACATGAAGCTGAAGATGCTCAAGCATGCCGAAGATATGGTGTGGTAAACAAGGATCTTCCTGGGGCTACTTCTCGGTCCACAGGCTTGGTGAAGTGATTCTGGCCACAGGGATCAACGTGTCTCTCAAAGTCCTCTTGAGCTTGGCAGACGTCCAGTAGCCACTAGGCTACTGTAGTGAATCCTAGTTTGCTTTAATGGGAAATAGGAGTTAGCTTAGCATTTGGCTTGCAGACTCGTGCCCCCTTCACCTAGTGACTTTTACCCTACTTAGCTTGCTCTGTTTTAGCGCATTTATTATTTAATTAAATTAAATTATATTTTTTAAGATGGCTGCCCTGTTTTAGTTAAGGCCTATGTTTTAGTTTCATGTTATCAGTGCCACCGCGCTAAGGCGTCAGTATCAAGTGACAAAGATAAACAAACTGTAGGTGTTCACATTAGGTACTGTCCCTCTTCACGCTTTCGAGGGAATTGTTTACATAAATTACCGTCCCCAGCATGTCTTGTTATCTATTGTTTGGGAACAGACCTACGTCAGTGGTCCGGGCAGATCTGTATAAATGCACCTCATTTAGACAGATAGTCAGAGGGATTCCCCCCAGATGCCATCGATGCTGCACGTCGCCTTGACGCGGATCCAGTCTTGGTGTCCCTACAGAATCTGAGCTAGAGACCTCATTCCAAGGTAACAAGGGTTGGGGGGGCTCTTCTCTTGGACTTGGCATTGTTAGATTAGGTTTAACATACCTAACTCTCTTTTAGGTTAGAGATTAGGTTCACATTATTAGGGTATGGAGATATATTTCACATCTCATGTCATTTCATGTGATTGCAAGATGGTGGGGTTCTTTGGATTAATGACTCTTGTCTTTACCATTCTGTTTCTTGCATTATTCATTATCCTAATCATTGCAGCCCATGCAACTTATAGTAGATTGCAGTTTTGTTAAAATAAAACCTGTTGAAACCTTACTGCATCTTCTTCATTGCTGGTGTTTGAATGAGACATGTTGTTCATGTAAGAAGGGAGTAATCTCCGTTTAACCACGACACTCCCTGAGATGTCACACTCTTGAGTTCATGCGTAAAGACTGCCACAAATCACCCTTTACTGTTTGGGTTTTTGGTGAGGTGCTGCTTGTGAGCCGGGAGGGTTGGGACGACAGTTGAGATTTGTTGTAGGGCTGGTATAGTTGCCTACAAACATAAGTATAGTCATCCTTAAACTAGCAGTCTTGCCTACAGCAAGAGTCAAACTACGATACTACCATCAGCCTAGTACAACTGTCTCAGTGGTTTTCTTCCTTTGATGACAACTTGGCTTCTGGGTAAACAAGATGTACTCTCACAACTCTCCCAAATCCAGTAGACTAGGGTGCAACTTTTAAGCACTGGGTCGTGGTCAACTCACCAGGCAGGCTACCTCAGCTTTTGTACTGTACTGAAACCAGGAGGTAAGCCAACTGACCCTTGGACTCTCTTCTTGTGTCTGGGGCTCGGGAACTACTTCTCAATGAGCAGGATACAGCAGGCACAGTCCTTAAACCTACAAGCCCAAGGTGCAGTAGGTGCAGTTCAACTTTGGTGCAGCATTTCTTCACCGGGGCCTTAGTGCACCAGGGCAGTCCTTCTTTTGTCCTTTTCTCCAGTCCAGTGCGATCTGAGTCCTGAATGGCATGGGTGCCTCTTTTATGCCCAGAAAGTGCCTTTAGGGGAAGTCGTGGTCACTAGCTAATGGGCTATCAGGATCCCTCCTGCCTGATGACAACTTTCTGCTAAGTGAGGCATCTAGATATCGCAGAGGGTTCTTATCAGCTCTCTCTCAAGATGGCAGAAGGGTCTCAAGTGCTTGGTAGTAGGGCGTGGCTACCACTGGGCTACACGTCTATAGGTAAGCTGGTTTGGCAACTGTTTTCCTCCTCTGGCCCCGCTGCTAGCCTGTCAACCTACATAATAGGGCAGCCCTCCCATGTGTGCTACTTGCCCTTCAAAGGCAACTTCCCCTTTGAAGTTCATCTTTTGGGCCAACATCTGTATGGCTTCCTGCCAGGAGAAGGTAACACCTCCTCCAGTGGCAGGCCTCTGTAGTTAACTTTCCTGGGCACCATTCACACATCTTACCAGGAGGGCATAAAGCTGTTTCATGGCCGGCCTCAGCAGCAAGTGGCCACTGGAAAAGTTGGACAACAGAGTAGCAACTTTCTAAAAGTTGCATGTGGCAACATATGACATTAATTTTGCCTCATGCATGAAGTTGGGCTTTAGGGAATCAGTTTTTTGATACCTTTAAGTACCAATTTGGGTAGTCCTATTTAGAAGTTAGCACAGCTGCATTGTCAGTGCAGATCTGTACTTGCTAATGGGACTACCAATCTCTCTACCAACAAAACTGACAATTGCGGGTTGTTACTGCTAGAACAAGATAAACATAGGTTCTAATTTACTAATATGCTGCACTCTCCCTTTGGACTTAATAGACCTGCTGTAGAGGTGACTTGCACACATGTGAAAGAGTTTGGGCTTTGCCATTCCTTAAAATGGCAAAGTCAGGGTAACAGTTTAAAACTGCCCTTCCAGGCTGCAGTGGCAGACTGGGGGCCATGTTTTACCTTGTCTCACTCAAAGTGGCAAAAGTGCTGCAGGCCCCGGGGAGACACTCTAACTTACAGGCTTGGGGTACCCCCGGCATCATATATAAGGCACTATAAGTCACCAACAGCTGCTCCACTTTCTCAGCAACCACTGACTAAGAGACCAAGAAATATTCCAGGCAGGACTGGGTGCCATGCAGGGGGGCTAGAAAAGTGTATTCACGGACCTCTGGGTGCGAGAGTCGCCAAACATCCACAAGGCCATGGTCAGAAGTAATATCCCCTAGCAGGGCCCGATCTGTATTATTACCTACATCCAGTGGGCCTGTGCAGTCAAGTACCATGTCTTGTGCTAGGTTCCAATCCCTACATATGAGATAGTAGGAGGCCCAGATTTCCATAAGAAGACTGTTGAGCTGGAGAAAAAAATGGGGCTTGTATGCATACACCGAGCCAACTCAAAGGCCCTCATTACAACTTCAGCGGTCTTTTAAAAAGACCGCCGAAGCTGTGGGTGCCACTATACCGCCTGCTGGAGGTATATCTGGCTCCCTATTATGACTTTTCCGCTGGCCCAGCGGAAAAGTCACATCAACATTGCAGCCGGCTCGTAATAGAGCCGGCGGCAATGTTGATGTGCAGCGGGTGCAGCAGCACCCGTCGTGCATTTCACTGCCCGCAATTCGGGCAGTGAAATGCGCGATGGAGCTGTGCCTAGGGGGCCCAGCACTACCCATGCCACGTGCATGTGCCCCCAGGGGCACCCCAAGTCCCCCTTACCGCCAGCCTCTCCATGGTGGTGTTTACCGCCATGGACAGGCTGGCGGTTGGGGACTCATAAACCCCAGGGCAGTGCTTGCCCCGCTGCCCTTGGGATTATTCTGGCGGTATGTTGGAGGGGCCGGCGGTATAGCCGTGGCTAATGCGCCACGGTCACAATACGCTGGTGGTACACCACCAGCTTGTTGGTGGTGTTAACGGCTGCTTACCCCCGGCCGCCAGAGTCGTAAGGAGGCCCAAAGTGTCTGCCCGCCAAGCCAACGTTTGGCAAAGACATAGTGGCCACCTACATACGTCCATGTCTTAAGAATAGTGAAAGGCAGGGATCTGCATCAAAGAATAACAACACCACATTTCCTAGGTTGCCCGAGGTCGTTTGCCGGCACCACCGGGCAATTGCTATGGACTACCTCCCCCACCCAATCATGATGCAACTTTTCAGACTTCGCATGAGAGAGGTGGGTTTCCTGGAGGAGGGCCACATCAACTCATTTACATTGCAGCTAGGACAACACCTTCTTATGCTTTATAAAAATGTGTCAGGCCACTAACATCCCAAGAGATGGCTTGCAGGGGATGGGAGGCGGTGGAGCAATGTTGGCCAAAGTGACTAGGAGACGTCTGGTGGGAGTGTGGGAGAGCAGAGAGAAGGGACGAAAGACAGTAGGAATATAGTGGAGAAAAGAGAAAAGAAGGAAGAAAAGAAATTGATAAGAGGGAGAAAAAATTACAAGAGAATAATGAAAATAAAAAGGAGGAATGCTTCAGGCGTGAGAGGAGGGCAGGTAACGAGAAGCAGGGACAAGTGCTAAACGCTAAAGTGCTAAAGTTTAGAGGAAGAAGCAGGAAGGAAAAGGAATGAAAAAGAAATTAAGGCTGGGAGTAAGGAAGTGCAAAAGAGAGGAAAAGGGAAATAAACCAACTAGGAACTGAGGGCCTAAGCCTTAGGGGAAGCCGGTGACTGTACCGCGGGTCTAAGTCTATAAGTAAAGGTGCACCAGAAGTCCTGTGGAGAGGGGCAGAAAAAGCAAGTGATAAAGAGTCAGGTTGGTGACAGGGCTGTGGAGCTGGAAAGAGAGAGGGAGAGCGTCACATAACCTAGCAGAACACAGTAATGCATGGCAAAACACTGCAAAATAAAATAAAACTGAACATGGATAGCATTTTTTAAATATTTTCCCATACCTACCATAGTCCTTAAATAAACAAAAACCCTGAAAAGCAAAACCTGAACATGGATATGTATAATACATCACAGCATTTACACATAGCAGGAGAGACACACGCAGACAGTAATGTTATACTCAACCACCCAACCTGAAGATGCTGGAGGTAAGAAAGAGTGTGTTTCAGATTCTAGGCTGATTTGCTTTCAGCAAAGAATGGGATTTGTCATGGCCCCTGTCCTGAGTAAGAGCATCCACAGCTTTGAGGGCCATGTCTTTGCTGTCCTGGGATCGTCAGATTTTCCAAATCCCTGCCCCTGGTTGCAGCCCTCACCGGAATTCCAGTGACCACCTGATGTAGTAGGTGGGGTTTGCCTGAAGGACGAGGTTCAGCAGATGAATCCAAAGATATGAAGTTAATTTCTTCTTCAGAGAAACTATTCAGGAAGGAGCGCAGTGCCCCTGGATCGGAATAGACCTGCCATCCTTCATAATCCACATGCAGGCAGGTTCAAACAGACCAAACTTGATGCCCAGTTTCCGTAGTTGGGGTCGCAAAGGCAGGAAGACCTTCCTCTTGTTGTCGGTCTAGCAAGAAAAGTCGGTGGCTGTGCAAATCCTATGTCCCTCATAAGCGTTTGACCACGGGAACTGGCTGCGGGCTGAAGTTGTCATACCTGATTGTGACTGAGAAAGTAGGCAATAAGTGGGAGTGCCCTCTCCGATGTGCCCAAGCTAGAGGGCTCACACAATGAGCCCATTGTATGTCAAGGTGGGGAGAGAGGGTCAGCCTCGTGAGTTTGGAGAGAAGGTCCCAGGCGAAGTCCCTGACATCTGAGCCCCCTGTGTGTTCAGGAAATCTAAAAAAATTGACATTGCCCCTTCAGCTTCTTTCTTTTCGTTTCTTGAGCTTGCTCCGCAGCTGCCAGAGTTAGTGGTCTATATCTGGGATGCATTTGTGACATTCTTCCACAGTTGAAAGATAGCACTCTTCCCCCCTCCACCCTGTCTTGAAAGCCTGTGATGTTGGATCGTCTGGATTTAGTTTCAGTAGTGAGGACTGATATCTTGGAGTCCATGCCTTCCAATTGATGACTTACCACCGGGATCTCCTGCAAGATGCGATTCATTGTATTATCTGGCTGCAAACAGGGGGTGAACACAGTAGACGAGGCAGTAAATGTTACCGGAGGAGTGGCCTAGGTTCTTGGTTGGGTGATCGCTTCCGTGATTAGTAGTTGGCAAGAGGATTTCCCAGAGGGCATCGCCGAGGTGGAATGCCAGGAAGAGAGAAATTTGTTCACTCTGCATGATGATACAGGGTGTGCTGCTCAGTAAGAGTAAGTTACTCGTGGACAAACAGTACCTGTACTGGGTTGTTTGACGTGCCCACTGCCCAGGTCCAGAAGAGGGGAAAAGATTCAGAATCCCAAAACTGTGTCCAGGAAGTAAAGTGAAAGATTGGGGGTGGTGCAATGACACACCCCCTGATGAAGGTGGTCCCCACTACTCGATGGTAATCCATGGAATGTAGATGGATGATGGTGCGCCACAGCCGCTCAGTCTGTTGGTGTCTATGGTCTCATATAGCCCAAGTGAAGATGTAGGAGAAAGGAGACCAACAGTGATTGTGAGTAGGCAACCACTCTGTGGTCCATCGGGGGCAAGGGTGGGTGGCTAGAGATTCCAGGAGACGATGCAGGGGTGATCTTTCCTGTCCTTAACAAGGCTGACACGCCCGTGGGCTCAGTCTCAAACTTTCTGAGGCTTGCGGCCAATGATGCAGAGATGAGGGCTTTTGGTGAAGACGGCCTGCGAGGTTAGAGGGGTCAGGTGAGGTTATGCGATGCATGCTGTGAAAAGACAGTGATGTAATTTTGTGGGTGTTGTCAAAGTCCTCAGGCAGGCCAATGGGTGACATGGCGGAACCCAGCAGTGAGAGGAGACCAGCAATGCAACCAGAAGAGGAAACAAACAGTGAGGCCTCGTAATCCAACAGGAGTTCCAGAGGTTAATGGGCAAAGTGCACTTCAAATGTCCAACTAATCCAAAGATGCCTGAAGTTAATTTTAATGGCGCTGCAGCGATTCAGGTCATCATGGGATAATTTTATGGCGGCTTAGACCCCCATCCACTTCTCAGAGTGAGGCAGATCCATGAACGGCACTCATCGGCAGGGGTGAATTGCTTTAACAGGAAGCAAGTATTCTAATGGGAATTACCTGCATCTCTTTAATTTGAAACATAGAGCACCTGCACTTGCCTGCAAGAGTAACAGGCAAGTCCCCTGTACTTTCTGGCATCTGATTGTCACTATCTCCACTTCTACACTTCTTCAATGTGAAAGGTAGCGTGCATATCTTCAGTGGGGTCGTGGAGTGGGACCCGGTAGCACCTGCAATCAAGGTGGTCAGATGCCTAATGTGAAGCCTCGTCTCTTGTAAAAAAATAAAATGGAGGATGCTGGCTGATTTTGGATTATAGGTCCTCCTGTGCGGACATAGACTAGAATGGTACTTCTTGCCCAATAATGTGGCCAAGCCCCTCAGCGAGGGTTGCAAGAAGGTATCAGGAGTTAGTACAGTTGAGGCTCCCAGGGCTGTTAGAGATTCGCCACCATTTCCCAGAACACTCCAGCGCGTGGAGCTCACTTAGAGGGCGGCCATCATTGGTGGCCAGACCACGCCCCCCCATCACAGTGGTTCTTCTGAATTCACTACATATTTGGTGCAGAGCCACTATCTACCAGGCAGCAGGGCACCAAACCTTTTTATGTTTCAAAAATAAATTCTCAAACCTCATATTTGTTATAGAAAAATAAAACAAACAAAAAACTTTTTTCCTGTCTGGTACCCCCAGGTTTTTTCTGGCAGTGATGAACAGAAAAAAAAGGCCACCTCAAACCATCCACGCTAAATTGGGCGGGCAGTCTGAGGTCCTTACTCAGTGGGGACACCGCTATTGGAAAAATGATAGCCTGTCTCGCTCATAGTTGAGTGGGAAGACGAGGGTTTAATGGACAGGATACTTCATCGCATTTGTGATGGAGTGCCTGTCCAAACTCTAAATTAGCCCCTTTGTGAGTTTCATAAATTGTGAACTTCTTAAAGCACCTTTAAAACAAACATTGTCAATACCAGTTTTGCCATGGTTTCTGTTAAACTTGTAAGCCAATATAACACTTCTAAAAGTAGGCACAGTTTGTCAGAGCAGCTCCTGGTAATAAAGAGAATTACATTGTATGTGGATGTGCTCCTTGTGAAAGAGCAGAATGCTGTCAGGGTCAGTGAAGTTAGCCAACGACTAAAAACAAAAAATGTGAGTGACACAACGAGAACTCAATGGATGAAAAGGCTGGCTGAAAGCCAGATGGGTAAGTATATGTATAACTTTATTCAATTCTAAAGGTGTTTTCTAATGCCATCCCCACTGCCGTCATGGGCTCAAGTGGGACTGTAGGTTCAGCAGCTCTTCAAGGACACCTAACTTTGTTACATCTCCGGCTCCCCTGCCCTTTGCATCATCCCATGGCAAATTAAGCAATCTCACAATAAGGCTGCCCAAGGAGACCATGATAACCATGAAGTTATTTTCCCTGAAGACTGACTACAGGTAGAAAATATACCAGGTATGTGGGTGGGAGTAGCTGTGGATGAGTGACATCTGTGACGTAACCCAGAGAGCTACGTACTGCTCAACTAGGCAAGTTCACAGATTGGTCGCTATTTGCCCAAGGCCTAGTGATGCTTCTGTGCCTGAGTGTTCATTCAATGGAGGTGCCTTTGAGTCTGCAGGTATGGAATGCACTAGTTGTGGTTAGCGATGTCAATTACAGCAAAAGTCAAACATGAATTACAGGTTGAAAATACAAGTTGAACCAAGAAACATTCTTCTTTCAGAAAAAGCAAGTTTATCTAAACGTATCTCTGACCTCTACCTTAGATACAGTTGTGAGATGGCTGGTGGTCAGACCTTTAGAAGATAATTAGTCAACTGTGTCAACAATTGCAAAAGATTTATAGGATTGTCACAAAATACTACTTTTGAGTGGCATTCCTAAGCAGAAGAGGCTGAGTCACTGAGCCAGGTTCCTTTGTGCTCCTAACCCAGTTTAGGTTTCTATAATTGTGATTTATTGGTCTCGCGTGCTGCTTTCAGGCTATTTAAAGGTGTCACAGGTCACATTTAAGCACGTTGCTAATGAAACAGATAAAAGGGCCATGAGTCATAATTGTAGGTCCATGCTCAACTGCATGACGTTGTCCACATGGATTGGAGGATTTCAGGGTTCAATGTACAATTGGTTAGCAATACCAGATCCTCTGAATTCTACAGAAAGTGCTAAATTCAGAAAGTAATCTATAGGTGGCATTTCCTTCACCGCGCTGCCTAGGGACGGAATTCCACCAGTCATTTCTATAATGGCTGCTTTCCCACTTTTACTAGAACTCTGGTCTTCGTAGCAGTGCCTGGGGGTCGAGAGGCTGTCAAGAAAAATCAGAAACATGCTCATTAACGTTTATAAACAGTCACAGCTTACTGTGGTTTGCTGAAGGTCATACTGGGCAGCAGGTCCGACCACTCACGGAGTAGGAAACCAAAGTGAACACTAGAAACCAAAGTTAACTCTAGATTCCTACCCCACAGGAAGGCTTATCAATTCTATTTAAATATCTAAGTGGAAGAGGTTTTCAAGAAATGCATTTCCATCTACAGTGGATTAGAAAAAGCAACTACAGGCAGTAACTGTTCAGTAGTTTGCACAGATCATGAAAGACTATTATGATGCCAGCAGCCAATCACAATTAGCCTAATACATTCCCAGTTTCTGATTTGTTAGAAAAGTTGTCAATCAGATTTCTGAAAGAACAACCGGATTCGCCATCCTTTTAATTAATGAGAATAGGTGCTAGAAACTTTCTGAGTGACTGATGGAATCGCTATAGAATTACTTTAATTAGCCCATTCCTCCCTAGGCCATAGTTTATGGTCCAGGGAGGTGCAGTTAGCCACCTGGCTTCACGCTCATGTTGCTCACATCACATGCACCTAAGGTGCGGGGCTCAGTTCCTGGAAATAAATAAAGGAGGCGGGTATGAGTCGGGGTCTTCTGGCCAGTGGGACCTGAGCATCATGTGTGCCTTTCATTTTTGTGCGTTAAGGACTTACTCAGACCCCAAGCCAAGATATTCAACTGGCAAAGAGGTCACAAGGGGCACAGCAGTGCAGCCGAAGAAAGGACTTGGAGCAGCAATCCACATTTGTCCCCTCACTCAGTGATCCACCCTGCTGGAGCCATGGACTAAGCGGCCAGAAGCAAGTCTACCTCGGTTGGGCACAGTAAGGATGCTAATGGGAGTCCAAGGGCGATGAATAGCAAGCCATATAGCAACAGCGAGTGCATTATATCCAATGGCACTTGTAATACGGTGGGTGGGATATCCGTCACAAATATCCGTCACATTTATGATGGAGTAACCTATCTGCCGAACCTAAATCAGGCCCTTACTCTTTTATGGATGAGTGTTCTCTAAACCTCTCCTTACGTTCCCTAATCTCTTCCAGTTTATAGTAGATATTCTCTATTTTCCCACCATTCCCCCAGGTTCCTGCCACATTTACTACTAACTAGTCAACTTACATATGTAGCGTTCGCTCCACAGAAAAGATAGCAGAGGTGCAGATCTCCACCTGTGGGTTTGTGAATTGCATTTGGTAGTGAGCAGTACTACTGTAGTACTATGTTACGTAGTACAAAAAACAGTATGTGAATTTGGCCCTTGGCGTTGCTGTTTCTTCTCGAGGTGAGCGCCCAGCCTAGGATCTGGAGAAGTCTGCTGCTGAGGACTTATAAGCCTCGAGAACAATGTGGTCTGGTCCGGCTGTAAAATATTGAACTGAAAGATATAGTGAGAAGTGGGCTGAGTTCCCACAGAGGACAATCTAGGACTATTACAGTGATGACGCATACCGGCCTGTTTCCAGGCTGAGAAGTATGCAGGTGTGTTTCCTGTTGATGCTAGGTCTTAGCATTCTGGTTGGAAGTGGCCACATCCTGATTCTGGATGTGATTGAACAATTCTTGTGCTTCTTCTACCTCTGTAAATATCGAGGATTGAAGTAGTTAGCACTCTAACCCTAAATCTGAGCTCCCCAGATGGTGATTTGTTTGATCCTTTGGGGGTGTGGTCTTTGGGCACCGCCATTACCAAAAATCCCAACCAGTTCAATATGTGGGCTTGTGAATGTAGGCATTACCCATGGGATGTACTTGGGGTATTGAATGGCTCCCAATACAAAATCCCAGAAAGATCCAATCATTGTAGGTACAAGTTACTTTGTTATTTCATGCAGTTCACTCATGCTGAGGCACCAGTGTACAGTAAGATATTAACGTGTGACTTTCTCCCACTCTAATTGTGTCAAGGGAATAGCAAGGAGGGAGACAGGTGGAGATGTTAATGCCCTACTCCATGGCCTTCTAAACTCCACAATGACAACCCTTAGGGGTATCTTACAAGCTGCAGAACGTCTCATCTAGGGCCTGAACAAATATGACCACATTACCCTCACCATGATGGAACACCATTGGCTTTCCTTGCCAGCCTGCACCATCTCCAAAACCAGATGCATTGTTTATGAAGCCATCACAGCCAGCACGCCTGCTTAACTTGCCGACAAGTTCACCATCTCTGGTGGTTCTCGGCGCACCTGCGGCCAGGACACCATTAGGCTGCAGACTATGAAATGTAAAATATTAAAGAACAAGACGACAGGCCTTTTCCATCTATGCACATAGGATCTGGAACAACATCCCCATATTCATCAGGACCGCTCCAACACTGCACCACTTTAAGAAAGAGTTGCTCACCGACTTTAAGCTTGCCTTTCACCGTGTACAGCACGCTGCTTCCTTTTGGCTAAATTTGCACTATAGAAATACCATGCACATACATACATATATAAAATCTGACATTAGTATGCCAAAACAGTGCACCACTGTGGTCCAGGGTATGAGTTTCCAAACATTTGAAGACATGCACTAGTGATAGCCAGGCCTCTGAACTGCAGGGCTCTTAGCAGATGTTCGGCACCCTCAGCAGACCCATGCTCTAACACCCCCTCCAGTGCTCCGAGATCAATCATCATATCTTAATTTTCTGCAATGGGTGGCTTGGGAGAGACCTGAGGTAAATACATACTTTAAAAAGGTTGCAAAGAGGAATGCAGGGATGGGATAATTGAACTTTTTGTCTTGCAATTTTGTACCTGGATGAACAGCAGTTCACACGATAAAGCGGTTCTGACTGACAAAAACCGCCTTAGGTTTGCTGCAAGCAACTGCCAGTAAAGAATACAATGATGTCAGCTGTTCTGGCCAATCTACAGGTAGAAATTACATCTGATATGTGCACGTGAGAAGTCACAGATTAGCGACATTTTATTCTAAAATCATAACAAAATGAGTATACCAACTACAAACCTGATGACAGCTGGGGAACCTGCGGTGCTATATATCACCTGATGCCCCGTGTCCTCTGCCCATGTACATTACCAGTGTGCCACTCTCTTGTCCAAGTGATTACCTATGAGGTGGGCCCGCTACCAAGACGCCACCAGTGTTTTTAAATACAGCTTCCACCCAGTGCTTAATTTGTAAATAAAAACGTGCCAGTGCCCAAAGCTCTCCTGTGAAAGACACGGCTGCTGCAATTAAATGTGCAAACACAGAACATTGAGGCAGCGTAATCCTGAAGCCTTCTTGGGCCTCAATTTACACCACTCCTTGCCCCTTCAGCTCACTCTTGCAGCTTTCTGCTCTATCCTTTTGAATGCTTTTTTGTTTTTCTCTTCCTCCGCCTTTCCCATATGTGTCTTTTGCTTGCAGTAAATACCTTATGTTGAAAACTAAGTGCCGACCTTCAAAAGTAAGTGCTGGTGTCCCGCACTGGAAACCACCAGCGCAATTTTAGCTTTGCTTTCACCCACCTACCCTAGACGTCATAAAAGAACTTGCATTACCAGCGCCCTCTCAGATTTCTTTGTTTCCTCACTGATGCCAGTGCCGGCATGTGGAGCCATCCCTACTGACATCGTCATGCCGCCCCCCTATGGCCAGCTCTAGGGTGGTGCGACACCGGGAGCTGACTTACGAAGGGGGCTCTGTGTTTACAAGTATATTATTGTTTTAAAAGCCTCTGCTGCCACGTTCCTTGGCTACAGCTATCCTCAGGCAGCAATAAAAATGTCAAGATAACTCTGGTGATCAAAGTTCTCTCTGGAGAGAGTTCAGCGTTTTCTCTAGTGAAAACTTTAAGGTAGCACAGGGAGTTAATATGCCTCCTGCAAAGAACATGTACCATGCAGATCACAATGTGGATATAACGCAAATAGGTCAGGGAGTTACTGCTTCTGTCAGACAGGTTCTTTTGTTACTTACAGTTTATAAGTTAAAATCCTGATATAGAACCCTAAGCTATTAAGGGCCAGATGTAGCAACCGTTTTGGATGGGGCAAACTGCGAAATTCGCAGTTTGCACCATGCACAACGGGCATCGCAATGCACATTCCCATTTTGTGAGTCGGTACCACCGGCTCAAATTAAGGACTGCTTATGATTGTCTCTGTGTAATGTGTGTGCGATGTAGAGTGCTCTGACACCCTACAGTGGCCTACAAAACTAAATAAATATATCTGAGAGGCAGTGTTTATGGAGAATTGAAGGCACTGTTAAAGAGTGGTAGTGAGGGAATCCGTAGCGGAGTTAGTCATTAAGGGGCACCAACAAACATTGTCACACAGGGCACAGCCAGTGCTAAGGCAGGCCCTGTGCCCCACGCCCCACGCCCCACTCACTTGCTGCTTCAGGGATGCTCGAGGTGAGCAATGGAGGAGCAGCACTCAGGGGAGTTGTGGAATGGATCCCTGCCACAGATACTACAGACAATGGCCTTTTCATTACAGCGGACTGTGTCATAACAGTTATGTGTGCTATTTTCTTTGGCCCTGTTGAGGCTTGTGTTTTTACTGATTTTTACACAACAATACAGACAGAAAGCAAAGTGTTTTCTGTCTGTATTTATTTTTAAAAGCAGAAAAATACAGAAAATGGTGATTCTTGTGAGAGACTCTCCATGCTGTCCTTCGTGAATTGGAGGCAAGAGCTGAGCAGATGCAAGCAAGAGAAGTTAATAAACAGGATGAGATTTCCTTAAATAGAGGCATATATTAACATATATTTGCATATAATGCTAATATTTATCTGTAGGTATAGAATTTTGTTATATTTGACAGCTTGATTAGCTAAAACGCTACAGGCATCAAAATATGAATGAATGCTGCCAGTTAAATAAAAGTGGAAATAAATATATTTCTCTTTGTTATGCCTCTGTTGGGTATGCACATCATTTTGATGCAAACTCAAGCTCACAAATCCTTGTAAATCTGGGTTTGTGGCGAGATTCAAGGGTAGATGCATAAGAACGCCCATGTTCCACCCGGTATCGCCTATCCAACGCAAAGTACTGTAAGGCAGCCTTATGTACTGTGCTAAGTCACTTTGTAGTTAATAAACCAAGCAAAGCCCTGCAAAGTAGTTTAGCATAGCTCACTAAATTTCAAAATAATTTTGTGTCTGAATTCTGGCACAAAAGTAATGCAACTCGACACAAAATCATCTTAATTCTGGGCCTTAGAATTTTAATTTTATAATATTTAAGATTAATATATACTATATATTAAATTTATGGGAAATTATTTTTAAGGGACGGAATGTAAGGGAACTAGGGGAAGTGGGAAAGAAGTGTAATAATACTCAGGTACATTTAAAATACCTGGTTATTATTAATAATACTTTATTTATATTAAACAAATTAAAATGAATATATGCAAAAAATATGCAAAATAATTCTTAAGGGTTGGGATGTAAGGCTCCTAGGGGTAATGGGTGAGGACGTTTTTTAACAGTTAGCTATTAATTAAATACCCAAGCATTATTAATATTACATAATTTATAATAAATACAATTGAAATACATAAATGCAAAAAATATACAAATTAAATTTGTTTGGGACACGATTTAAGGGTTCTAGGGGTAATGGGTGGGGAAGTATATTAATGCCTGGGTATTCATTAAAATGTATTGTTAGTATTATTAATGTTTAATTTTTAATAAAAATAACATGTATATATAAAACAAAACGCAAGTGAATTTTTTAGGTTTGGGATGTACGGGTCCTAGGGGTAATGGGTGGGAGACTGTATTAATACTCAGATATTATTGAAAAAACCTGGGCATTAGTAATATTCTAAAAAAAAACGCACACATACTAAAAATATGCAATTTTTTGTAAGTTCAGGATAGAAGGGTTCAAGGGATCATGCGTGGGGAAGTGTATTAATATTCAGGTATTGATTAACTTACCTGGTTATTATTAATAATTTGTAATTTATAATGAAAAAAATGAAAATTCACACACCCTGCACACACGTGTGTGTGTGTGTGTGTGTGTGTGTGTATATATATATATATATATATATATATACACTTAAACAAATCACGTTTTTAGGGTCATGATTTAAGGGTTTTAGGGGTAATGGGCGAGAAAGTGCATTTATACTTGGGTATTAATTAAACTACCTAGGTATTGATAACTTAAATATTTTCAACAATTTTAAAATAATTTATGAATGAAAACAAAAATGCTTGCTAAAAAGGGATAACTAAGTTTAATAATTTCTAAACTTCTAGACTGCATTTCGAAAAATATACGCAGATGAATTAAAATAATGTAATTTTTTTTCAAACAATCACAAATCATTAAATCATTAAATAAAGGGTCTCATTACAAGTACGGCGATCCTGAGACCGCAATGACGGTCTGACTGCCGTAATCTTGGTGGTCCAACTGCCAGATTACGATTCTTCCGGTCAGACCGCCAGGAGACTGTTGCCATTGCCAGGATCATGGATACCTAAGGGTTGGAGATGGCACAAGTCGTGGCCAAGCATGGCTGTGCTGATGTCATCATTGCCATGCTATTCACAACTTGCCCTGCCACCAAACTTTTCATGGTGGGGTCACTGCCATGAAAAGGCTGGCAGAAAAGCAGAGATGGAGCCACAGGGGGGACCCTGCACTGCCCATGCCCATGTCGTGGGCAGTGCAGGGGCCCCCTATCAATACACTCGCAATGAGCACTGTCTGCCATGGCAAACAGTGCGCATTCTGAGTGTGCTGCCTACGCAGACAGTGCAGCAACATTGCCCTCGGCTCTCTCTGAGAGCCAAAGCCAATGCCACTGTAAGCGCGTCTGTCCTTATTTGGTCTTTATAATATAATTGATCAGAGGATGCGTTAGAGGTTCGACTGACCTTTTGACCACGCTTAGAGTGGTCCCACCATAAATCATAACTTCACCACTAATACAACATCCTAATCAATAAACAACAACAAATAATTTTGGATTCAATTATCTTTAAGCACCATGACCCATTTGGCCATGAATAACCACACCTTTTAGTAAATTTAAAATGTTTGTTTCCCTAGATAAACAATGCTAATATCACGTAGATTAGTCTCAGAATCAAATGATAAACATATTCAGACAACACAGGTTGACCAAAACGTCTGAAGAATCTCCATTTGGCTAGAGCATTAATAACTAAAACCTTGAGGGTTACAGTAAAAACCAATAATAGTAATAACTGAAACACGGAAATAGTATACATCCAGGCTCAACAGATGAACAGAATCAATTCTTGGTTAATGATAGTTGTCAACATTTGGGCAATACTAACTAACCTTCAAATTAGAATAGCATGTTTGGGCTTCATGCAAAACAGTTTTGTCAAAGTAATTTGGAGAAACATTCAACTTTGGCTCTATCAAAATAGTGGTTGGTGCCTAAAGGAAAACACAAATACAGCATGGAAAGAATAACATTTCATTATACCTCTGCTCAGTGTGTCAGCAAGGTGCGATCTCTTCGTCAGGTGGACATCCGTCTGGTCAGCATCAGCAATTTGACAATGAAAGGGAATGGCTGAGCCGTAGTTGGGCTCTAAGTTAACTGAACCATTTAAAAAGCTATATCTAAGGGATCAGCATTAAGCATTAATTTCAAAGATAGGAGATAAATCATCAGGAACTGTTCAGCTCCTCAAACAGAATATAATAAGCCTCTCTTCCCTCTGTGCAGCTGGGCTAAGTTAAAGTCGCATAAATACCTTCTCACGCCATCATTGGTCAGAAAATCGTACGCTCACAGTAGAACCAATAGTCTTTACTTTATAAATCTAAAATATAACTAAACAGACTTTCACATGTTGATGATTGGCTCCTCTTCTCCTGTTCCCATCATCAGGTTTATCAGGTAACTGCTTTGTTGCAATCTCAGCTGTAGCCAGTGCGGCCATTGTTCAGTCCTGGGAACATCTTCTTCTCACGTGTCATACCTACAAAGTATATCGCTTTCTAGTGAAAGACATTCTAATAGGAGGTACTCATCAGAAAGTCTAAATCATTTACAAATCGCTTGGCCAACTCTGGGTGAACAAAAGACAATATTAATTTCTCGACTTTCACAGAATATGTACAATTAATTTATTATTTCTACTGTGGAGTTTAAATGAGGTTTTTCTACTAGCCTCAAACTACATGATTTATCAATGCCTAATATAAATTTAAGTAAATACATACCACCAATGTTAATGCAGTTTGCTAGTCCAGTTCTCTACATTAACAGATCAGTTAGACTATAAACATGCATTCGTAATTACTTTTCGTTCGTGTCATGATGGCCACATCTGTGGGCACATTTTCCATGACACACAATTTTACTCTACGTTATCCTAATTCATGTAACTTCTTAACAGTCCATAAATTTGCATTTATTAGCAATTAATTCAGCTTTCACAATCCCTCCTCTGATGACTAAATGTGTCATCACACTTTCCTACACATCACAAATTTTAGTTTACCTTAAAAGTTCGTCTCGCTATAATTTCTTACATTTTTTCCTTTCACTCACACGCACACCCCCATGCACGCACACAACACACAACAACCCCCCTCCCCTAACGGACGATCACCTTACCTATTCCGGTGATCCTCCGGGAGGGAACGGGATCCATGGGGGCTGCTCCGCCGCCAGCCTCCAGTCACCAGAACACCGCCACGCCGAATACTGAGTCGTATTACGGTGGGCGGTGTTCTGATGACGTAGTGGTGATGGTGGAGCAGCCTCCACTTCACCACCGACTGCCAGTATGGCTGCTGGCGGCTCTCCGTCCAAAAAAGGGCAGAGGGTTGCCAGCAGTCATAGTATGGTTGGTGGAAGACCGCAGTCTTCGGCCCGGCGGTACCTCAGCAGTCTCTGGAGGAGACCACCGAGGTTGAAATGAGGGCCTATATCTGTTAATATTATGGAATTTTATAAGCAGTCACGGACCCCCTGAGGAGGCTTCTCGGACCCCCACAGGTTGGGAACCACTGCTATAGACCTTTTCAGTACAACATTAGGAGACCCTAAAATAATGGTCTCATATCTTGTCATTTGTCAAATGTTGAGTCTTGGTTCGTGTAAGCAAAACTTCTATGGAGTGAGGAACCAAAACAGTTAAAGGATGTCCCATCACAATGCTCTCACTCTGAGTGAGGCTCAGTCCAACCGCTACAACAGTATGCAGACAGCCAGGTAAAGCTGCTGCAATGGGGTCCAAAGTAACTGAAAAATATACTACTCTGCAGTTTACACCACCATGGACTTGTGTCAGAACAGACAAAGAACATGCATCACGGTCATGACAAAACAACATGAAAGGTTTTGTGTAGTCAGGCATTCCCAAAGCCGGAGCTTTGCACAAACTTTCTCTCAATTCACTAAAAGCTTTCATACAAGCTTGATCTAACTCCAGGGGATCAGTGACTTCATTGTGAGTCAGCCTTTGCAATGTCTTTAAAATGATTGAAACATTGGGAATCCATTGGTAACAATAGCTCACCATTCCCAGAAACAATCTGACATATCTTTGTGTGACAGAGGGATTCATCTGTAATATGGCAGTGACCCTCTCTCTAGAAATATTTCTAGCTCCCTTTTCAATCAAGTGACCCAAGTATTTCACTTCTGTCTGGCAATACTGTCATTTTGCTGGGGACACCTTATGCCCATTTCTTCCCAAGTGGTTTACTAAGGCAATAGTATCTTGCCTGCACCCTTCCTTTGTTTTTGAAGCAACCAACAAATCATCAATGTAGTGGACTAATGTCGATTGGAATGGCAGTTCCAATGACTCAAGGTTCTTTTTCAGGATCTGACTGAAGATGGATGGTGACTCTGAAAACCCTTGAGGAATTCTATAGACTCTATTCAAGAATTAAAAACAGGAGAGAAACTGGCTATCCTTGTGAAAAGGCACAGAAAAAAACGCTTGTGATAGGTCCACTACAGTGAACCATTCTGCATCACATGGGATCTGAAACAATATTACTGCTGGATTTGGTACTACTGAACAACATTTAGGCCGTCATTATGACTTTGGCGGTCTTTTCACCAGAGCGCCAAAGCCGCAGGTGCCAAAAGACCGCAGTGCTGGGGGTCTTTCGCCCACCTTGCTAAGAGTACTGCTGGATTTCCACCACATTTTGGGCAGAAATCCAGCAGTAGTCATGCTGGTGGGTGGGTGGAGGTGCCCTGGCAGATCCACCACCGGCCCGCCAGCAGGACACTGCCTGCTGTATTAGGTACAATGATACGGCCTGGCGGTGTCCTGCTGGCGGGGCGCTGCCGGCAGTGGAAGAGCCCCTACCTGTTCCCTGCCGGACAACCTCCTCCCTGGACCAGGTAAGTCGATTGTCCCACAGGGGAGGGGGTGGGAGGGTGAGGGGTGTTGTGTGTGAGTGTGTGGTGTCTGCGTGTGTGCATGAATGTGTGTATGCATGTGTGTGATGGTGTTTGTATGCATGTTTGAATGTGTGCATGAGTTTTAAAGTGAGTGCATGTTGGAACGTTTGTGTGAATGCGTGTATGGATGCGTGTTGGTGAATGTGTGTATGCGGAGTGCGTGGGGGTGTGTGTGCATGTATACCGTGTGGGAGTGCTATACTAGAAGAGGTGGGTTGGGGAGGGGTGTTCCGGTATGGAAGGGAGGGTGGGGGTGTTGTGTGTGGGTGTGCAGGAATGTGTGTATGTGTGGTTGAATGCGTGTGAGTATGTTGTTGTGAATGTGGGTATGAGTGCGAGTATGAGTGCTGAAGTGAATGTGTGTTTCGATGCATGTGAGGGAATGCATGTATGTCAGTGTTTGTGTATGAGTGTTTGCATGGTGCGTCTGGGTGTCTGTGTGTGTGTGTGCATGCATGCGGAGAGGGGGGTATTGTGCTTCCTGGGGGGAGGGGGTGCTGTTCTGGTATGGAGGGGGTGGGGTGGATTGTGCTTGCTTGGGGGAGGAAGTCGTCTACCAGTGACATGGAAGGAATTCCCTGTCACCGGTAGCCTTTCTGACAGGCTTTTTGTGGTGGTGCTACCACTGCAGAAACCCTGGTGGAAGGGTAGCTCCTAGTACCGCTGGCGGTCTTCAGTGGACCGTTGGGTCAGAGATGCTAATCTCCAGCCCGGCGGTGCCTACCGCCATGGAGGTACAAGTGGGGATCAACCCGCCACACTTATAATGTGGCAGTCTTTACCGCCAGCCCATCGGTGGTGAAACCGCCACCTTTACCCCGGTGATGGGCTGCCAGGGTCAAAATGAGGGCCTTAATCACAATATGGTTTATTTTCCTCAAATCCTGAACTATCCAAAATTTCCCATAATGCTTTCTCAATCCCATTATAGGCGAATTACATGGGCTGCTCAGTACTTCTTTTAGAACACCTTTTCTCACAAATTCAGCAACACAACACCCTTAAAGAGTCACACACACAAAACACAGCCATGCCAAACACACACGTCACATACACACACCCCGAATCACAACCACACAACCACACCAATAGCACCAACAAGCAGAGATACACAAATACTGAAAAAATGCCTGGAAATGCACATTTAACAGCACATGATAGATGGATGGAAACTCACCAGAGAACAAAAATACTCGACAACTGTATGTGAAGTAATCCAACAGGAATCCTGTTGTCTAAATTTATATGACATCAAATGGAATGCAAATGTACAAAAAACACAACAAGACCCATAGGCAAGTCCAAAGTTCAATGGGCACAACTGTGCCTGTCAAAGGCCCCAACTTGACTCCTGACAGCCTAATGGCCTCCACAAGGTAGGGGCATCCATGGGGCAGGTAGGCACCTCAAGGGTCTGGGGTGAGAGTTTGGGAAGGGGGTCCTTGGGCTTTGGCTTAGGAGGGGGGTGGGGGGTTTCAGCCTTGTTCTGGATGGAAGGGCAGGGGCCTTGGAACCATGTTTTGGGGCAGTTTTCTTCTTGGGGACAGGGGACAGCTTCTTTGTGGGTGGAGGGGAAGCAGAGGTAGAAGGGGGGCCATAGGAGGACTTGGAGGTGGAGGGACTTGGCTTGGGAAGGGAACCATGAGGGCGAGGGGCAACACGGGGAGGGACTGGGTCAGGGAACAAGTCAAGGAGGGCAAGGAAAAGCTTCTTAGGAACAAGGGGGATGGATTGGGAAACAGGTTTGGGAGTGGAGGTAGAGGGAGTGATCGTAGGACGTGTAGGTGTGCTGGATATGGGTGCCGATGTATGCAAAGTATGTATGTGTGAGGGGGAGGAATGTTGAGTGTTTGAGTGCGGGTACTTATGTGTCCTTCGAGGAGGGGGGAAAGAGAGGGTGGGAGTGGACAGACAGGTCGTGTAGATGTATGTTGGGGTGGTGTGTGCATGTAAGGTGGGTGTGCTGTATGTGTGAGTGATGGTGGTTGTGGTGAGTGCGGATGTGGTGCATGGGGTGCAGGTATGAGTGTCTGCAGTTGTGGTGACTGTGGGCAAAATGGTGACAGGGACTGGGAGTGAGGATGCAGTTCTGGCAGGTGTGAGTGGCGATGTGGCAGCAAGGGAGGAGGTGCTGGTGGAGACAGGGGAGGTAGTGGCTGATGTTGTGTCTGCATTTGTGTGTTGAGTGTGTGCAAGCTTGTGATGTGATTTATGGTGCCTGTGTTTGTCTTTGTGTACCTTGTCTGTTGATTTGGGTGAGTGCTTGTCTGTATGTGTGGCTTGGCTGGGAGAGGGGAGAGGGCTTTGGGATGGGGCACAGGTAGCAGGAGGGAGGACAGAAGTACCAGGGACACTGGCTGCCGTCAATGAAGAGGCGAGAGCCTGAAATGATCTCTGTAGGCCAGTCAAGGCACCGTGAATGCCCTCCAGGTAGACATTAGTCTGCTGCATCTGGGATGCCATGCCCTGGATGGCATTCACAATGGTTGACTGCCATACAGAGATGGACCACAGGAGGTCAATAGCCTCAGCATTGAGGGCAGCAGGGCTGACTGGGGCAGGGGCAGCAGTGTCGCTCACCTTCCTAGGTGAGCGGGCATGGGCAACTAGGTGGGTAGCTCCTGGGAGGGTGGTGCTGGTAAGGGGGGTGGCGGATGAGAATGGTGCTGGGATGGTCCCATTAGGTGCCGCCACCACCAGGGAGCTTCCATCGGAGGAGGAATCTGTATCAGTGGTATCAGCTCCAGTCTCCCCCGTGGTGCTCCCCTCACCCTCCGTCCCACTGGTCCCCTTGGCTTTGGTGATCTCTGCCACCTGGGTCCCGTGGGCTGCAGCCTCCCCACTCACCGGTGCCCCTACTCCTTCGCCTGCTGATGCTAATGCACACAAGGATAGGATAGTACATATAGGAGGGGTGGGGGTAAAAAAGATGGGAATATAGGGTTAATACCAATACCCATTGCACGTAGGTACATTTCAACAACATGATTATGAACATTCCTGAATGCACTCTCTACAATGTCAATGGAGATTTCACTGCACTCTAATGTGCTTGCACAACCATGAAACCACTACAATTACACGCAGGTACTACTCTACGCTGTTAGGGCTCTTGTATAAAGGACCAGTACTGTGAGAATCCTGTCAATGATTGACATTTGTACATTGTCATACCTACCCCTGTCAACCATAATGGACATGTATAGATAGGTATGGGAACCAACTTAAGATCCTGTATGCCCATGACAAATTCTACAATTTGGCACTGTAAAAATGCCATGACAACCTGTTGCTCAGATGCTGACCTATCACAGCTACTTCTGTTCACAGCACAACTGTATCCTACCTACATTAACTTTCATACCTACAGTAGACATCCTTGATCCCATGGCTAACACACCCATCCAGTCCATAGCAAACTGTACAGGACATGTACTCTGTCACTCACCCCCTTGTGGCTGCTGTGTTGCCCTCAAGCGCCCATCCAACTCCAGGTAGGCCACCAGCAGTATGCGGGTCATCAGGAGGGTCAGGGTCTGACAGGCACCCCTTCCTCGTTGGGATGCCTTCCCCAACTGGGCCACTGCGGTCTTCCAGGCCCAGCGTCACAGGTCCTCCCACCGCTTCCTGTAGAGGGTGCTTCACTGGATATTCCTTGGCAATGGCTTTCCACAATCCCTTCTTCTGATGGGCGCTGACCTGCATGGGAGACACAGAAGGCAAGGCACATTAATGTAGACCCAACAACCTACGACATTCATAGACCTACTAACAGTACACATATCAGCATTGTACACAACTTCACACTTCCACAACATTCCTAGCAGTCTTATCCATAGGTACACCCTCCATTGTAACATCCTGCATACACGTACTATAACACATTTACATACCCATGTAGCAACATACATATCTATAATGCAACATATCTGCTGTTCTGGAGCCCCATACAGCATTGTGTATAGGGGTGGGACCCCATCCACAAGTTTCTCCAGTTCTTCCGAGGTGAAAGCGGGGGCCCTATCCCCTGTAAGACATGCCATTGTAGCTCCCAGGAACACGACACAACAGCACACTCAGTGGAGGTCTTATTGGCTGGGTATGCAGGAGTCAAGTGGGATACACTGTAGAAAATGGCAGTCACAGCCGCAGCGGTCTGCATCATCACTGCCGGCGGTAGTCGCCATTGGTCCCTGAATGCCATAGACATCAATGTTAACCAATGAGAAATTGCACTGCGGTTCTGACTGCCTACCGACATGACAGCATATCCTGGCGGAATGAGCTCACTTACATCTGTCCCCTGCATGCAGGACCGACAGCAGCCATTTTGCACTACAACTGTAATGAATACATAAATGAATTGTGTCACTAACCATTTCCATCATAGACATGTGATGAGTTACGCCCTGGGACAGTGTAAACTAAAATTAGGCAGCATGAACTTGGAGTGTGCACATATTCTGGAAATTACAACATGACAGTATGGGAATACTGTAGGCAGTGACAGAGAAGCATCACACTATTGTCATCCATTATAAATCCCAGATGTATGCGCAACTAACATGGGAATTACAACGCCTTGGCACATTGAAGTCTGCTTTGCATGGAAGAAGTGGCAGCATATGTGATGTTGATTCACCATTTGTCACCCTGCAGTAGGGTGCATGAATAGTAATCGTTTACATACTTGTGTTGTATGCCATGTGCAGATACCAACCACTGTGGAGGGTGAGGCATGCACCTGTGTACCGGCCCCTGGTTGACTTGGCAACGATGGACGAACGCCACATCATCTCCCACTATTGACTGAACTGTGCTACAGTCAGGGAGCTGTGTACCCATTTGGAGTCTGATCTGCTGCCAGCCATTCGACGACCTACAGGCATAGCTCCAACTGTGCAGGTGGGATCCATCCTCCATTTCTTGGCCACTGGCTCATTCCAGGGGATAGTGGGAATGGCAACAGGCATGTCTCGACCTATGATCAGCAATGCGTTGAGGAATGTCTTGTCCGCCTTACTCAAACATATGGACAGCTACATTAAATTTCCAAAACCTGTAGATTTGGCCACTGTGAAAGCTGATTTTTATGCAGTGGGACATATCCCTCATGTGATTGGGGCCAGAGATGGCACCCACATTGCATTGATACCACTCAGGGCTGATGAGCAAGTGTACAGGAACCGTAAGGGCTTTCACTACATGAATGTGCAGATGGTCTGCTTAGCTGATCAGTACATCTCCCATGTGACTGCAAGGTTTCCAGGGTCTGTCCATGATTCGTACATGCTCAAGAATAGCAAAGAGTGAGGGCCTACCTCATCAGTGAGTATGATGAGTGTATATGTAATTACTGGTACCCCAGCCTTACTACGCAGTCTGTATGTGGCATAGTGGAATGTGAATATTGGTTTACCCTATCCACATGTGATTCAGGTTATCCCAGTCTCTTCTGGCTACTGACACTGGTGAGGAATCCAAGAACCAGGGCGGAAGAACAGTACAGTGAGGCTCATGGGAGGACAAGAAGGGTGATCAAAAGGACTTTCGGTCTCTTGAAGGCAAGGTTCAGATGTCTGCACATCTCTGGTGGTTGCCTGCAGTACTCACCACAGAAGGTGTGCAAGATTGTGGTGGCCTGCTGCATGCTCCACAATCTGGCACTAAGGAAGAACATCCAATTGCTGGAGGAGGTAGGAGTAGGGGATAATCCGGTGGCAGAGGAGGGAGGAAACATGAGAGACAAAGATAGGGATGAGGAAGATGCAGGCACAAGGACAGATCTCATCCAGCAGTACTTCAGCTAAGCTTCTGGTAAGTAGTTCTGTACGTTTGACATGTCAGATGTTGGTGTACAGATTGGGTTTACTTTATTATCCATACCTGATATCAGTAGGTATTGACCCAATTTGGGTTTCAGATGAGTGTATACAGGAGTGTTCTGAAATGTAGGTCTACAGTGCCGCTGTGAGGGTAGCTAGTCCATCTGTCTGGGTTACATATAGTTCTGACATCCTATCTACTTCTACACACATTTGTGACATCTCCATTCTGGAATTACATGTTCATTGGCATAGTTGTGACTTCAAGTGCTGTTAATACTTGGCATCCAAGGGTGTGAGCTGTGTAGTACAATAATGAGTGTCAATTGCAACAGTTAACTTGTCTCATTGTACCTGAACAGGGTTGTGGTCATGTGTGCAATAGCAACAGATTGTCTATCAGTGTATGGACATACAGTGTAAATTGTTTAACCATCATGATGTGCAGGTACATACTGTTGGCAACATTGAAAATAATGTGTGATGTACGTTCTGTGTTGTCAATTGCAGATGTACAATGGATGATGTTTCACCACGCTTCCCAGTCTGCTACCTGAGGACCCAGGGTTGTGTGGACATGACTTTTCTGCAGGGAGACAGAGACAGCATGAGAAATACACATCTTCACTGTGTTTAATGACTTAATTTCTGTGACATTTCACACATTTGTTGCACTATTACAATGAGTAAACACATAACACCAAAACTTGTGGGACCATGGTGATCAATTCCATCAGTCTGTCAGGCCCAGGAGTTGGTAGCATAGGTCCACTATCCATGTGGCATTTGAAAATGGTGCTATGGCAGTGGGAAGTCAACAAGGTGTCTCAGTGGCGCACAAGGGAGACAGTTCTTGAGAGGCTCATTTCCTCGCAGTGGGGTTGGTCTTGGCTTCTGTCCCTGCAGGATGTCTGGGTCTGCGACCACGTTTGCGTGGGGGTTCCTCAGCAACTGGGGGTGGCTCAGTGGTGGCTTGTGAGTCCTCAGGCATGGCCACCATCCCACTAGCTGCAGCAGATGTGGAGGACTGGTCATTCGGTTGGCTAGTGGAAGGGGCCTGGTGGTGGGGCAAGGACTCATGCAGGGGACTGGCTCTAAGTGGCACTGCTTGTCTGACGACATTCTTAGTGGCACCTGTGGATGACAGGGATTGTTATTCACATCTGCCTGATGTACTTTACAGGGGCTGTGAGGTGCGTGCTATATGTCATGCTTCGGGACTCAGGTGTAGTTATGTGAGGGGAATGTGCATTGTTAGGTGGCTACAGGGTGATGCATTGTGGGAGTCATAGTGCTTCATGCTGTACACGCATTGGGTTGGGAGTGTGGACTTTGAGATTATTGTTAGTGGGGTAGGGTGGTCATGCAGGGGATGGGCATGCATGCATTACAGGTATACTTCATAAAAGGGGACTATAGGTGACTTACCAGTTTCCAGTCCTCCGGGGATTCCACTGAGACCCTCAGAGTGCAGGATCGCCAAGACCTTCTCCTCCCATGATGTTAGCTCCAGGGGAGGTGGTGGGGGCCACTGCCAGTCTTCATGAGGGCGATTTGGTGTCTGGATGCCATGGAGCAGACATTCCCCCTCAGGTCGTTCCACCTCTTGCGTATGTCGTACTTTGTACGTCGATGGCTTCCCACTGTGCATTGTTAGGTGGCTACAGGGTGATGCATTGTGGGAGTCATAGTGCTTCATGCTGAACACGCATTGGGTTGGGAGTGTGGACTTTGAGATTATTGTTAGTGGGGTAGGGTGGTCATGCAGGGGATGGGCATGCATGCATTACAGGTATACTTCATAAAAGGGGACTATAGGTGACTTACCAGTTTCCAGTCCTCCGGGGATTCCACTGAGACCCTCAGAGTGCAGGATCGCCAAGACCTTCTCCTCCCATGATGTTAGCTCCAGGGGAGGTGGTGGGGGCCCACTGCCAGTCTTCATGAGGGCGATTTGGTGTCTGGATGCCATGGAGCAGACCTTCCCCCTCAGGTCGTTTCACCTCTTGCGTATGTCGTACTTTGTACGTCGATGGCTTCCCACTGAGTTCACCTTGTCGATGATCCTTCACCAAAAACTCATCTTCTCTGCCATTGATGTTTGCTGGACTCATGCCCGAACAGCTGTGGCTCTACCCTGATGATTTCATCCACCATGGTTCTTAATTCGTCATTGGTGAAACAGGGGTGCTTTTGTCGGGAGATGTGAGTGTGATGTGTGTGAGTGTAAAATATTTAGGTGACGTGTGATGCCTGAGAGGTGTGCAGGTGTCTGTGTGCAGTGCGATCTTCAGCGTGGACGTGCAATGTATGTCAGTTTTTTGTTGTGGCAAGGAGTTGTGGGTTGTGTGTGTGTGTTTTATAGGGGGGTGTATGTGTTTTAGGTGTGGGGTATTCAAATTGGCCTATGTTGTGTTGTGTTGCAGTGGAGGCTCCATTTCGGCCGCCGCGGTTCCGACCCGCAATGGGTTACTGCCACACTATGACTGCTGTGCCGAGTTGTGGGCCATATTAGGGGGCACGGTCTTTTTCTGCCCTGGCGGTGTGGGTGGTGGGACCACATCTCTGCGGCCGTCGCTCAGCTTGACGGTGTCAGTTTTGTGGCTGTGTTCTGGCGGTTTTGTTTTTGTGTGTCGTTATTGGGCGGGTGGATTACTGCCACCACTGCGGTCTTTTGGCAGATGCCAGCACAGTGGTCTTTGGGAAAGACCGCCACTGTCATAATGAGGGCCATTGTGTTGCAAGAGAGAAACACTAAGGCCCAGATTTACGAAAGGCATTGCATTGCCGTTATGTCACACAAGGCGAAACAAGGCAACACAAGCCCTTAAATAAGATTTACAGAGCCACCCTCCATGACTTTGCATGGCTTAGTAAATCCAGAGTAACCTAAGGCAGCACAATTTGCTGCCTTGTGTTAACCTGCATTAGGAATGTGTTCCATGGGTGGAGCGAAAGCATTCGCATGCATCCACCCATGGATTTTGACACAATCACAGATTTCTTAAAAATAGTGAACCTTTGATTGTGTCAAAATGGTACACCTTCCCAAGTGAGGCGTAACAAGGAGAAATATTTTTATTTCTCCAGATACTTCCTCTTTCTACGAGAGCTGAATTATGAAGAAATGCAATTAAAACTGCAAAGTAGTTCTGGCACATTTTGATGTGAGATTCTATTTGCTTTACCATGGATGCACTTTTAGGTGTTCTGTTCATCTCGCTCCTGCTCATTTCCCCCTTCAAATCAGTGTCCGGCTGCAAACAACTTTTCCTCTTTGTTTCTCTGAGCATCAAGTGAATGACTTAAATGATTCAAAATGTAACTGTTGTGTTAGGAAGTGTTTATTGAGAATGAAGCTTCTATTGTTTACCCAAAATATCATATTCAAGGACTTCGGCTTGAAGTTCTGCTGAAGACGTGTTAGTGCCAATTCTCTGAGTCATTGTTTGAAAAATGCTTTTTTTGTGCTGCTCATCTCCGGAGTGCAGTTGCTGAGTAGGCAGAAGATTTCTTTTACCTTAGAAATGGGTTAGTGGTAAATATTTATGTAGTTTTAAAATATTACATTGCTGTTTCTGGCCCATGTGATCCTTATCATGATCATACCATGCTGAATTTGCAGAATGTATTAATAGAAATGTGATTTGTG
Source organism: Pleurodeles waltl (assembly GCF_031143425.1). NCBI lineage: Eukaryota > Metazoa > Chordata > Amphibia > Caudata > Salamandridae > Pleurodeles > Pleurodeles waltl. The sequence continues at coordinate 1,283,604,889 of NC_090437.1, forward strand.
TATAAAGGTTCTTTGGCCTTACTATTGAGGGGCTTGTTCATTTTATTTTCAATGGCTTTGTTTCCATGGTGCATTTTGAAGCTGGGCAACGTTTTCTTTTTTCCTGAGATTGTATCCATTTGTCTTAGAATTTCCTTATGGGGATGCTGTAGGTACTCTTTATGTGTTGGCCTAGATTTGACTAATTAGGGTTATGTTTCATGATTATGTATAGCTGTAATTCAGTTAATCAATCAGGATTTATAAAGTTCGGCAAATTACCCATAAGGGTCAAAAGGTGCTGGAGTTGCTAGCTGCTTTGCGTTGCTCTGTTAATTTGAACAGTCATGTCTTTAACCTTTTCCTGAATTCCCAGAGCGATGCAGCATTCCTGAGGTGCAGGGGAAGGTTGGTCCAAGCTTTGGCCCCCAGGTGAGAGGAGGAGCATCCTCTGCTGTTGGATCGGCGGATCCGGAGGTGTCTCTGAGGAAGTGGGTGGTGAATAGCAGGTGTCTGGTCGGTTGATGGAATGTCATTCATTACAATTGAGCCTCTATGGCAATTTCATGCATTTATCTCTACCACATTTACTACATTTTCTGTAATAATTCTATTTTTGTCTTATTTTTGATCTAGAACTCAGTTATTAGTGTTTCCTCATTAGTTCTGATTTGCTCTGGTGAAATGTATGTTTTTCTTTGAGGAATGTAGGTTCTAAAGGCTCGATCAATTGGTGATTTTGGAGTTGAGTTATTTGGGTAAGACTTGTGGTGTTCAGAATATTTGGGTTCAGATGATTATTGGGGTTCGGCTCCCATGAATTTTTGGAACCAGACGGTGGTTTGTGTTGGAGCATCTCCTCTCTTCTGCAAGGGGTCCTCCTGTTTAGAGTTATAGATTTTGAGTCATTTTTGCCTCTATTGAAATAGAATTACATTTATGGAGATTTGCCTTTTTTTTTGTGCCACATCCTTCTGAAGGGTGACTAGCCGTGTTACTGTACAGCACTGTGCATTCCTGAATGAACTGGGAGTGTAAGTATTAATAGGGAGAAACTGAGTTTGTGAAGAGTGCTGAGATGAATTGTGATGGATTTCTACTTGTGTTGAAGTGTTTGGATGTGTGATGATGAATGTGGGTTTGATTGGTGGGTTGATTACTGTTGTGGTGATGTATTATTCATAATTGTGAACCCATTTGAAGTTATTCATCGTTTAAATAGAAGTGAGTTGGTTAACCTATTTTGTTGCATATCCAAAATCTTGAGATACGGATTATTTGTCTTATTGTGGTGTGTAGGGCGTGGTGCCACTTACACATTAGTAGGGACTCTAAACTAATGTATTTTCCTTTTCAGATCTGAGAGTCTAAGTTGAGTTATTGTGCCTATCCTGAGTTCACCGGTTGAAGTACGATAACTTAGGGGTGGTCAGAAAGTGCCTCGCACATGTTTTACATGGCTGTTGTAGTTACTTCTTTTATTGCTCAAGTTTAAAACTTTCGGTTTGCTATTGAGCTTTCTTAACTTAGGAACTGGGTTCTATTTTCCTTTCTAGGGTAAACAGATAAAAGTGTATTGATTTAGTGTGAATAATTCTAGTTCTGCATTTGTTTGCTTGTTCACAAATCAATTGCAGGGACACTAGATGTGCTCTAATTGGTTGTCTGTTGACACAGTCACACTGTGATAGGTTGACCTTTGACAAAGCCACACCGCTATTGGTGGGTGTTCATAATGTCTTTGTTTACAGAGCTTTGACCTGTTTGATTTATTTAGTTGATTTGAGTTTGTTTAGCATATAACATGGGTGGAGTATTTAGAAAACCTAAACTTAAGAAAGAGGGGATACTTAGAGAGGGACAGAAGATGGCAAGTAAAAGCGCGCCAGCCTCTGGAATGATACAAGTGGTCGTGTTCTACACATGTGTCTGGATTCCTGAATGTAATAAAAATAAAAAGCACGATAAGGTTTTACAGATTCCAACCTTTTATATTAAGAAATGAGATTTCCTGAGACAAATGATGTACAAAATTAAACCAATGGCAAGTACTACGCAGTTTGAGGCACTCAATAAATGAAATTGTATGGCACCGGAGAAAGAGAGGGACAAGAAAGATAAATCTATAAAGAATTAATTCAGGGGTTGGTTAGAAATTAAACTGAATCAGCAAGAGAAATTGTGGAGGGGAGATATGATGGAATATGGCAAAACCTTTCCAGCTATAGTTACGGACGTAGAACAAGATGAAACTAAAGAGAAAGGACAGTTGGGGAATCAGATGATGATAAATTCATAAATTAATAGTTTATTTTTTTACCTTCTCCATATACAGATAGACAGATGCGACCGACCCAGGCTGCTGTTGCTGTTGGGAGGATGGCAGGGGAGATGCTGCAACAGGGCAGGCTGTTATTGTAGCTACAAAGAGTGCCCATCTGAAGTATCAGTAAGAATGGCAATGCCTAGTACCAGTGGAACTAGGGCACAAGAGGACCAGGCACAGATTATGCCTGAAAGGATCAGTGGTGATAGAGCCTGCGTCTAAAAACATTCACATTGGAATTTTAAAAATAGAATTTGCGGAAATATTGCAGGGAAAAGTGGATTTGATCAGATTATTGATTAACTATGCTGATGAAATTAGATATTTGATTAAATGAGCAGCCTGATGTGCTAATGAAGCTCATGACAAATTGGAAGCATTAACTGATGAATTAGAGACTGATATTAGTCAAATGAAAAGTGCAAAATGAAATTATAAAAGGGATTAACACATGATGAAATTAAAGATATAGGTTTCATTACTTTGAGAGGCCATATTAAAGATTTGATTGTGAAAACTCAAGATTATGAAGATTTGAAAGATATAGAGACAAATGGAGAAAAGAGATACTGAATAAAAGGAAAATGAAGGGCAAGGAGGGAAAAGAGTCAAGAAATATAGGAAGTGATGCAGGAGAGAGTCTTGTTGCAGGGTTTCCTTTAAGAGAGGTACATGAAAGGAACTTGGTGCATGTCCCTTAGATGTGGGCAGATCTGTATGCCTTTACACATAATTTTTCAAGGGAAGATCCAGCACAGTGGTGCCATGAAATCCATAAGTAGACACACCTTTTTCCGATGTTGTGGACTGATTTAAATATTTTATTTGAGATTGTGGTTCCTGAAGATTTGTGTTTAGAGTGTAAGGTGGTTGTTGGATGGCAGGTGCGAGAACCATCTAGATTTGGCCCTAGTAATGAACCATCTGTCTCAGGCACAGCTGAGACATATAAGGCAGTGATTGAGATTCCCAAAAGAGATAGAAATTGGGAAAAGATATTGAGAACGATACAGGAACCCAAAGAGTCAGTACATTCCTATTATGAGAGATTGATGCAGGTGTTTAAGAAATATAGCGAAGTTGAAAACCCAGACAAAGATGCTATTGGGTGTTTCGTGTCTGCTTACATGAATTAACTAAGATCAGAAATAAGTAATCAAATTCAGTAGAGTGAGTTGTGCTGGTTGGCAAAGGGTATTGATGACATTTTGAAATTGGCAAAGAATAGTAGTGATTATCTTGAGAAAAAAACAAAAGAAATTAAAGGAAAAACTAATGATTGTTCAAAAAAGACAATCTGAAAGATGGCTGATTAATAAAATGGGTTCACATATACATTTAGTGTGAAATGATATGTATTGAATGAATTAAGTGATTCAAGGAGGCAAAATTAATGGAATTCATGGGAATATTGAGGTGTTGAAGAAAAATACAGCTTGTCATATTTGTGGCCAGATCGGGCACTGCAAGAGGGAATGTAGACAGAAGGGTTCAAGAAAACTGGGAAAGAAATCAAATGTACAGAGAAATAATATGATTTTGGATGTGCAGAACTTTGACAAGAGTATGCAGAATCAGAAAACATTTTGAACACCAAATCCAAGAGCCCAAATAATACAACAAAACTTGAGAAATAAATAAAATGCCAATTAATGCAGACTATCAGTAGAATGCCATGCTTTTTATTGATGAAATGACTGGAAGCAGTTCAGAATGACCGTGCTTGAGGGGTTAGGGGGGCTGCTTACTTGGAGCACTTCTGGCGGTAGACCAAAGTGGGCAATACATTGACAGAAAACTCGGTGAATGGCCATCCCCTTTCAGTTCTGATTGTTACAGTAGCTACCCATTCTACAGTTAGTTCTGTGGAAGTGTCAAACCTACTGTGGTATCTAAGGTGGAATCTTAGAGTCGTTACACGGCGACACCAGAATTCCATGGGGGAACGGTTGACGTAGGAAAACAGGAAAACAGTTGACCAGGCTTGCTTTGGTGAAAGTGGAAGTTATGAAGATAATAAAGAAGCACTTTTACTCATCTAGGAGTGTGGTATCAGTTCTCTGGAAAAAACAACGTGATACTGGCGATGAGGATGGGATTGGAGCAAAGCCTGGGTCAACAGAGAGGAGCGGCGATAAATTTCTACTGTGGATCAATCGCTGTGCCATGCTGCGACTGGGAAGTGTCCCAGTGTTGCAAACCGCTTGTTATGTGATGAGCAACCTTTGCCGGGCAGTCTATGACTTTCATGAGGAGCATATCCAAATTTGTGAGCGATCATTGATGGAAACGTAATCATCTCTCGTACTTGCACAAGAAGCAAGAGCAAGCACAACGCTGGATGTTAGCTTCCAGTGGAACTTTCAGCAGCCATTTTGTGAGTACTGCCATACGTAACAGTGATCTGCTCACCTTAATTAATTAATACAAAGAACCTCAGTGACCCTCACACCTTTATTCATTAATGCAGAGAACCTCGGTAATTCGCACACCATAAATCATTGTTAACCAATCAACATATTAACACGGCAGCTATATTTCTAGAATTGTTACATTTAACGGTGATCCGCTGATCTTAAGTAATTATGCGGAGAACCTTGTATTAACGCACTGATTCACACACCAATTTATTTAATATATAAAATGTTAAATAAACAAAGAAAGTAAAAGGGTATATTAAACAGCGGACACTTTATCAGTAATTATCACATTACATTTAAGAAAGAGGTTATTTGTAGTTGCACACCTGAAATATATTGTATTTCAACATTTAAGTAAAAGTGGTACCGGGTATATTATTATATAACTTTTGAGGCAAATTGTTTTATTCAATATAATTCAAGATAGATGGTATTTCAGTGCTTAAATCATGTACTAAAAGTAACTTTTATTGTAATTTTGAATCTATCTATTGTTTTGTGTACCATCATTTGATCTCTGAATGACCCATAGTTACATTTGGTAGATAGAATTCTTAGATCATTAACAAATGAATCAATTGTCTCATTGGGTAGTTGACATCTACTCAAGAATTTATGATGTGCTACTACTTCTTTAACCTTTGTTTTATAATGTAAAAAAAGCTTTTTAGGGTTGAGCACGCAAAGCGCTCTGTCCCTGGTGTAGTCTCTCTATGGGCTTTTAACCACGCCCATCAGTTTGGTTGGTTTGTGGGCTTGCCTTTTAAAATTCAGTTGATTTTATTAGTGAAAGGCATGCACATGTCATGCCTTTTCTGGTGTTTAGCCCTCCCCGAGCGTACCAGCCAACTACTGAAAGTATACGAGGCTCGATGTTGTCTGTATGGTTTCTGGACTACTTTTTCTTTTTATTTCATTGGCAGTGCGATCTCGCTGGGCAGTAATCGAGCGGTTTGTATGAAATCGACCCTGTTACATGGATAATTGCACTTTTGTTGGTTGCATGGATAATTGCACTTTTGCCAATATGTTTTGCTGTGAGCGAACTTCTGTTTCCGTTTGTGTGTCTGCTTTGCGCTCATGGTGGCTGTTGGCTCGCTTATTTGAAACTGTTTTACTTTTCAGTTTATGTGGCAAGAAAAGTCGAGTTAGGAGTTTAAAATGCTAATAGCTCTAACTCGAGCAAACACGAGACCCATTGCATTGCCAATGCTTGTTTATAGCTTCTTCTATACAACAATTTCTTAAAACAGCTTGATTCTAAGCTAGCACACTGATTCACCTGGCTTAAGCAAAGGGCTGAAATGCACCTTCGGGTGTGATTTGTATGATAGCAAGTTATAGTAACATAACATTTCCCACTAGGAGAGCAGATAGGCTTACAGTTGCCAAGTTGTTGTTGAAGGAATTAATACCAAGATTTGTTCTCCCAACTTCCATATAACCTGATCGTGAGTTTCAGTTCAGGAATGAAATGTTTTCGATAATCTGTACAACTTTTAAGATCAAGCAAGGATTCCACAGTAGCTATTGACTACAATCCTCAGGAGTAGTTGAGTGAACCAATGGCACACTCAAGAATAAACTGGCAAACGTTTGCATTGAAGTGCACAAATGCATTTCCCCCGGTGCTCATGAATATGAGAAGTACTCCAAACAGAAAGACAGGGCTGTCGCCCCATGAAGTGATCATGGGCAGAGCAAGTAGAACGACACATGTACCTCCAGCTGAATCGGTTTCTATAACTGATGACATCGTACTGGATTATTGCAGAAATCTGGCTGAGTTGGTGAAGTATGTCTCTTACTGGTTGAATGCAGCTACAGAAGACTACAAAGAATCACCCTGCCATTGTTTAACACGGGTGACTGGAGCATGTCTGAAGAGGCTGTCCCAGAGAATACAGGAGTGGTCCTTTCCAATGGATCCTGACTACCAACAGCTCAGTCAAGTGTGGAGAGCTGCCTTGGTGGATCCACACTGCTCATACAAAGAGAGTGAGAGTAGAGGAAATAGTGGATAAGGCAAGAACAGATAATCCAGATGCACAGTCTGCGGAACAAAACCACAGTCAAACTCAGATTTGCAGCATGTGTCCAGAGGGGGTAAACATTTTCCTGTAACTGATGAAGATCAAATAGAAAGTCATAAAGATCAAGCAGAAAGTTAAAGTGAACCGTTTCATGTGAGCGAAAGGTCAGGTGACGATCTTTCCTGAAACTTCTAAAGTCCAGTTACAAAGTGGTCAGAGTGACGGGCTCTGCCAATGCAAAAGCACAAAACATGAATTTCAGCAAGAAGAGGGAGTCTCTGATCAAAGCAGTGACAAGTTGCAATTGAAAATCAGAGTTGAAAAGACCCCTTCTGGGAGAAAATAATACGTTAAAGAGAGAGAATATGAGTTGAGTGCAAGCTCAAATTTGAATCAGGGTCTTGAGAAAGAAAGAGACCGAGAGACTGCTGCTGAAGAATTACCCAGAAGAAAAATCTGAAAACTGTTTAAGGAGACATTTACACTTTGAAATTGATGAGAGTGAATCACCAGCTGCCAAAAGACCAGTTAGAAAGAGTTCCCAATTGTAAATATTCTTCACCAGGGTGGGTGTACCTAGAAACAGTAACGGAGGAAGATACTGATGAATTTGACTTTTTACAATGGATACGTGCCATCATGTCTTTGAAAAATGATCCTATCTAGAGACTGACACTAAAGAAGATCCACCCTGCCAAGAAAAACAGACTTTGAAATATTGAATTTTGATGAAAACATATTGACACAGGAGAATTTTGAGAATTTGCCTAAGGACTAAGTTGACAGGAGAATGAAAAACATACTCAGAGACTCATACATTTCAATTAAGCGGATTTGAAGTTTGTTTTTTCATTTTGACAAGAACTGAGAAGTGATATTAATTTTTATTATAGACTCCAAGAAAAAATAATTATTTGCCACAAAGTTTTTGTTTTTAGTCTCTTACATTGGGGTGGTAAACTTCAGATGCTGTAAAATTGTTGGGATGATACTGTTAACAATCATATTCGTATTAGTTGGCCTGTTGGGGTTGCTCACTGGTTCCTGTGGAAAATCAAATCAAATAACTAGTAACTTGTAACAGCTGATGATGAAGAAATTAAGTAAAGTAGTAACTTTACATAAAAACATTTAGTAAACGATTTTAGAGAAAATGTTTATTCTAAAATGATTAAGGAATATATTGAAAATATGAAAGGTATCAGTTGCTCTGTATACATTTACCTTCTTACATCAGATAGTGAATGTGCAACATATGCCCAAGTGGAATTTTCTTACTCTCTTTCTTACAATATATTTGTGGCTACTTTAAATTATGAGGAGTATTTTTTCCCATATCTGACTGTCTGTAATGTGACTCTGGTGAACTTGAGAATGTATTCATTACTGAGATTAATATGCAACCACAATTTTTGCCAAGATAACTCCAAATTAACTTGTGCTCATTCTCTAGTGGCTTGGCACAGAGCTGTCAGACTTAAATTGAAGGCAATATGTAAAGTATTCATCAACATTGCATGACGTCTCAAAAGCAGACAGCATCGTACATGGCCAAAATAAGTACCTGAAAAAATGCAGAATGGGGAACAGAATTTTACACGATCCAGGTCATCAAGCCAGGTACATAGTAGAAATCCATCAATGTCACACTTTACTATCACATCAACTGTACAATATTACACAGTAAGCAAAAGTCATACCCCACAACCGAGCTATCATCTGAGCTGAAATCTCCCTCATCATTGAATTTGTCAAGAAGAATCACCCACGTAATAATCGCCTCCACAGTCCCTTCATCAGTACAGGTAAGGAGCATGTGGCTCTCTTTTTCCACCCTCCATTCAAGCAAATCTCTCAGCCATAAGGATGCCAACAGTACTCTGGTGCCCAACCAACCAATAGCTACTCACCGTTTAGCCAGCAACAACGCAAGCTAGGTGAGCCTGTAGGGATCTTTTGTCCCCTGAGGCTTGCAGCTACACCAAAAAGGCAAGCCATTGGGGTAAAAAGGGATAGTTATGCCCATAGCCCCATAATCCTAGACGCCACCTTCCTCCAGAACTCCTGGACTCCATTACAGGATTAGGCCAGATGCTAAAATGTGCCCCCCACATCACATACATCTTGCAGCCCTAGAGGGGTCCATCCATTCAGCTGACTAGGAGTCACATAGGTGCAGTGTAGAAAATAAAAATGTAGTAATTTAAATCTATGGTTATAATTCACTATCCTCACCAGTTTGCGTGCTCAGTCTGCATCCACAGTGGGCTCCTCCAGCTCCCTCTCCCAAGCCTGATGTACTGCATAAGGGTTACGCAGCATATCCCCCGGATCGCCTTATAAAATGATCAGGTGTCTCCCTTCCCCCCATTGGAGTAAACCACCAAACACACGAGAGGACTGCAGCGCCACTGGAAATCCACACCTTCCTCGCCATGCGTTCCGCTTGGGGTTATGAAGGAAGTGGACCTACACCAAAAGCCTCCTGCGTCCCCTGAAAGCTGAGAAAAACCTTGCTGTAACATAAGTTGCCGCCACCTGACAGCCTCCCATACTCCATTGTTCGATGGACATATCCTCAGCAATCGCCCAGAACAGTGCAAGATCCCAGAGTTGTAACTTCCTATTAAAGGGGGCTCTGTGCAACACCTTCCCAACTACCGCCTCCCAGAGTGCAGCCGTATGCCGTACCAGCTATGTAATCGGGTGCTCTGACCTAGCCCCCGCATCAGTAGGTGCGTCAAGGTATAATCCCCTGGCATGTCTTTGAACAACCTTTTCTCGCAACTGTCAGGATCCCCAACCACTTTGGGGCATGTTGTAAATGCGCCGCATAATAGTAAAATTGCATATCTGGGAGAGCTATACCTCCATCCTCCATGGCTCGTTTGAGGACCAACAGGGTACGCCGCCCAGCCCAGACCAACGAGCAGAAACATCGCAATCTGGACAAGGTAGAGTCAGCGAGGGAGGAAGACCATCTTGGCCACTGCTGCCTTACCCAGTAACTGACAGGTGGGGGTTTGTTCCAAACTTCTATGGAGCCCTCCAGGCCTTCTATGCCCCTATCCACATTTAGACACGTATGCACCGCCTCATTATGCGCAACCTGTATGCCAAGATATCTGAATCCCTCTGTCTCCAGTGGTGACCGGCAGCTTTAGGAGAGAGGGGGGCGGGCGGGATACACACACACACACACTCATTCTTTCACACACAGACACGTACGCACGCACATCCATTAACAACACTTATACCATTCAAACATGCACGCACGCACCAAACATTCATTTTAAAAGATCACACACACTCATTCTTTCACACACACGCACATCCATTAACAACACTCATAACACTCGAACATGCACGCGTGCACCAAACTTTCAATTTAAAACATCACACATACACACACACACACTTACTTTCAGCCTCCAGGTCCCAGGAAGGTTGGGACTGCTGCCTTCCCACATTGACTGACCTTAAGTCAGCCAATGAGGGAAAGCAGCAGTATCAGCCTCGTCACAGAGTGGGATGGGGTCAGTGAGACTGCTGACCCCACCCCACTCTGTGACGAAGAGTCACTGATTGACACTCGCCCTGGGCACTTAATCATTAACATTTTATAAAGCGCGCTACTCACCCGTGCGGGTCTCAAGGAGCTAGGGGGGGGGGGGGTTACTGCTGCTCGAAAAGCCAGGTCTTGAGGAGTCTCCGGAATGCAGAGTGGTCCTGGGTGGTCCTGAGGCTGGTGGGGAGGGTATTCCAGGTCTTGGCTGCCAGGTAGGAGAAGGACCTCCCACCCGCCGTGGAGCGGCGGATGCGAGGGACGGCAGCGAGCGCGAGGCCAGAGGAACGGAGGAGACGGGTGGGGGCGTAGAAGCTGAGGCGACGGTTGAGGTATTCCGGTCCCTTGTTGTGGAGGGCTTTGTGTGCGTGGGTGAGAAGTCGGAAGGTGATCCTTTTGCTGACTGGGAGCCAATGCAGGTGTCTCAGGTGTGCGGAGATGTGGCTGTTGCGGGGTACGTCGAGGATGAGGCGGGCCGAGGCGTTTTGAATACGTTGCAGGCGTTTTTGGAGTTTAGCGGTGGTCCCAGCATAGAGGGTGTTGCCGTAGTCCAGGCGGCTCGTGACGAGGGCGTGGGTCACGGTTTTTCTGGTGTCGGCGGGGATCCAGCGGATGATCTTGCGGAGCATGCGGAGGGTGAGGAAGCAGGCGGAGGACACGGCGTTGACTTGTTTGGTCATGGTGAGAAGAGGGTCCAAGATGAAGCCGAGGTTGCGGGCGTGGTCTGAGGGGGTCGGTGCGGTGCCAAGGGCCGTGGGCCACCAGGAATCGTCCCATGCGGTCGGGGTGTTGCCGAGGATGAGGACTTCCGTTTTGTCCGAGTTCAGCTTTAGGCGGCTGAGCCTCATCCAATCTGTGACGTCCTTCATGCCGTCTTGTAGGTTGGTCTTAGCGCTGGCGGGGTCCTTGGTGAGGGAGAATATAAGTTGGGTGTCGTCGGCGTAGGAGGTGATGATGATGTTGTGCTTGCGTACGATGTCGGCGAGGGGGCTCATGTAGACATTGAAGAGTGTCGGGCTGAGCGAGGAGCCTTGAGGTACGCCGCAGATGATCTCGGTGGGGTCTGAGCGAAAAGGTGGGAGGTAAACTCTTTGAGAGCGGTTTGAGAGGAAGGAGGCGATCCAGTCCAGGGCCTGGCCTTGGATCCCGGTGGAGCGGAGGCGGGTTATTAGGGTGCGGTGACAGACGGTGTCGAAGGCAGCCGAGAGGTCGAGGATGATGAGGGCGACTGTTTCACCGTTGTCCATCAGGGTTCTGATGTTGTCTGTGACTGAGATGAGGGCGGTTTCAGTGCTGTGGTTGGTTCGGAATCCGGTTTGTGAAGGGTCGAGAAGGTTGTTGTCTTCCAGGAAGTTGGTAAGCTGTTTGTTGACGGTCTTCTCTATTACCTTGGCAGGGAAGGGGAGGAGCGAGATGGGGCGGAAGTTTTTCATGTCGTTTGGGTCAGCCGTAGGTTTCTTTAGTAGGGCGTTGACTTCGGCGTGTTTCCAGCTTTCAGGGAAGGTAGCAGAAGAAAATGAAGAGTTGATGATGGCCTGGAGGTGCGGGGCGATGATGTCGTCAGCTTTATTGAAGATGAAGTGAGGGCAGGGGTCCGATGGGGCGCCGGAGTGGATAGAGTTCATGGTGGTTTTGGTTTCTTCAGTGTTGATGTGGGTCCAGGCGTTGAGGGTGATGGCCGGGGGTGTGGGTTCGGTGATGCTTGGTTGGGTCTGGTGTCCGAAGCTGTCGTGGAGGTCGGTGATCTTGCGATGGAAGAAGGTGGCGAGGGAGTTGCACAGGTCTTGTGAGGGCGTGACGGCGATGGCGTTGGGGGTGGAGAACTCTTTAACGATGCTGAAAAGTTCTCTGCTGTTGTGGCTGTTTTTGTCCAGTCTGTCGGTGAAGAAATTCCTTTTGGCTGCGCGGATCAGGTGGTGGTGTTCGCGGGTCGCGTTCTTGAGGGCGGTCGTGTTGTCAGCGGTGTGGTCCTTGTGCCAGGTTCTCTCGAGGGCGCAACAGGTTTTCTTTGATTCCTTAAGGGTGTCAGAGAACCAGAGAGGTTTTTTGGTGTTGGCCTGTCGATGCGTGCGTCTGAGGGGTGCAAGGTTGTCTGCGCAGTTGGTGATCCAGTTCGTGAGGCTGAGGGCTGCGTCGTTGGGGTCGTCTGTGGTGAGGGTGGGTTGGTTGATGGTGAGCGTGGAGAAGAGCTGTTCTTCGGGGATTTTGTTCCACTGTCGACGAGGGATGGGTTGAGTGCGGAGGTGGTGGGTCTCGCGTCGGAATGTGAAATGGACACAGCTGTGGTCGGTCCAGTGTAGAGCGGAGGCGTGGCTGAAAGAGACGTGTTTGCTGGCGGAGAAGATGGGGTCAAGCGTGTGTCCGGCGATGTGGGTGGCAGTGTTCACCAGTTGCTTGAGGCTGAGGTTGGCGAGGTTGTCGAGCAGAGCGGTGGTGTTGGGGTCGTTGTTCTGTTCCAGATGGAAGTTGAGGTCGCCTAGGAGGATGTAGTCCGGCGAGGCGAGGGCGTGCGGGGAGACGAAGTCGGCGGCACTTCAGGGCTTAAACCTGAAGCGCCCAGGGAGAGTGTCAATTGGTGACGCTTTTCTCGTCACCCAGGGGAGGGCCTCGAGGCACCTCTGCTGAGCTGAAGAGGTCACGCTCATAGGAGCTGTGACCTCCTCAGCCCAGCAAAGTTCATCTCAGGCATCCAGGAGAGTGCGCAAATCGCGCATGTCTGCTCCTGGCTGCCTGAGCTGAACATGGAGAGTGTCTGTCAGGCTGACCTTTGTTCATCCTGACAGACACTCTTCATGGGGGGCAAAAGGTGGGGGGGTGTGGCCTCTCTGCCCTATAGGACGGGCCGCCACTGTCTGAATCCCAGCTGAGTCCCAGTACGGGGAATTGATTAAACGGTATCCTCACCAACTCCCCAAGGGGGAATAACAATGGCTTTCAAACATTAACCCGGAGATCAGATACCTTACCAGAGTCAGTCAAAAACCCCATCAAGATGGGCACCATCCTTTTCTGGGAGCAGATATAAATCAGTGCATCAGCGGTATATAAGGATATGGCATAAATAGAGCCACCTACTTGAATCCTCCATGGCTCCAGTTCCCTGCACAACATTAGGGCCAGTGGCTCGATCACAAGTGCAAAAACTAGGGATGAGAGAGGGCAACTCTGCCTGGTCCCTTCCCTCCCCCCAACTGACCACGCCTCCAAAAATGTGCCCCACACTCTTATATTGACCAAGAGGTCAGTATACAGTAACTTCACCTAGCAACAAAACACAGTCCAAATCCCATTCCTCTCCACTCTGTATCAAATAAGCCCCCTCAACAGTGTCAAAGGCTTCTTCTAACTCTAGGGAGACCAGCAATAACTTGTAATCATCATCCATAGTTTCATTCAGCGCATGCGTGAGCAAATTAAACGCTGTGCTATGGGCCAGCAGAATGCAGCACTGGTCCTCATGCACTAAGCCCTGAATAACTCCACCTCAGCCTTGTCAACAAAAGTTTACATAGTATTTTTATATCTGAACTAAGCATAGTGGGGGGCCTCTATGAGGAAGTGTCTCAGGGTCACCCTGTTGCTTCAGCATAAGAAAATAATCCCTTCCCGCATAGTGAGCAGAAAGATCTTCTTCGTATGTGCCTCGCAGAGAAGTTCCGACAGCTTCTCCTTAAGTACAGTGGAATATGCTTGAAAAAAATCCACTGGGAAGCCATCCTCACCAGGAGCCTTGGACTTGTTCACGGCGCCATTAGCCTCACTCAATTCCTCCATGGAAATGTTCTCCAGCTCCCGCACACTGTTCCACAAAAGCACATAGTATATCTCGCTGGCTGGTAACCAAAGCGCCATCAGGAGTGCGAATATGTAAGATGGGGAGGCCTCCTCTTCCCACCGTAGGATCCATGATAGGAGCCAACTGGATTTATACCCCTCCCTGTGCAATCGCTGGTGGTACGCCCTAAGTGTACATTTGTCTAGGGTGTCCTCTGCACCTCACGCCGAGCCTGCAGCATCTCTGCACGCTCCTCTGCTGAAGATGCCTCCGACCTATGGAGGTCCATTACGCATTGCTCCCGTGCCCCAAGATCCGCCTCCAATTGTTGCCGTACACTACATGTGGTCCCTATACACAACCCTCTCATGACCCCCTTAAGGGCTTCCAAGTCAGTGGCCCTGAAAGCCGCAGATTCTCAGTTCGTATCTAAATAATCCATAAGGGATGTTACTAGCGCTTCCTGATACACCCTGTTCATCTGGAGTTCAGAGGGCAAGCGCCAACTTCACGCCCTTGTGTAAATCATCCAGCCACCTCAGTCGAAGCAACAGAGGTGCATGGTCAGAGAGGAACCACCCCAAATGTATCACCATGACCAATCTCACAGGGTCCACCACAAGCCACCAACACTTGGTCCAGGTGGCTACAAGTCTTATGTGTTGGAGAATGTCAGGTGTACTCTCAACCCCCTGGATGCAGCGAACTCCAGTGGGTCAATGAAACTCAAGTTGCGCAGGACCGTGGCTAGAGAAGTTGTCATGAAGGGCTTTGGTGCTTTGGCAGGTGGCAGTCCCTCGCTGTGTGTCAAAATAGGACCCTCGGTGCAATCCAGATGGCCACCCCCTAGCATAGGAGGAATAAGTGGCAGAAAATAGCTGACCCCTCCATTTCTTCCCTAGTTTCTGAGGTTCCCCACCCATTAAATAGGTTTCTTGCAAACAGGCTTATCTGTACCTTGTGGCGCAGACGGAACAAGTGCACTCTGTACCTCTTAGGGTAGCCCTTCAGGCCCCTGACATTCCACGTTAAAACATTTGTACATTCAGCTATTGAGCATTACAACCCCAACTTTGTGGGAAAGGCCTCGTCGACCCCCAGTCAACACCAGCACAACGTATGATAATCATAACAAATAAGCATAGCCCCGGCTGCACCCTGGTATAGTGCCATCCACCACTTAGAAGAGAAAGTGGGGAAAAAAAAGAGAAAAGGGAGCAGGGAGGAAAACAGCATGACAGAGTACATAGCTGTAAATCAGGGAGCAGAGCCACCCACTCCAAGAGCAACCTATGGAGCAGGCACCGCCCCCGCCAGAATTCAACACATTGACTTAGGGAGTCAGTGCCATGGTACCATCTCCATGGATAACAATCCTCTTCGGGATCTCCCCACCAGGCGTCGGAGGCTCCCCAGTCGTAGGCTCCTCCTGTGACCTCCAGTTCAGGCTGTGAACATCCCTGGGCACTCCCGGCACCGGCCACTGGCATTCTGTCTTGTGAACCGGCACTGCCTCTCTGTTCTTTTTGCTCCTGCAGCCGCCAGGTAAGGGGAAGGAAGACGAAGGCGACCACACTAGGCCTTACAGCTTGTGGTCCTCCACAGTGGCACCAAGGAGGCTCCCCCAGGGCCCAATATTGACAAGAAGGCCAAGTATGGGCAAGGTACAAGCAATTAATGTGCCCAAGAGTCCGTGCACCCAGGTGAGCGGGTGCCCACAGAACCAAACAGGAGAGACAACTCTAGGATCACCAGGCCCTCCAGGCTCAGGCCACCTGCTAGGCCCGTGGACTCAGAGGAGAGGCCAAAGACCCCTGTGAAAGAGGCCCAGCGTTTTGAGCAATCATCTGTGACGGCATCAGCCTGTGGCACAGTAATGGGTTCCCAAAATGGTCCACAGAGGTGTGGTGAACATCCCCGTCGGCCTAGAGGCCCAGCATATTTTCCCACATTGCGTCTCAGCGGAGATGACTCCTCTGAAGAAACATGGGCGGGGGGATGCCAGCCACTGCACAACTGCAGCTCTGCCGTGTGGCCTGAGATGAACGCCTGGCAGGCTGCATAGGCAGTCCTAGCCTCAAGAACCAAACGTGCTCCAAGTGCCAATCCAGTCAGGGTTGCGGTGCTGAGGCCCACCGTGGGTTGCGAAGTCCAGCAGTACAGAGGAATTTGTCCTTGCGCCGCCCACTCCTTCCTCCAGGTTGGATCATGCAGCAGCGAGCAACATTGATTAGTCACCGTTCGAAGCCCACCTTCAATGCAGTTGGGATGTCCAAGGACCACCAATCGAGCCTAGTCCCGCAGGCCTCAACAACCCCCAAAAACTCAGCTAGGCCCTGGCCGTGGCTTCCGGGTCTGCTGCATGCTGTGACAGCCACCACACAACAGGGGGCCGACCCTGCACCAAACTTCATCAAATATGCCATCCAAGAGCACCATGATTCTGAGGGGTGAGCTATGCCGGCATCCCAATCTGGAAGAGCACGTACAGCAGGATTCTGCAGGATTTAGCAGGGGCTGACAAGGAGCCTCTCAAAAGTGCATCCTGTCTGCCATCTTGGGTGGCCACGTCCCCAGCAATTCCAGTGATAACCTATGGAAGAGATAAGCCTTGCATGTAGGAAAGTCACTCCTTTTGGCATGATTGGCCCCACTTTTTGCCTGTTTATCAGTGTGCTTAGACTGTTTTCACTGGGATCCTGCTAACCATGACCCCAGTGATTGTGCTCTCTCCTCTAAATTTGGTTGCTTTGGTACCCTTCACACCCCACAATTGGCACACTGGTGTACCCCTGTAAGTCTCCAGTATATGGTACTCAGGTACCCAGGCTATTGGTACACCAGGGGTCCCCAATGGGAGCCCATGCAAACTATGTCTGCAGGCCTGCCATTGCAGCCTGCGTGAAAAGGTACATGCACCTTTTCACTGCTGGTCACTGCACCAGGACCAGGTAAGTCACCCCTATGGTAGGCCCTTTCAAGCCCAGAGGGTAGGGTGCAGGTTCCTGTATGTGAGGGCACCCCTGCATGAGCGGAGGTGCTCCTATGAACTCCTGTTCCAATTCACTCGAATTTGTAAGTGGGGGGAAGCCATTTTACCTGTGTACTGGTCTGTGGTCCAGCTACATAATGGTAACTCCAAACCTAGGCATGTTTGGTATAAAACATATCTGAACTAAACCCCAATACCAATGCCAGCATTGGGGGCATGATTCCATGCACTCTGGGGGCTGCTTAGAAGCATTGCTCCTACCAGTCTTCCAGGGTTTGCGGGAAGCCAACACTGCTGCAGCCCCTCTGACAAGTTTCTGCCCTCCTGCTGCTTGATCAGCTCAAGCAGGGGAAGGTAGAACAAAGGATTTCCTGTGAGAGAGGGGATGCAACACCATCTCGCTTGGAAATAGGTGTTACAAGGCTGGGGGGTGACGGCCCCATGCCACTGGCTTGCTTTGAAGGGCACATTTGGTGCCCTTCTTGCATAATCTGGTTTGCACCAGTCTAGCGATCCCTGGTCCCTGCTCTGACACCAAACCACACAAAGGAAAGGGGAGTGACTACTCCCCTGTCCATCACCACCCCAGAGCTCCTCCAGGTGGCCACTTAATTCTGCCATCTTGGAAAGAAGATGTGCAGAGGACCCTGGGAGCATCTGGTTGGTCAGGACACGTGACTGACTTCAGTGACCTCCTCTGATAGTTGGTCACCCTGCAGAGTGACCAAACTCCCTGTTAGGGCTATTTAGGTTCTCCCTTACAGGGTGGGTCTCCAGATTCAGCATGCAAGACTCCACCTGGACTCCTCTGCATCAACCTCTTCTGCTCCTGGTCACCAGAACTGCTGCTGAACGTAACAAGAACTAAACATGCCTGCCCCATGACGACCTCGCCTTGCAACATTGTTTCTCTGGCTCCTTCTAACAATTGCAACATTTCCATGGCTGTGCATCCTCTGGGGTCTGCAAGACTCCAGCTGCACCAAAGAAGCAAGAAGTAATCCCCCTTGGAGTGAAGGAGTCACTCCCCTGCATCCGCAGGCACCTAAGGCAACGACATCCGGCTACTAGGATCTGCTCTCCACTGGAACAGCATGGATCCTCCAATACAGGTGGTGATTCTGAGTGGTCTTCTTGGTCCTCTCTGGCTTCTGTCCAACTTGGGAGACGGTGAGCCCTTGCCTCTCCTTGCAGGACAGAATACCTGTGCACTGTGACTCTTGCAGCAACCAAGGCTTGTTGACTCCTGCTCCGAGGCATCTTCAGGCTCTAAGTAGCCCCGGCCTCCAGCACTTCATCCTTGCAAGGACAGTCTCTCCTCTGCTGCTCCAGCGACGTGGGACTCCTCTCCAGGTGTGCTGACTGGGCCTCACTGCAACTTACTATGCCTGCTGCCAGTGGGTTGCCTGTGGGGGTTACGACTGCTTCTGTTAACTCTCCTGGCTGCTTAGGGGCAGCCCGGACTCCCCCCCAAGGGTCGAGACCTCTGGACCTTGCTGGTCCTCTTCTTCTCTGCAAATCCTTTTCTTCCCAGATTTGCACTTGCCAATGTTTGTTAGAGGACCTCTCAACCACTGACCCGACTGTGACCTGGTGACTGCTGTAGGAAAGCTTCTGCATGACTTCAGGGACTCCTCTTCCGCTCCTGGGCTCCACAGCTGGCCTACATCTTCCGTTGTCGACCCGGATCTTCATCCACAGAAGGGTGGGTGGTGGCTCCTGACCCACCTGGTTACTCCTGTGTGGACTAGACTCTGTTCCCTTCATTTGCACGTCCTCTGTTGGGCTCCACTGGACTGGTCCTGGTCTTGCAATCTTCCTTTTCCAGGTCCCCTTGTTAGTCCCTGGGAAGACCATGTAACTTACCTCTGCTTTCCTGGTCACTAGAGGTCAACTAGGTACTCACTTCAAGGGTCTCAAGTTCTCCCAGCTCCCTCCTAACTATTCCATATCCTTGGGTGGGGGACCCCACTTCGCATGCCACTATTTTAGTATTTGGATTGGCCCTCCTTTGGTCCCTTGCTATTTTCTGCTATTTGTTGCCAATGCTTGTTGTTTTTCTATGCTAATTCCTAACACTTACTGTGTATATATAGTGTATACTTACCTCCAGCTGGGGGCTGCCTATAATTAATCTAGGTCAGAGTTACTGTAATAAAGTACCTTTATTTTTACAACACTGTGTAGTTGCTTTCATGTGAGATAAGTTACTGTGTGACTACTGTGGTATTGCAAGTGCTTTACACTCCTCCTAGATAACACTTGGCTGCTCACCACTGCTACCACTAGAGAGCCCTGGCTTCCTAGACACTGTCTCACTAACTAATAGGGGTTACCTGAGCCTGGTATTAGGTGCTAACACCATTGGTGTTCACCACACACCAGGCCAGCTTCCTACACTACAGTGGTGAAAAATGAATTTAAGAGTTTTTCACCAGCAGGACACATCCTACTTTTTAAATATATTGCACCCTACCCTCTGGGCTGTCTAGGGCCCACCCTAGGGGTGACATATGTTTTATAAAAGCAAGGTTTGGGCCTGGCAAAAGGTTTATTTTGCCAGGCCAAAATAGCTTTCCAAAACTGGGCACACAAGCTCTGCAATTACAGGTCTAAGACATGTTCAAAGGGCTACTTAAGTGGTTGACACAATCAGTGCTTCAGGCCCAATAGTAGTATTTAATTTACAGGCCCTGGGCACATGTAGTGCACTTTACTATGGACTTATAAGTAAATTAAACATGCCAATTGGATTTATGCCAATTTTACCATGTTTTTGGGAAAGAGCACAAGCACTTTAGCACTGGCAGGTATTGCTGCCAGATGTGTAAGTGGCCTGGCTACTGTTGCTCAGTTATGACTGTCTTACTGTGTAAAAGTGGAGGGGGGGGGGGCATTTTCCTTGCTTGCATTAGAGTCCACATCACCCTTTCTGGTTTTTAACACAAAGGGGCAGAAAGCATTGGTGATGAAGGTACAGTGGCACCAGGGCCAAGCAGTGTAAGGAGCAAACTTACTCCCAATTATGGGTGTTTTATTATCCTTCCTTGCTGGTATTAGGGTCCACTGCAGTCTTGCTGTGCCAGTGTTGCTTTGGGCCCCAGAACAATGATCCATAGGCGGGGAACATTTAAGCAGAGGAGACACCTGTGTTTTGCCTCTGAGAGATGGCAGAGAGAGGGGTGTGGAAGATGGGAGTCCATGTTTTTAACATAGGACAGGGGAGACTGTCCTATTTGCAACTCCGTAGCTATAATTATTGGAGCAAATGCAGCAACACTGGGGCCCAAGGCTCTGAGGGGCCCAGCGCATCACGGTTATGACTCTCACTTTAAGAAAAGGGCATGTGAGCTTCTTTCCTTTTTAGCATTAGGACTGAGGGCACTGTTGCAGAAAAAAGGGAGACAACACACTAGAGCTGAATTTCTTTACTGAGCAGGACAGAGATCCTATTTGAATATTGGGGCGATGGTCGGACAAGGTGGGGTAGGGGTGAAGGAGGCAAAGGAGATAGCCTGCTAGTCAGGGCTGCAGTTATCATTAGTGCAGCAGGTGCAGTTGCATTGGGGCCCAGGAGTGCGAGGGACTCACAACACTCCAATTATGGCGAGCAATATTTTTGGGTCAATAACTATGTTTGACTGATGCATTTGCTGTTTTATGAGTCTCATAACGGTGAGAGGTGCCTTTTTATGTTTTCGAAAGCAGAGATAGTTGGCAGCTGTTATAAGAAAGCAAATTAATTAAAAGGCATAATTCTGGCTTTAAAAAATTGCATTTTATTAATGTTCTGAGTGCCTCTTCTGGAATTCTGTGCTGACGAGCGCTGTCATTCTGTGTGCTCGGCTGAAGAAAAATTGTAGTCCCTCGTCTATTTTTGTGCAATGTCCCGATTTTTGGCTTTAAAATTCTGGTCACCATAAGTGCACTACAATAGTCAGGAATATGACTTCCCAAAAGTTTGAAGACGTGCACTAGTGATAGTCAGTCTTGTTACCCCCCTAACCCCACCCCCGTGCTCCGAGATCAATCATCATATCTGAGTTTTCTGCACAGTAACTCAGGAAGCAGGGGCGTGGGGGGGGGAGGGGGTTGTTTGGGGTGTTACATCCCCCTAATAAATGTATTTTCAGATAGCTGGGTACAGGTGCTTGCAGTTGGGTATGGTGAAGTGTCTGTAGGATTTCGTACACACAGATACAAAAACAACGCACATTCTCTCCCTTTCTGTTTTGAAAGTTCTCAAAATATTGGTTATTTTAAAAAATATTGTGTTTTCTGTCTCTTAATACTCCTACCAATCCGCATTCTTCTCCCTAACCACTGCCCCTGATGCCCTTCTAGTGCACCCTGTTGTCATATAATGTGATCAAAGATTATATGTCAGTCTGAGGCTCAGAGCCCCCCCTAATCTTGCTGAGCATGCTACGGCCCTGTCAGGAAGCGGTTTTGCTGCAGTTTCTTTGCCCAAGGTAGCTTCACAAGAGAAAGGCCTGAGGGGACAGATATGTTTAAAAGGTCGCACAGAGCAAGTGTAGGGATGGGGTCACTGAACTTTTTTGTCTCGCACATGTCTCACAACATAGACATGCTAATTGTTCATTTAAATTATATAAAATTACTACTGTACCAACATAATACATTTGCATATGATAACTTATTTGCAAATAACGCCAGGCCTTCTCTACATAATTAGTTACTGAATTCCATAGTACCAGGATTAAAGAAATTAGTCATTCAAATGTTGTCTTAAAATACAAGTAGCAGATTTTGGGATACCACAGATTTTGACTGTTACTATAAGGTAGTACTCTTGTCTTACTCACAGCAATTTTATTAATGTTGATTAACACACAGGATCACAATTTACAAGTTCACTAACTCAAGTGCAGCCCCCTGATAAACAAACTTAGGTAGTGCAAGCATATCCAAATTTATAGCAAGACAGACTTTCCTGAAATGTTTCCTATTGGCTAGAGTAAAATAAAACAGAGGTCAAACAGATCAGCTGATGGAGCATAAATATATCCCATTAGTCAACACTTCCAGAAGGAACTAAGGGCCTCACTACGGCCCTGGCGGCCGGCGGTACACTGGCGGTAACACCACCAACAGTCTGGCGGTGTACCTTCAGTGAATTATGACCGTGGCGCATTAGCCACGGCCATACCACCACCACCTCCAACTGACCGCCAGGCTTCCGCCAGGCGGTCATAATCCCCAACCGCCAGCCTCTCCATGGCGGTAACCACCGCCATGGAAACTCTGGTGGTAAGGGGGACACAGGGTGCCCCTGGGGGTCCCTGCACCTCCCATGCACTTGGCATGGGCAGTGCAGGGGCCCCCAGCCACAGCCCCATCGCGCATTTCACTGCCCGAATTTCGGGCAGAGAATTGTGCGACAGGTGCTTCTGCACCCGCTGCACATCAACATTGCCGCCGGCTCTATTATGAGCTGGCAGCAACGTTGATGTGACTTTTCTGCTGGGCCAGCGGATGGAAACACTGTTTCCGTCCACTGGCCCAGTGAAAAAGTCCTAATAGGGAGCCACATATACCGCCAGCACTGGCGGTATAGTGGGGCCTGCGGCTTCAGAGATCTTTTAGTAAGACCGGTGAAGTTGTAATGAGGCCCTAAATCTCTATGATGCAATATGCATAGTTGGTGCCACCCATGAACTCCACAGGTAGTTCCAGGCAGATTATTGCATGCCTTGCAACGAAATAGAAGCACTGTATTCAATCCTTGTGGATACAGAATAGACTGAGGAAATGCACGCCGTAGGGGTATCATACCTGCAGCGGCATATCTCCTCCAGGGTGTGAAGAAATACGATCAGATCACTACCCAGATGGCTCTTCTTGCCAGCCTGCACCATCTCTAAAACCAGCTGTATCATTTATGAAGCCATCACAACCAACCCACTAAGTTAATTTCAGTTACAATTTGACCACTTTTCCCACCTACTTTCACTGACCACTGGGTAGACTCTAATGCCTTCCTGTAAAGCAGCGATTCCCAACCTGTGGTCTGGAAAACCCTGGGGGTTCACGAAGCCCACTCAGGGGGTCTGCAGTTACTTAGAAAATCAAATAATATTAACTGATTAATAAAATTTATATAAATAAAGAAGCTAAACATACAATATCGGAGTTTAAAATGTTCTATGTTCCGTAAATGTGAAGAAATTTGAAATCGGAGGTTAAAAATTAAGTTAGTATCGTCAGTTTGGTTTGTGAGAGCTGTGCAAGTGCATCATATGCATCATACAGAATAGAGTATGGGCGAGAAGTGAACTCAATTGAATTTAGAAAGCTCCAACCTCCCTATCAAAATTACAGTTTTGATTTTTGTTCTTTTGATTATGATTTAAATACATTATTTCATCATTTGTGTATTTGTTTGATGAATGTTTTTCTCTGTATTGTTTGTGTATTGTTTAGCGGTTCAAATCATCAAAAATGCTTAGGTCCCCATCTTTCGGTAATAACTCAGTGGGGCTCCCCAATTCCAATATTAATTCAGTGGGGGTCTCTGACTTCCAGTAATGATGTAAATGCATCATACAAGTGACCTCAATTGAATATAAAAAGCTGTTATATTTGATTTTAAATTAAATAAATAATTTCATTATTTGTGTATCTGTTTGATGAATTCTTGTTTCTGTATTGCTTGTGTGTCATTTAGCAGCTCAAATTATCAAAAATGCTTAGGCCAGGTTCCCAGATTTTCAGTAATAACTCAGTGGGGGTCCCCAATTTCAATAATAATTTAGTGGGAGTTCTCTGTTTCCATTAATTATTAAGAAAGGGTCATCAGAAGTGAAACAAATTAAGAACCACTGCTGTACAGCATAAATATGCCAAAGAAAATTCAGGACTGCATTGAGGTATAAGTTGATTATCTTAGCAGAGCTATGCACTAGCGCTATAGTATTTTTTGTAAGAGCTGATAGACCACCTCATCTGCACACACTAATGGGTTCTCAGTGGAATACCAAGTGATGATAGTGTTGCATGGAGGCATCCGGCAAACTCAGGCAGTGAGACCGAGGCTCATGCCATTCCTCTTGATGTTAAGTTCATGGGTCTGTTCATCAGCACATTTGAACCGAACAGTGGCTTTTAAAGTTAGTTTGCATTTAACCCATAGGTTGATGTGTCCCTGACCCATGAGTGTATTTTCTGTGGTTAAGGTTATGCCATTTGGAGTAAATAATGCTCGGCCCGCTTTCCAGAGGCTGGTGAACAATGTACTGGCTGGCTTGCCAACATGAGGTGTGGCCTTTCTGTGTGAGGTAGGTGGCCTAATTGACAGCTGAATGAATTACCTGTTCCACCACCAAAGCATAGTAGCTACACTTCAGAAGGTGGAGCTGACCACCAAGGCACCCATGTATGTGATAAGACAGTCATCTGTACAGTAAGTATGAGCATTGCAAGAACATTGTCACCACCTATTATAATTTACACCTTGATTCCACTGGCCTCATGAATGCCACCCATGAAGGTTATCTGTATTGTCGAGTGCTAGCTGGTGTTTATAAATGGGAAGCTGCATTCCCCAACACTCCTGTACTGATGGCTTCTGATTAGGACCAGCCCTTCATTATACAACCTAATGCTGGCTCCACTCACTGAGATATTCAGTCACGTTCATCAGTTACAGATTGTAGCGTCTGTGAGCAAAACAGCTGCGACTGAGAAAGAGTAGTTTGTAATTACCTGGCCCTTACAGTGCTTCATGTCCATCTATTTAAAGGTTCAGATGGATCTGAAGCTGCTGACAGCAAAGAAAAGTGTGAACTGTCACCATCTGCAGTGGTCCATTTGCCAGCAAGGGATGGACTTCACCATGGAACACAAGAGATGGACATCATACAGGAATGGACCTTCTCAGCTATTTTGCTGCCAGGTGTCAGGTGTGTGGCAGCTGGTTGCATTTCAGGGGTGCCAGGCATTTCTCCTAAACCCCTGGAAAGGAGGCATTCATTGGCCCTCACCTGGAAAATCTATGCTAGGCACCACCAGTGCCTCAACTGCAGGATCAATATTTGACCTCATGGTCACAGGTTCGACTACTAGTGGTCACACGCCATTGATCTTCCTGCGATCAAAAACATGACTACAATTGAACTGTGTAAAAATAAACAATCATTACTCTGGGACCTCTTGGTGTGAGTGTGCCCTTTACCAATGTACATGTTACATTACATTATTACTGAGCTTCTTACTGTCCTTCATGATGTTTGCTCTGAATGGTATTTGTAAACTAGCTTTTGGGTGGTTGTGGGACTAGGAGGCCACATGCATGGTGAATGATGTCCTTTAGCTTGCTCATTCAGTGCCCACACAAAAGGATGGTTTCACCATCAGGTTACCTTTGCTCTTCACTATAAATGTGACCTGGGAGTCAGTGAAGAGACCCTTTGTTAGAAATTTGGTCTCTAGTTGGCAGTAGGATGCACCCTTTCTAAGTAAGGACCACACTCCTAGTCAAGGTAAGTCAAAAACACAACCTAGATTAACCTGTACTCATTCTCCGGTAGTCTGGGACGGAGCAGGCAGACTTAACTTTGAAAGCAATGTGTAAAGTATTTGTGCAACACACACAGAGTAATCTCATTGGGTACACCAAATAAAGACTCCACACAGGTGTAAAGCTTGTTCATCTATATAAATCAAGACCAATGCAATAAAAATCCAATCAGTAAATTATGAGATATAAACTTTTTAAAGTTATTACAGCGCTGCAATTAGCAAAATATATAGCTTAAAACGATGTGAAGAACCCTGCAATGTAAATGCATTTCTCTTACAGAAAATATGGGAAGCACTGCGGTGACGCTCCTCTCTGTAGAGGGGCCGGGACTGCAGTTAGGAAAAGTCCCAGTGCCGCAAGGTGGATGCTGCTGGAGTGGCAATCCTGGCACACAGCATTCTTTACTCCTGTGGCGTTTCCTTGAGTCCAGAAGTGTATTGATTTTAGAGGGTCAGAGACCCAGCACTTATACTAAAAAGTGTTTTGATGTGGGGGATGACTTCAAAAAGGTTTCTGTGAAGTGCACAGGTCCCCCTTTTCAGCTCAGCCCTGGCTCCAGACTATCAGTGGGTGGTAATCAGCCCCTTTGTGTGTGTTCTGGACACTATCCTTTGAAATGTAAGTGGGAGCCCTTCCCAACCTACTCCCAGGAAGACTCATCAGATTGCATGTGCATTTGAGTATCCTGTGTTGTGGGTGTTTGAAGGGAATGCATAAGTGTAGCTGTCACCAAGCCCAGGCCATATGCGTATTGCAGACAGGCTATAGGCACGCAGGATGGTGAGGGCAGAGAAAGGCCCACTGTCTAAAGGTGGCATTTTTAAAATAGTATTAATAAATAGACTTTACCAGTAAAGAGGATTTATCATTATCATTCAATCATACATGATGTAGCTACTACTCTCTGATCAGGAATTACAGCTTAAAAGTAATTCAAGGAATTCCCAATGCTGGCCTATGAGAGGAGCAGGCCTCACAGTAATGAAGGCATGACTTTGAGAGTTTTTCATTACCAGGATATGTAAAACTAAAAAGTATATGTTCTGCCTTCTACTTACACGACGCCCTGCCTTTGGGCTACCTAGGTTCAATGTTAGGGGTGATTTTTATGCAATAAAAGTGGAGTTATAAGGCTTGGCAAGGAGTTTTGAATGCCAAGTCAAGGTGACAGGGAGGCTGCACACACCGGCTATGCAGTGGCAGGCCGGAGACAATGTTTACAGGGCTACCTAGGTGGGTGGCCCAATCAGCGCTGCAGGCCCACTAATAGCATTTAATTGATAGACCCTAGGTATATGGTAAACTATTTTACGAGGGACATACATGAAAATTAAATATGCCAGTTGTGGACACACCAATGTTGCCAGGTTCAGGGGAGAAGCACATGCAATTTAGCACTGGTTAGCAGTGGTAAAGTGCTCAGAGTCCTAAGGCCAACAAAAACTTACAGCAACAAAACAGGAAGTAAATTCAAAATGTCTGGGTTAAGACCACCCTAAGAATGCCAGGTCTAACACCCTTGGGCAATAGGCCATCATGGTGGGCTACATCCCTGCCAATCACTTTCTATCTGCCACAATGCCTGAGCTCCTCTTCCGTAGTAACAAGTGTCACCTCGTAACAAATAGTCACTGAGCAAGAGAAACTGATTTTACAAAAAGTTAATCTACATAGTTCCACCAATTCCCCCACTTCCTCTCAGCCTTTCTGAAAAGCATGGGAAGATGCACTTTGACATGACTGTAGGAGTGTTCACACCTTGAAGGAAACTCAGGCTGTGCTTGGTGTTCACTTCCGACCTGTACCTACCAAGCAGGATACTTACTGGCACCACACATCAAATATGAATTCTTAGACTGGGCTTTGGAAGTAGATTCGGTGTACCAGCACATACAGACATGTGCTAGAAACTGTACTGTGCTTGTTGCTCTTTAGCACAGGATGAAGGTCAGGTCTAGGTCTAGGACTCTATGTTATTATCAATATTCTGCTAAATTAAGCTCACATGATGTCAACAGTATTAAATTAAATGTTAAATTTTGTTGAACTCTGTCTTCCCTGGGACCCCAACAATCCTTCAGATGACACTGGGAGGAGACAGAGTCAGAAGTAAAAGTAGGCAGGTAGGTTTAGATAATGAAATAGAATAGATAGAGGTCAAACAGAGAGAAAGGTAATTTTTCCAAATGCGCTCCCTGGAAGGAAGGGTCCCTGGGCAATAGGCCACCATGCTCATCTCTTAAACCATCTCTGGGGCCGGTGCTCCTGTCATCTCCTTTAGAACAAGAGAAAGCTGGAAATAGTAGGCCTCTAACTAGGAAGACACAAAGGACACTAAACCAGGCTTAGCAAGCAGATGCCTGAAAAGAGGATGTCTCAACGCAGTGAGCCACGCAGGACGTCAGGAATGTGAAGAGAGGCATTCCAGAACTGCAAATGTTTTGAGCTTTCAACAACCACAACTCGTACCACCAGTACGAATAATGGGAGAAAATCTGGCAACACTGTTTCACCCTTTCACTATCCAGAGTTAACATGGACCAAAGGAGGTCGATTCAAATTTGAATCAGGGAAAATGGCAATTGTCTTTTCCTATTTTTTTATTTTCTACTTATATTCATGGGACAGCCACACATATGACAGTTGTGGAACACCCTCCTCTGCGCCTCGGGCAGTCACCATCGCTACCTCAATCCAGGAAGGACCTTAAAGCCTGGCTCTTCAACTGAAGCTCAGGCGACAAACCCCCACAGCGCCTTGAGACCCTTATTGGGTGAGTAGTTGCACTCTATAAACCCTGATTTGATTTGATGTATTTCTTCCACCATGACTTTCTCCGGGCTGTGGGTGTAGCTGTTTCACAGATGGGTGGAGGCTAAGTCTCACTTGTTAGTCATGAAAAACAGGTTGTCAAGGAGCAATATCTGATAAGTAGTTACATAGCACCAGGTAGATTTACTTAGATTTTATTAAACGAAGCACAGAAACCACAGCTGCTGCACTGTGTTGCATTGCATCACAGCGAGAGGGAACAGCAGCATATGTACTAAGATATGGTGCTGTTGCCTGCTCCGCCTGTGCCAGTACTCTTCTAGTCTGTCTTGCGCAATGCACATACTTTTGCACCATAGTGCAAGAGTGTGTGAGTGAAGTCTAGCATAGGTTTTCTACTGGAAGGACACTGTTTCAGTACAAAATACTATGCTTAGGCGTAGTTTAATACTATTCCAAGTGTGTTTGTGTGCTGTAGAGTAAACCACTCATGCAAAGCCTGAAAAGTTTGGAGAGAATAAAACTTTCTCCCAACATGACTCCTGCCTGAAAGAGGTGTATTTTTTTCACACAAATCCATGTCTACAAATGTTAGTAGGTAGGGATTTGTGTCAAAACCCACAGGTGGTTAGCACCATTGGAACACCCCCTTAATGAAAAGTATCACATAGTTCTATTGGGATACTTTAGGGCTAACCTCCAGTGCAAAATATTTGTGATGCAATCCTGCTACAAAATGTTAATAACCTGCGTCTATATTTTTGTTTAACAACACAAAACAATTATCTGGCAAAACACATGGCTGGTGTACAGCTGGACGTTTTCAGGCCATACTGGTACCTCCCCTGACTTCGTGACATCCCACCTCTGCCTCTTTGCAGTCCTTGGGAGATACAGCTTTCATCTTCAATCTAAGCTTTTTGATTGCTCCATTCTGAAACCAATGGAATGATCAATAGAGCCATGCTTTTCCAGAGATACCATGATTTGAAGTCATGCTTGGACCCTAAACCCATATTCATACTCACCATACCCACGAAGTGGCACTTTGTGTTCAGTGTGTGCCACTAGTCCTGTTCGTGTCCCTGTGGCTCCACTGGCTACTGGCAGCATGCTTAAAGAGTACTTTAATACTATTTGTTTATTTAGAAGCTCTACAAATAGGAATAATACTGGCCCCCATTGGCAAGTTTTGGATTTTCTTTGCAATATTATATAGCGGGAACTCAACCTAAAGGTATTGGAGCGCCATACATGAGCACCAGTTACATTACACAAGGACAAATTCATTTTTGGTAGACAAGGGGAGATTAAGTGATTTGCCCAGAATCACAGGATTTTGAGCTGACACCAAGACTCAAACTTGGTTCCCCAGCTCCAAGGTCAGCACCTCTGGCCGTTATGCCGTAGCAGTGAAACTGGCCCTCACCCTGCCAGCCCATTAAAATGCCTTGTGCCCGACAGGCCAATCGGGCCTTGTGTGCCCCAGTCAACAGAAAATCCTGTTGTGATTGGCCACCCAAAAGCACACCTACTCCTACATTAGTGCTCCAGTGTTGAATTATGACTGTGAGACCAGTTAGGCACCCAACTGGTCTCCTTTGAATGGTATCCGGTTGTTGAAACTGAGTATGCGTCCTCTGGCAGCCGCTTTATAAGGATGATAAAACTTTGAGAATTCACCCATTGGCACCCTAACTATGGACAATGGGTATCCTTCTTCATTGTCGATGCCAGGTCTTATAGTTACTTGTAAGTTCTGATTCTCAGCCGTGTGAGCTCAAACTCACTTACTTGAGCTTTAATCCCAGGGCCACTGAGAAACTAGGGCAAAGGGCAGAGACATCATGCCCAACTTGATGCACTGTCCTGGCACTGCTGCCCAGTTGACTTGCCGTAGTAAACAGAGCTCTTGGTAAACTGAGAGTTCACGAATAGTGGAATACTGCCCCATGGGATGGCACTGGCCGTAGCCAATGTTACTTGTAGTCTAGTGCCCTACTGCATTAGCACTATAACTCTCTTTGTGGTCATATCCTGACTGCAAACGTTGAAGGGATCTTTTCTTTTTCATATCAATAATAGTTTCAGATTGCCTGATATTCTATTTTTTAATAATGTTCCTGTTCATTTGCAGTGATATAACCATGACTTGAAATTGAGTTTAATTAGAGTAGTCATTTGTATAGTTACTAGTGTCATACACTGAGTTCTAATCCTTTAACACCTACTGGAGTAAACACTGACTGCTCAACTCACTACCACTGTTTAGCAAAGTATGCAAAGAGAGTCATTTCTTATCCAGTAGGAGAGCAATTGGCCATGACATCCCTGAACCCCCAGGAGCAAATAACAGCACTCACCAGGGCTGCTGCCTGCCCACTGACTGCCTTCGGGCCCACAGATAACCTTTGGTTGTTTTCGTGTCCCAAGGTACTAGGGGGCAGATTTACTAAGAAGTGTAATAACTACAATTGCTGCACTGCATTGCGAGAAAGGGAGAAATCTGAACAAAGCCATACCTACTAAAATGCAGTCGCGGCCTGCTTCGGTCAAAAAGAGCGGGGCGGCTGCGGCACGCGGGAGGGGGGCACCTACAATTTAATAAAATTAAAATTAAAAAAACACCTTTTTGGCGTGGTTCCGCGCCGTGGTCCTCTTCCCTGTTGGCTGCAGGCACAGGCTACCAGCCTGCCCTGCGGGCAATCTTGACGCTGCTCAAAGCAGCATCAGGATTGGCTGGGAGCGCCCAGCCAGGGTGTTCCCGGGCAGACTGGGAGACTGTGCAGGCTCTCTCCAGCCCAGCAAAACTGTTGCTGGGCTGGAGAGAGCCTACAGCGCATGTGTGTTTGGCCGGCCCGAGATGGCCGGCCAAACACACATGCGCTCTGAGGGGGCGAGCACGTCACCCCCGTGGCCTCGCCCCTTTCCAAGGAAACGATAACAAACACTGTTTGTTATTGTTTCCTTGTAAAGGTTTTGCAGCTGCCGCTGATGGCGGGGTCGACGCTCCTCTGCCCTCATGGAGGAGTCGCCACTGCTAATATGTGGCACTGTCCTCCTCCCTGCACTGGCACACCTTTGGAAGCCATGCGCCAACGCATATGTGCTTGTGCCATAGTGTAAGGGTGTGAGCGTTCTCTAAAGCATCAGTTCTGTACCAGAAGGGGCCCCTTCCAGTACAAAAACTATGCTTTAAAGCTTTTCTCATTTTGTATGTGAGCTGCACAGTGCAAGTTGGAAAAACAAGAAGAACATAAATATTTCCCTTCGTTGTGCCTGCCTCCACGAAGCATAGAATTTTGGCACAAATCTGTGTCCACGAATCCTTGTGGATAGCGATTTGTGTCAACACACATGGGTGGTGGCATAGGAACGCCCATGCATCGCCCCTTGACGCAAAGTAACGGAAAGCAGCGCACTGCACAACTGTGCTTTACTTTGGGACACTGTCCGATGAGAGTCTAGATTTCCATTGGATTGTAAATCCCACCATAACACTTTGCACAGAGTTTGAGACACAAAAGCAACGCAAACCCGACGCAAAGCGTTAGTTAATCTGGGCCTGGGTTTTTTACGCCTGGCTTTTTCTTGTGCACAAATTTTACCTGATCCACAAAACTGGCTCCAGAAACTAACACGAACATACACTAGTGAATTAATTAAGTAGTTGTAAGTGTGTGTTTACCCAAGGGCATCTTGACGCTAAAACTGGTTGTATAAGCAAAGGTAATAAAGCAACTGTACAAAGTACAAACATTCATTAGAGTCAGAGTTATGGGGGCCGTCGACACTTCAGCAGCTTCATTGGTCTTTCATTAGCAGGGAACTACCCATGGACGTCAATTCACCGAAATGCCAGGCGTGGCGGAAGTGACATCATGCGCTCTTTGACACCCCCCCCCCCCACTTTAACACACACACCCACACACTTACACATACACACAAATTCACACTTAGACACACTCTCTCACATAAACACACTCCCACCCGCAAGCGGGCACACAACATACATTTAAAAGCAATTTTTACTTACCGCAGCTGCCATGTAAGGGCACACTCCAGCTAACTGGACTCAATTTTTATTACAATAATAGTGAATAATACTTCATTATTCACTACTAGTATAATAAAAAAAATGTCAGAAAACAAAGAGAGTGAGGCCCCTACTGAGTTCCATTAGGACGAGCAGCCGCTGTGTTCTTGGCACTGATTTTGCCACCTCCGAGGCCAGGGGTCGCAAAGGCAGTGCCAAGGGTCACAGCTGCGACCCTTGCCGACCCCTAAATGGTCCATGGAATTACTTTTCAACTATCACCACCATACAATGATTCATGCACAAGGTTTTTAAGAAAGGTTCCTCTTGCCCTAACATTCCACTGACTATTTACTTCCTGGGCGATACTAAAAAGTTAAATGGTCAGTCATGAGCAGCACCAGTACCCAGGATAGCAGGTGGGATAGCTCAGTGAGTTCATCTGAAGATCCCAAGGCCGAGTCTCTGCGAGGCAGATGCATCCCCTCCCCCTTCCGAGTCTGGTTAACTATAAATTAGATGACAATAACCCCTGTTATTTACAGCGCTTAGAAAGAGCAGGAGGAGGTACGAGGCTATAAATAAAACAAGTTATTTTTACCCACGACGCTGCCTTCTGGATCGACCTCGCAAAACCATGAACTCAGTGGAGAATTAGTGCTGCAAGTATTAGGATTTTAATTCCATCCTAGTATTCCTGTACCCTAAAGTTCAGAGGCTCCCTCACCTCTAACTTGTACCAACATAGCCTCATTCAGAGGACATTTCAGAAGTTTTAGATCTGCCTGGATCGTTGTCCGCAAGCGCCATAATGCCATCGCTGGAATGCCACATAATGCCATCGCTGGAGTGCCACATAAAGCCATCTCTGGAATGCCACATAATGCCATCGCTGGAATACCACATAATGCCAGGTACACTTGGGGAAACCTGGGGAGGCTGCAAAACCTTTGGCATTGGTTGCATCTGGCACTAGCTTCTGCATCAATCAGCGTAGGCACCTAAACAAAAGCACACTTTAAATGTTTTTTTATCCCGAGTGAGAGAGTGCCAGGGAGGCCATTATGGGCACACCCTTGGCAGCACCCCACTGCTGCTTTCAGTCCTGCAGGTGCTTACATGAATTAGTCCCAGATGCCTCAGTATCCCCTTCCTTAACGCTGCCTGATTAAAACTCTGCCAGCCAACACATCTCAGCCAAAGAAAGAGGTCAGCGAGGGCACAGACCATGCCAGCTTCACCAGCGAGTTTCTGCTCTGGAAATATACCTTTAGCACCGATCAGGGCAGCGCTGTCTCCATGCCCATGAAACCAACACGAGGTGCAGTCTGTGTATATTTATGTGGACATGTTACTTTCAAATAAAAAATAATTCACGATTTGTAAATTGATGTAAATCGCCCTGGAGGGTCTCACGGCGCTGAATTGTGGGCACAGGGACATTGAACGATTTGCCTGGAATCACAGGATGTTGAGCAGACGCCGAGACTCGAGTCTGCTTCCCTCAGCTCGGAAGTCGGCAGCTCAGAGGGTTGTGCCACACCCTCTCCCTTTCCATGCACTCTTGTATTTTTGTATTATTTCGCATGCTTATTTAGGCCAGGAATTGCATGCAACCCTTGCAGCCACAACACACACAAAAATGAGAGCAGGAATAACTGCTGCAAGACCAGATGTGCATGATGGTAGTTGTAGTGAAAAAATAAATTGGTTGGTGGTAATTAGATAGAGGAACATCTATTTTTA
The DNA here is from genome assembly GCF_031143425.1 of Pleurodeles waltl. Taxonomy (NCBI): domain Eukaryota; kingdom Metazoa; phylum Chordata; class Amphibia; order Caudata; family Salamandridae; genus Pleurodeles; species Pleurodeles waltl. Next base: position 1,283,639,075 of record NC_090437.1, read on the forward strand.
TCTCAGATAAAACATCTTTTCAAGATTGCACACTGGTGTGCAGAAATACATTTCTGGGTATTTTTTTGCATTCTTAATAATAGTTTTCCATAATCTCAGATCTGCTTTTCGTGAAATCTGGGGTATATCTCGAATTTCTTTTTTCCATTTATGGCAGGGACTATATTCCCCCTATGCTTACCATTTCACATCTAGAAAATGAGCTGCACATTCAGTGCTTAATTTGTAAGAGTCAGTGTCAGGGCCCAGCGTTTTGCTCAGAAGCCTGCCCCTAGTGGTACTTCATGTTGGCGTGCCAAATACTCAGACCACCCAGTCTTGATTCCTCTTCAGGCCTTTTTATTCTACCTTCAGACACTCCCTGCCCCTTCATATCACTCTTGTAAGTTCTTTTTCATCTTTGCTTTCTTTCGTTGTCACTGTTTCTCCGTCTTTCTCTTCCTCCTTTCCCTCTTGTGAGTTTTCCCTCTCTTGCTCTGGGTCAAAGCTCAGATACAGCACTGTGAGGCCGATGCATTTGCGGGGAATATTTATGAGTCCCCGCTCTGCTGTTACCAGGGGCGTAGCTTCAGTGGGGTGTGTGGTGTGCTACACCCCTCTAATAAATGTATTTTCTGGTTAATAGTTGGGTTCAAGTGATTTCAGTCGGGTAGGGTGGGTGTTTTTTTACACACACAGAGACAAAAAACACCCACTCTCTCCCTCTGTTATGAACGTCTTTAAAAATGTTTGTTATGTTACAAAAGATTGTGTTTTTCTCACTTTTTGATGCTAAACTGCACTAACACAGCATCAAAAACTATACCGCCGGGTAGCGCCATTCCTGGACGCAGGGTGAGCGCCATTTTTATGGTATGACGCTAGCCGGCGGTAAGGCCTGGTTAGCGGCATTATGAATGACGCTAGCTGGGTGGGGGAGGCATAGGGGGGACAGGGGGTTTAGCGTCAAAGGATGACCCTAGTAGGGGCAGAGGCAAAACAAATGCCTCTGACCAGACTGGTGTCATTTTTTGACGTTAAAACCCCATGGACAGGGGGCGTGGCCAACATGGCGGCTAGAGCAGTCGCATAAAACACAGCTCCGCTCTCGGCCCGTATCAAGACGCCTCAGTTTCTATAAACGGTAGGCACCGAACGTACGATCATCGGGACTCCTCCGGCGCCTCTGAAAATACCCTGGGTGGCTCCAGGTTGCGGCACCACGCCCGCGAAGACGAGCGCTGGTGTCAGGCGCTGGTGCGGGCGGCGCGACTGCGCGAGCAGTTGGGCTCGGCGGCCTCTGCACCCCGGTCGGGGGTGGGGCCGAGGCAGGATCGGAGTCCGCCCGCCGTGTAGAGGACCTGGCGGGGCGGCTGCGGAGGCGGCGTGGGACCCGAGAGGCAGGTGAGGGCCCCCAGGGACGGCGCGAGGAGAACTCGGAGGCCTCCCAGCCAAGCCGCATTAACTAAAGACAGCAGGCCTGTCCAGACGTGCGGCTGCTACATTCTAGTGGGCCCCCCCGGCGCCGCGCCCGGGCCTCCGTCTGCGGGCCTCCGTCTCCTCCCCGGTCAGGCACACAGGGCCCAGTAAAGCAAGGGCGCCAATTGGAGGCACTTACCTACCGGCATCTTCATAGGCAGTATATCCAACCTGTAATCATCAATAGTGACACGGTACTAGCTTAAACGCAACAAAGGAGGGACTGCATAACCTCATACACGTGGGAAACAGCGCAAGGTGATGCACCAATTGCCCAACGCCCGAAAATATCCCACACTCCGCGGACCACAGATGCATGCCCTACCGGCGACATTGACCGGGTCGCAGGGCCCCCCAAAGTGTATTAGGCATCACACAGACACCCTGAAGATGCAATAATTGTTTCACAGCATCGCGCTGCCTGCAAAAGCACCACACAGTGCACTGTAGCTGTCCTCATCAGGATGCTCTCTACAATTACCGCCTGCCACAGAACAAAATAAAGGATAACCAAATGCGTATCACTTAACTGCATCAACCAATTTTACGAGGGATAGGCCAGACTGCCATTATTGGTGTTATCCTGAATGCAACGGAGCCAAAAAAAACTGGCAAACTCAATTAATATAGTTCTCAGATTGACCTGAAAGTAACACGACAGCTCCACAGCAACAAATCAAACCACACTTAGACCATTAATGGGCAAGCCAAAGACACCACGAGCACCACCAGGCAACATGGATCCAAACGAGTCGGCTCGACCACCGGAGCCCTCGGTCACACACAAAGAACTTCAGAAGCTGGAGGAAACCTTACAGACTCACACTACGCAATTCAAGAAAATACTACCAGCCATCCTTGATACCAAATCCACATTAGAAGCAAAAATAGGAATGGTCACGGAAGACGTTAACCTTCTTCGCATGGACCAACAAGCATTAACGGAAAGAGTAACAACGCTCAAAGAGGATACGTCACAGATAACGCCATCGATAAAAGACCTTCAACTACAACTGACGACAGTAACAACTGAAGTCGAAACCCTGAAGCGCAGGGCCGAGGACGCTAAGGGCAGTTCACGCCGGAACAACGTCCCATTCGTGGGATTTCCAGAACGAGCAGAAGGTCCCAGCGCAGAACTATTCATCGAACAATGGCTAACAGACACAATACTACAAAATAATATCCCAAAATTCTTTTCAGTGGAACGAGCACACAGAGTGCCCGGAAGACCCCCCCCCTCCAGGGGCCCAGCCCCGCCCGCTCATAGCAAGACTCCTTAACTACCGTGACAGAGACCTTATCCTACACCTGTTCCGAAAATCAGGACCTGTAAGTTACGAAAATGCAGAGATCACGGCCTACCCAGACTTCACTGCGAAAGTACAAAAGAAACACAACTCCTTTTTCAGGGTCAAAGAAAGACTGCGTGAGCATAACATTAAGTATGCCCTTTTGTTCCCTGCAAAACTGCGTATTCAGAACGACACTCGCACTCTCTTCTTCACCGCCCCAGAAGACGCCTGGACCTGGTTGCATGCTAAAGGCCTGGCCGACCAAACAAACCAGAGAAACCCAGCGGAAAAATGGTCATCCCCAAAGACTAGGCGCAAACCTCGAAGAAAACAAGACACCAAACCTTCACCTGAACAGGCTCAAGCAGAACATTCTTCACTACTACAGGCCACAACGCGCTTTATCAACACATCTCCAACTTCCCAGTCCACCCAAAATGAAGCAGAGCAGGAACTTGATACACAATATGACTCCACAGACTCCAACCGTGGCCCTAATCTCACACCGCGCGCAGCAGATGACATTTGCTAACCAAGCAGGCCCAGAATATTTTTACAACTGGGAACAAACTCTTCCCCAGAGTAAAATGCCTACCTAGCTTGACGACTCGGAACCGAGTGGCGGGTAGCCAAGCTTGGCTGCCAACCAAGATTGCGGACCCGCATCCGCCGGAGGTCCCCAAGTGGACGCACCAGCAACAGGTGTGAAGTGGGCCAAGAAGTTCGGCGACTCGGACACATGCACCCGAAGCACCCCCCACTCCATATGGACTGGTTCTTCAAGACGGCAGACACAGGCTCTTTCCTAGCCGTGTTGTATGCGCAGTTAATGTTGTACATAGTTGTTGATTTTTATGTCACTGGACGTGAACCTTGTAAGGCACATAATGTAGCTCACGATCATAGTAATTGGCGCTGTAAACACTTCCTCAACACAAACGTCGTAGTCATTACCACAGCTGGTAAATTCCTAACCATAAAGCTCATTGGGGAATATATGGAGGGGCATAGCACACGGACAACATACCTACCAAGCTCAATAAAACAACACACACACCATGGCACCCCAACATCAACAAAACACCCCACAATATAAAATAATCACATGGAACATCAGGGGCATGGCATCTACAAGCAAAAGGCAACAAATTCACGCGTATCTTAAGCGGCATCGGATAAACATAGCTATGTTACAGGAGACTCACCTCAATGGGGCCTCACTAGAAAACGTACACGCAAAATGGCGGGACAAATATATGGCACCATCTTCTCGCCCTTTGCTCGTGGGGTGGCGATCTGGGTTGCACCAGGGGTCCCGTTTGTAATGTCCCACACTCCAAACTGACCCAAACGGACGATATGTGATACTGGAAGGGGAACTAGATAGTTACCCTTTAGCATTAATCGCTTTATATACCCCGAATGCAGGCCAACGCGAATTCCTATGGACACTTAACAACAGCAAACTTAGAGATCCATCCGAGCCTAGTATATGGGGCGGCGATTTTAACTCTGTACTAGACATACATATGGACCGATCAATCCCCCCACTGGTCACTGCCCCAGCCAGACGCACAACCGCCGACCTAGTAGAATGGGCCACTAATAATGGCCTGAAAGAAATCTGGAGGGCGGAACACCCCACGCAACGTGAATATTCTTACTACTCATCAGTACACAAAATACACACAAGAATAGATATGCTATTCGCAACGCCTGACATAATTCACAAAATAAACACGTCAGAATATCTAGCCCGTACCATCTTGGACCATAATCCGCTACACGCTACAATATCATGGGGACGCACACATGCTTGCATTCCAACTTGGCGCTTACAATCAGAAGCCCTCACAGACCCCCCCCCTTTCAAGCAGAGATGTCCAAATGCTTATCAAACTACTTTACGTCAAACAAAGACACCGCCTCAACACGCGCTATTGAATGGGATGCCCACAAAGCTGTGATCCATGGCCACTGTTTAGCGGCCACTGTGGGAGTCAGAAAAGTGCTTACTAAAGAGTAGGAATTAGAAATTAAGTTACGCAGGACGGAAGTTGAGGTCTCAACGAATATATCCTCGCCAAAAACACTGAGCGATCTCAGAGCAAGATACAGGGAAACAGACACCAGACTATGCAAACACGATTACAGACACTTCCAGGCACGACAACACGCAGAGGGTGACAGATCCGGAAAATTGTTAGCTTGGCTGGTCCGCCAGCCAATGCAGTCATAACCAATAGGTGCGATTAAACTTCACACAGGCCTTGTTGTCAATACCCAGGTTGAAATTAACACAGCCTTTCATACGTATTATCGCACTTTATACCAACCCTCTACTCTTCATACTGAACAACAATTATCTGCATTACTAACAATGATCCCCCAAAATCCACACATAATAAGCAACTCAGAAATGCTAGACGGCCCTATCACAATAGAAGAGCTACGAGCAGCTCTTCCTCAAATGTCAAGTAATAAGGCCCCTGGGCCTGACGGTCTGCCAGCGGAATATTTTAAATCACAACCTAATCATTTACTACAACCCCTCCTCGAGGTGTTCAATGAAGCCCACAACAGAAAGCAACTCCCAGACTCTATGCGAGAAGCACTAATAGTCGTGCTCCCAAAACCAGGCCGTGACCCCTTACACGTCAGGTCATATAGACCCCTCTCGCTCATTAACTCCGACTGTAAACTTCTAGGGAAGATCCTAGCAAACAGACTACTCCCTTACCTACCAAACCTAATACACCCAGATCAATCTGGGTTTATACCAGGCAGAAATACTTTTTTAAACATCAGAAGACTAATTCGCTTAATGCACAGGACCTACTTATCCCCTGCCCGCATCAACAGAATCTATCCTAGCGCTAAGTCGGAATGCCCTAGATGCGCCACATCCACAGCCCATTTTTACCACATGGTCTGGGAATGCCCCTCAATAAATGCAAGCTGGCAGAGAATCACAGAAACGACTTCAGAAGTCATTGACTACGCACTCACCCCCTCCCCAGAATCGTGTCTCCTAGGAATCCGCCACCGTTCCAAAGGAGACAAACATCAACACAAGTTCATAGATCTGGCAGTTGTGGTGTAAAAGCGCTTGATCGCTATACATAGAAAGGCGCCCCAAACCCCCCTTTACTCTGCCTGGCTCCGTGACCTACACAACCGAACACAAGCAGAAGCCCACACATTAAAACAATTACAACAGACGGGCCAGCCACAAGAAGGAGTTGAAATATGGGACAGCTTTGTGGTTAAAAAAGAAACCAGAGATGATATGTTCCCCCCATTACTCCCTACACTCCCCTCACCAATAGTGCTGACACTAGAACACCCAATTAGCACATAAACCAAGCAATTAATAACATGCCCCAAGATAGAATTTCCGTACACTGCTCTAAACCAACACGCACATGCCAGACCCACTTAAAAACTCGCTCCTTTGGTTAAAGTCCGGACCTACACTAGATGTACACCTCCTCCCTCCATGTACCCAAACGATATTCTCCATGTTTGAAATGCCATTACGTATATATACATAAAAATTACAACCAGATTGACTATAGTTATATATTATACAGTTTTTCGTTTTTCTCTTCTCTGTTGTTTCTTCCTTATTCGATGCATATCAGTAAAGCTTTTGTTGACTATGCGGCTTAAAGCTTGAAAATGTGGGTGAAGCTACATGAGCAAAGAAGCAGCAAACTCCTCTGAAACAATTGTATTGCATTGTCAGTTTCTGTACCTTGTTTAATAAACAGATTTAAAAAAAAATAAACCATGGTCATGACTCCTGTCTTAGGAAAGACAGGAGTCAGGCCCCCCTAGCCCAATGGCCATGCCCAGGGGACTTATGTCCATCCCGTCGTTTTTCAGCACGGGATCGCCTACCTTGCATCTCATTGACGCAAGGTAGGTTTCCACGCCCAGAAAATGGCGTTACCTCCATAATTTAGGTTTGCGCTGAACTAGCGTAAAAAAATGATGCAAATTCTTCGCATACCGAGTATAAATATGCCCCTTCGTACCGCCACTAAACTGCATTTATCTCCCTTTCCACTGCCCCTTAAGCCCCTCACATGCACCCTGTTCGTCGCAGAATGTATTTTAACGTCATATGCCAGTGTGATTGTTGGAAAACCTCAATCTCACCCCCCCCCCCAGTCTTACTGGCCAAGCTGTGCCCTTGGCGGTTATGTCACTTTTTGTGATACAACAGGGGTGCAAACCCTGAAATCAAACTAATGAGGTCACGCAGAGCCACTCCGGAGCTGCTCCCCCCTCCCTTCTTAATGGCTGGCGCTGCGCGTCCGCGCCGCTGGTGCGCCGGAGGCGCGCCAGAGGCAAGCCCGTCTGCGCCCGTCCGCGCCTGGACCGCACCCAGCGCCATCCCCCCTGGTCCTATCGCCCACCGCACCTGCAGCCTCCGCTACTCGGCCAGCGAACTCCTCGACCTTAACCCTGGATCCTCCACTGAATGCTTCCAGGCCACCCCGAAGCACACCAAAGGACCCTTCTCCTGCCGCACCTGCAACTTCACCTGCAACAGAACAACACAGACTGCAACAATCAACACCAACCACCTGCACTGCATCCTCCTCAACACACACTCCGCACGAAAGCACGCCATCGAGCTCTGGGACCTGCTCGACACCACCGCCCCAGACGTAGCCTTCCTGACCGAAACCTGGTGGAACGACTCCTCGGCCCCAGACATCGCCATCGCCATCCCTGATGGCTACAAGGTCACCGGAAGAGATCGCACAAACGGAATCGGTGGAGGGATAGCCATTGTCCACAAATCCACCCTCAAGATCCACACCCACACGGAAGACACCCTCAAGACAGCCGAACACCTCCACTTCCAGATCCACACGGACCCCAACACTACCCTCAGAGGAACCCTCATATACCGACCTCCAGGACCAAGAGCCCGCTTCAGTGACACCATCTCCGACCTCGCAAGCACCCACGCCCTCGCCTCTACGGACTACATCCTCCTGGGAGACCTCAACTTCCACCTGGAGAACAACAACGACGCCAACACCGCATCTCTGACCACCAACCTCTCCAACCTCGGACTCAGACAACTGGTCAACTCACCCACCCTCATCGCCGGTCACACCCTTGACCCTCTCTTCACTGCAAGCAACCACATCTCGTTCAGCCACACCTCCGAACTCCACTGGACCGACCACCACTGCGTCCATTTCACTTTCAAGAAAAACACCGAACACCACCGCACCCCACTACCGCCTCACCGCCGCTGGGGAAAAGTCACCGAAGACCAACTAACCAGCACCCTCGCCAAAAACCCACCGTCGGACCCCACCGACCCAGACTCCGCCGCCATCAACCTCCAACAGTGGATCCTCAACTGCGCCAACATCCTAGCACCACTCAAGAGACCCACCGTCAACCAAGAAAAGAAAAAAGCAGCCTGGTTCACAGACGAACTGATCACCTCCAAACGCAACTGCCAGAAACGCAAGAAAAAATGGATCCTCGAGCGCACACCCGACAGCCTAGCAACCCACAAGGAAGCCAACCGCAAACACCACCAACTGATCCGACTCGCCAAACGCTCCCACTTCACAGAACGCCTAAACAACAACGCACACGACAGCAAGGAACTCTTCTGCATTGTGAAGGAGCTCTCCAACGCCAACGTCAACGACGTCCCACCATCCCAGAAACTCTGCGACGCTCTCTCTACCTTTTTCTACCAGAAAATCGCCGCCATCCACGACAGCTTCAACACCACGCCTCTGCCAGACCCCACCCCCAACAACCCCTCCCACGCCGACCGCCTCACCACCTGGACCCACGTAGACGACGCCGAAACCCTAAAGACCATGAACTCCATCCACTCAGGATCTCCCTCTGACCCCTGCCCACATCACGTCTTCAACAAAGCCAACGCCACCATCGCTCCCCAACTCCGCAAGATCATCAACCTTTCCTTTAACACCGCAACCTTCCCGGACAGCTGGAAGCACGCCGACATCCAACCCCTCCTCAAGAAACCCAAGGCTGACCTCAACGACCTCAAAAACGTCCGACCGATCTCCCTCCTCCCCTTCCCAGCGAAGGTCATCGAGAAGATCGTCAACGCACAGCTCTCCCACTACCTCGAGGACAACTCCATCCTAGACCCCTCCCAATCCGGATTCAGACGCAACCACAGCACCGAGACTGCGCTCCTCGCTGCCACAGAAGACATCAGACAACAAATGGACAACGGCGAAACCTCAGCCCTGATCCTCCTAGACCTATCCGCCGCCTTCGATACGGTCTGCCACCGCACCCTACTAACCCGACTCCACGAAGCCGGAATTCAAGACAATGCCCTCAACTGATCTCCTCTTTTCTCTCCGGTAGAACCCAGAGAGTCCGACTCTCACCCTTCCGCTCCGAAGCCACCAACCTCATCTGCGGCGTCCCCCAAGGCTCCTCGCTAAGCCCGATGCTGTTCAACGTCTACATGGCACCACTCGCACAACTGGCCCGTCAGCACAACCTCAGCATCCTCTCCTACGCCGACGACACCCAGCTCGTCCTCTCCCTCACTAAAGATCCACACACCGCCAAAGCCAACCTACACGAGGGACTGAAATCCATCGCCGAATGGATGAGAAACAGCCGCCTGAAACTAAACTCCGACAAGACAGAAGTCCTCATCCTCGGTCGTTCCCCCTCAGCCTGGGACGACTCTTGGTGGCCCACCGCACTGGGCCCCCCACCCACTCCTGCCAACCACGCACGCAACCTCGGCTTCATCCTCGACTCCACTCTCACCATGTCCAAACAGGTCAACGCAGTCTCCTCCTCCTGTTTCAACACCCTCCGCATGCTCCGCAGAATCTTCAAGTGGATCCCTACGGAAACCAGAAAGATGGTGACCCAAGCCCTCGTCAGTAGCAGACTTGACTACGGTAACGCACTCTACACAGGCATCCCAACAAAAGACATCCAACGACTCCAACGCATCCAGAACGCATCTGCCCGCTTGATCCTCGACATACCCCGCCGTTGCCACATCTCCCACCACCTGAAGGACCTCCACTGGCTCCCCGTGGACAAGAGGATCACCTTCAAACTTCTCACCCACGTGCACAAAGCTCTACACGACACCGGACCCGCCTACCTGAACAACAGACTCAACTTCTACGTCCCCTCCCGCCAACTCCGCTCTGCCAACCTTTCCCTCGCCATCATCCCCAAAATCCAGCGCAAGACCTCCAGCGGAAGATCCTTCTCCTACCTCGCCGCCAAGACCTGGAACTCACTTCCGACCTCCCTACGCCAGACCCAGGACCTCCTCACCTTCAGGAGACTCCTCAAGACATGGCTCTTCGACTGTTAGCAGCCACCCCGCCCCCCCTAGCGCCTTGAAACCCTCACGGGTACATAGCGCGCTTTATAAATTTCTTGATTGATTGATTGATTGATTTTGCATGGCTTTGAATGGCTTCATAGATATGGAGAAAGGCAAGGCAACGTAAATCGCTGCATTGCCTTACTCTGGGCAAGGGAGCCGTACCATTGGCATTGCGGTGGGTGTTTCCAGGCAGATTTACAAAACTATGTACACCTGGGGATACGCAAAAAACTTACACCTCACCAGGGGAGGCGCAGCTAGGAGAAAAATATATATTTCTCCTTGTCTTTTCCTCTTTCTGCGTGCTGCGTTTGGCAGCACATGTAGGAAGAAGAAAAAGCCTCCCAGGACTGTTTTTGTGCAGGAAGGTGACCCTTTCTGCCCAAAAACAATGTTGTCTACAATGCAGACACCCTATCACCTTGGTGCGAGGGTGCCTGCGTTAGAACTAGGCAACCGACACGACGCCAGTGCAGTGGGAAACGACAGGAATGCATCATATTGCTTAAATACAGCGCATTCCTGCCCTTTCCCCTTGATGCAAGCTGCGCAGCAAGGCGACTTGCTGCGCTGCCCTAGCCAAAAAGTAATAAATATGCCCCTGCGTTTACGATGAAAATGCTCATACTCATGTGTGCCTTAACATTCCATGTTATACTCTGTGAATCAAATGCAGTGTTATTTTTGTACCAATGTGAATAGCACTAAAACCGTGGAATCGTTGCACACTTACACACATTTTAAATGAAGGATAGTTTTTTTTGTTTTTCTTCAATGATTTTATTAAGGGATTGCTCAATACATACAGAAGGAAAGCAAAACATCAACTTAGCAGCCAAGATCGTGGCACACATTATCAAAGATGTGATAGAGTGAAAATGGTACAGTGCACACAAACAAGTAAATGCAGTGTGTATTATTTATTTATTTATTTGAGAGCTTTCTATAGCGCTGGCAAGACCGAGAGGGTATCAGAGCGCTTTACAATTGTATAGATAATAATAAGCATATGAAAAACACATGACAAACATAAGAATCACATTACAGACCAATTATACAGAAGGGTTCTTATACATATCTTTGGGTTTGATCCCGTGCTCACGGCGAGAGCAATGGCACTTCCTGTCTAGTTAGTAAATAGTTTGTATATCAAGTCCACATATTTCTGTAGCTGGATGCCATGGGCAGTTCCTCAGTATACTCCTGTAAACATTCTTACAGTATGCCAGTTCTTGCAGCCACTTTGCTTGTGTGGAATATACTCTTTTCCCCCAATGCATAGCCTCTTGCTGTTTAGCAGTGCTACTGCTGTGAATCGACATACTGCTGGTTTCAATGATTGCACCATGCCCAGCAGGCATATCTGAATTGTGCACGGCATTGGTTCTTCTGTCACACAATGTACAAACTGCCTCTGTCCAAAATTCCCTGATTTTGGGGCACTCCCATGCCAGATGTATAACCCCAGCCCCCTCGCCCCACATTGAGCGCATCGTGTGTCTGTCTGGAACCCCATATTGCTGCATTTTAAGCGGGGTGTAATACATCTGGTGTAAGTATCTATAGTGTACAATGCGAAGGTGACAATTAGAGGTTAGACAGCTGGTTACTGAGCAGCAGTATTTCCAGTTCTCTTGTGTTAGAGGGGCTTGGAGAGCAGCATTCCCACGTGCTAAAGCCTTGTCAGTCAGTGAAGGGGTGTCTCCTTGTGCGGCTACATATAGTTTGGTGACTAGTTGCCTCCTATCCTTGTTTGTGAGTAGAATCTGTAATGCTCTCAGTGTTGGGGGCTCTGCTGGGAACATCACAGAGCCTTTATGGCATGTGTGAGGTGGTGGTAGTAGAACTTGAAGAGTGTTGTGGCATTTTGTATATGTTGTAATTCTCTGAGTCCCACAAAGGTTCCTCCCGAATAAAGATCTCCCATTGTGGTTATACCTACTGTTTTAAGCAGTCTGCCCTCCTGGTTCATGTGTAACTTGACAGCGCCGAGTGGTTCTCTAGGGGCAGTGCTGGGGAGTATGCGGGCAGTCGACCCACCCATGTTCCCAATGCGTGCCAGGACACAACTGTGCAGTCCACTGTGCTGATCTCCATGCGAGGAGCGTCTCTTTGTGGTCGAGGCAGCACATGGCGCAGTAGTATGGGGTGTACATCCTCTGCCTCTACAGCTAGGTGTGGTATTTAGTCAGGTGGGTCATACCAGTAGAGAGCATGAGGTGCTTGCGTGCATAGATAGTATAAATGTAGGTCAGGTGCTGTGAAGCCTCCTTTTTCATGTGGTAGTATCAGGATTTCCCATTTCAGCCTTGGTTGCTTCCCTGCCCATATTAACTTGATTACTTGCATTCTAACGAGCTTGAAGAACCTGACAGTCAGGGTAATAGGGATATTGTTAAATAGGTATAAAAAGAGAGGTAGCACCACCATTTTTATGACCGCCACTCTGTCTGCAAAGGACAGTGGCATCTCCACCCAGTGCTCCACTTGTTCTGCTAGTTTTGACAGAGCAGTACCGTAATTAGTCTGCAGTACCACGTTAGGATCTCTATGTATCCATATGCCTAAGTATTTTAAAGCATCTGTGCACCATTTAAGTGGGTATTCTAGGGGTATTGGTTTCATCTGAGTCGTTAGTGGCAAGGTCATTGATTTCTCCCAGTTGGTACTGAACCCAGAATAGTGTTCGAATTTAATGTATTCCCGGAGTATAGGTGGCAGCCGAGTCAATGGGTTTCGCACATATATTACCATATCATCGCCGTAGAGTGACACTCCGATCGGGCGCTGCCTAAATCGAAGCGCCGCTTCCGAGTGTCTCTGCCGTATGATGCAGACTAGTGGCTCCACCACTAGAGCAAACAATAGCGGAGATAATGGGCATCCCTGCCTTGTCCCGCTGTGTATTGACACCAGACTCAAAGTCTGTCCATTTATTTGGATTCATGCCATTGGACTGGTATATGTAGTAGTTGGATCCAGGGGAGATACGTGCCGGGAAGGCCTATCCGCCTCAAAATCGTGAACATGTAAGGCCATTCTATAGAGTCAAAGGCTTTGGTGGCATCCAATAGTACAGCGGCTGCCTCTAGTTGGGGTTCCAGGCGATGCAGTACTGCAAAGAGTGTAAGCAAGTTGTGAGTAGTAGAACAATTCGGGATGAAGCCTGATTGGTCAGGAAGGTCGATTGGGCATAAGAGGCTGCAGGCAGTTTGCTATTATTTTTGCTAATATTTTCACGTCAGGGACAGGGGTCGGTATGATCCGCATTGATCCGGTTCCTTGTCCTTTTTGAGGAGCACCACTATGAGAGCTTCTCTTAAGGATATAGGAAGTTCCCCCTTTGAGTAGGCATCATCATACTTGCTATAAAGATGGGGGATTACTTGCGTAGCATATGCCTTGTAGAATTCCCCAGTCAGTCCGTCTGGGCCCGGTGACTTCCCATTTGCTAATGTCTGTTATCGCATCATGTAGCTCATCTAAGTCTATAGGCCTGGAGAGATACGCTCATTGAGCGTCAGACAACCACAGCAGGACTATGTCTTTCAGGTACTCCGCTATGTCTGGCTCATATGCGCCTGCAGAAGAGGCATATAATGATGCAGAATAGGCTGTGAAGGCCTTCAAAATCCCCTCCGCAGTCCAGTGGTCTCGACTTGTCTCATATTTTATGTTGATTACTTGCTGCGTACTTCTGGCTAGTCGTAATTTGGCTGCTAGTGAGCTCCCAGGGTGTCCCCCTTCTCCATATGCTCTAGCTACATGACATTGAGACATGTATCGTATCTCCCACTCAACAGTGTCCTGATATTCGCTAATGTGGTCTTGAATATGTGCTCATTTTGTGATATCTCCTGTGTGTTTGTATTCTTGTTCTAGCCCCTGAATAGCAGCCTCCACCTTACTCAATTGAGTGCGGATATCTCTGAGTATCCCTGTTTTTGTTCCAATGCAAACCCCGCGGATCGTGACCTTGAAGGCTTCAAGAGGATACCTGCGCGTGTCACTGAGCCTTTGTTGATATCAATAAATTAATCAGGGGGATTTGTAAAGTGCACTACTCACCCGTGAGGGTCTCAAGGCACTGAGGAGGGGAGGGGGAAAAGGAGGCAGGAGTGCTGCTACTGCTCGAACTGCCAGGTCTTGAGAAGTTTCCTGAAGGTAAGGAGGTCTTTGGTCTGGCGCAGGTGGGTGGGAAGAGTGTTCCACGTTTTGGCAGCGAGGTGTGAAAATGATCTACCGCTGGCTGTAGTTCTGCGGACGTGTGAGACGGCTGCAAGGGTGAGGTCAGCGGAGCGGAGATGCTGGGTCGCGTATAGAAGGAGAGTAGTTTGTTGAGGTATTCTGGTCCGGTGTTGTGCAGTGCTTTGTGAGCGTAGGTGAGGAGTTTGAAGGTGATTCTCTTGTTGACTGGGAGCCAGTGCAGGTCTTTCAGGTGGTCTGTGATGTGGCAGTGGCCGGGGATGTTCAGGGTGAGGCGTGCGGAGGCGTTCTGGATGCGTTGTGATGCGGGAATCATATTGTTACAGCTTAGTGGAGAGGTGATCCATACGAAGGTCCAGTCTGTCTATTTTGCTATCAATTGTTTGTAAACCTTGCTGCATGGCAAGTAGTGTGTTTTCTATGGTATTTTCAGGTGGGCTGGGTGCTCCCGAATCTGGTGGCTCGTGGGAGTTTTTTTTTACTTCAAATGTCAGTCGGGTTTGAGATTTTTCTGATTCACCCATTTTCGCTACATTCTGTCACCAGGCAGCTCGTGTGTTGTTCCCGTCACTCCTCTTTGTGAGAAGTCAAGAGGATCACCAACTCTAGGCCTTCTCAGTGTGATGGAGCCTGTATTCTCTATCCTTCACACAGGGCTCATGTGTCGCATGCTCTGCCCGCTGCGCTTGGTGTACTTGTGCAGCGCTTGTTTTCAGATCTCTGAGCTGAGTGCGTGCAGGCCGTACCTCGTATTGTTTTCCCCTCTCCCTCACAACTCGTAGCACTTAGAATTATGCAGCGACTGGGGAGGGGGCTACTTCTACCTCAGACTCTTCTCGTGCCCAGTGGGTGCCCCGTGGGTGTTACTCTAGTTCTGCACTTCGTATCTACGAGCTATCAATCAGTGTTTTCTTGCTTGTCGCAGCTGCTTGTTCGTGTCTGTCTCAGCTTCCCTTGTGTTCTGCAACCTATGTCGCTTTTGCTCCATCCCCGCAGCATCCCAGTCCTCTTTACTGTCTATGGGGTTGTCTCTTTGGGTCTCACAGTTCTGGCACCGTGGTCCTCGCTCCCGCGGCTCTCCGCCACACGCCGCATGGCTGCCCTACCTCGGCAGTCTTCCGCGAGGATCGCTTCACTGAGGTGCACCCTCTGTTCGTGTCCTGAGGCCGAGTAAGGGTCTGTTTTCAATGCGCTGGTGTTGCAGGTGCCATTTTGAGGCCCACGCACAGGTTCGTCGGAGGCTCTTTCTCTGGCATGCTGACGGTCCTCTCACGCGCAAATCACTTCAATAATGTTCTGGAGCCCCATCTGTGACTCTTGCCCCGACACGGCGCGTGTATTTTAAATCTCAGCCAGGATTCTGCCGGAATATGTGCTCACGGCCGGAGCTGCACTACAGTGCGGCCATCTTGCTGTGGGCTCTCTGGCCCTTCATTTAAATGAAGGATACTTATGTTATTTCATAGTGTACACTACACACTTCTGCTGAACCATGTTAGCAAAGCGTAGCCTCATCTGAAGTTTGCACTCTGAAGCGAGGACTGTGGAAAGTTGTAAAGTCTGCTCCTGTTAGTGTTAAATGGATCTCTCTGCAAAAACCTCTAACATTCCTACCTGAAGTTCTTGGCACCTGTGCCTATTCATAGATATCTGCTGGCTGTTATTTTATCCTGCTTCCATTTATACGCATTGAATTAAATTATATGAAAATGATCACAGTGTATGCATTTTCGCATTACATGTTCCAGGTGCTGAAGGTTTGTTCTGTTCAACTGGCAATTGCCTTGCTTTACTTTTCAATGCTTATTGTCTATTTTGCATTAAACGCATGTTAGACTTCTATGGGCTAGCCCAAGTGCTGTATTTTATTCTACAGAACGTTCTGTTTTTTTTTTTTAAGAAATGATTGCTCCTAGCTTTTAAAATTCCAGTCCACAACATTTCCCCTTATGTTAATTTGAACTAAACGTACTTTAAGAGGCATATTTACAAGAAAGTGACGCATTATATCTGATGCGCCAGTTTCTTGCGCCCCCTACCGACACCTAACGACACCATGGTTGCATCATATTTACAATATGGCACACCATGGCGGCCGTTAGTAGAATATCATCAAAAGTTTTTATGCTAGTGCAGCAAAGTCCAGGAAGGCCCACTGACTACAATGGGTGCGTCATTTTGACAGAAAAAATGGCTGAGTGAAACGTTGCGAATTTCACTGCGCCATTTTTTCAGGCCTCCCAGTGCCAAAACGCCCTCCCTTGCATAGATTATGCCTGGCACAGGCATAATGTGGCGCAAGGGAGTGCAAAGTGACGCACTGCAAGGATTGTGCCACTTTGTAAATCTGGCGTGGCAGAAAAGCCACCTTAGCATAAAAAAATGACACTATGGCAGCGCTAAGGTAGCGTAAGTGGCTTGTAAATATGCCGCTAAATGTTTTATATTCCTTACACCAACATGAAAGTGTCCCCTTCTCGACTGTAAGCCCTTCAGTGTTTTTATGTTATGATTTTTCACCCTGAGATTTTTGTGTCCTGTGGTTTTTGTAAAAAAAAAAGAAGTATTAGATGTAAGGTGGTGATGGCTTGTATGTATTCTCTCTGTATAAGGCAGTCTGTGATAGCAGGTGGAAAATGCGCAGCGAGATGCTGCCTGCTCAGTGAGACACATTTAAATAAACCAAGGGAATGGATATAGTCGTGCATAGTGCAGGTAACTGGATTGGTAAATCATGAAGCTCCTTACACTGAAACCTGGTTATTAAGGAACCAGGTTTCAGTGAGGAATGCCATTCTTTTTCCTGGTAGCTCAGTATATGCAGCAAGGCATTCCCCAGAGAAAATAGCATGTGGCACAAGAACAAGAATACCAAAATGTAATCTGTTTATGAAACAAACAAGATAAAAAACACAACGCAACTTAGTCAAAAAGAACAAAACGTAATGATCAAAATAACCAAAAATGAAGTAAATATGAGGGATCATGAGTAAAACAAATAGCAGTGTTTTTAATCAATGGTAGTCTAGAAAGTAAAGGGCATATTTACAAGAAAGTGGCACATCACAGATGATGCGCCACTTTTCTTGCTCCGCATTGCGCCACCCTAACAACACCGTGTGTGTGCCGTATTTACAATATGGCGCACCATGGTGCACATTAGACCAGTAGCGTCAAAATGTTTGACACTTTTGTGGTGCTTTGGTTGATTTGCGCCAAATGTTATGGAGCTAATCCGCCAAAGTCAAGTCCCATTGAATGCAATGGGAGCGTCACTTTAAAGCCTGCCTAAGGCACACATTAAAAATGATGCTAAAAATGGTGCAGTGAAATATTGTAAATTTAACTGCACCATTTGTCTGGGCCTCATAATGGGGGAATGTACCCCTTACATACATTATACCTGGTGCAGGTATATTGTGGCGCAAGGGGTTACAAAGTGGCGCAATGTTTGCATTGCGCTACTTTGTAAATATGGCGCGACCAAAATGCCTCCTTAACGCCACATTAGTGTTAAAAATTACAATAATGTGGCGTAAGGAGGCGGCAAGGGGCTTGTAAATATTCCCCAAAATATTTTAATACACCAGTAATCTGGTGGCAATTCACAAAAACAGCCAATAGGTGGTAGCAGAGCATTTGTGTTTGGCATTAAAACAAATTATGCTCAGACAAAATTATTTAAATATAGAATAGCTTTTTGAAACAATGTTGTCTCTTAACCCCACAGTTTTAATTATTTGCAGAAAATATCC
Source organism: Pleurodeles waltl (assembly GCF_031143425.1). Classification (NCBI taxonomy): domain Eukaryota; kingdom Metazoa; phylum Chordata; class Amphibia; order Caudata; family Salamandridae; genus Pleurodeles; species Pleurodeles waltl. The sequence goes on from NC_090437.1 coordinate 1,283,657,182, forward strand.
TTGTAAAAGTCGTAACTGTTGATAGTAAATGAGACAGTCTAGTCTAGCACAGCAAAGCAACAACTGAAGAGCCCTTACCCTTGGTAAACTCCAGCCTCAACCAGACCAAGCTCAGTGTGCAGTTGCTTACCCTCACATCCAGGGAGGACATTCCTTCTCAGAGACCTTATGGCAAATGTGTCTCTCGCATCATCTCACACTCCACTGTCTTTTAAAATTAGGTGCACAGTGTGCCACATGTCCTGACGTGTCCTATTCTTAAAGTGCAGCCATAGTGCTTACAAAGCAACACACATACTGTGCTAGGCTCCTCTTGTTGAAGCAATAAAAAACAATCATTTACACATCACAGATCCCTCGAACCACCTGTCCCCTGGATTGTCCACCACATTATGCCTCCTGGAGTAATGTCTCACAACAAACATACCAAGCTTCCAGGGTGAGCAGCCCCATTAGGAATAAAACGATCCAGGGCAACACCACAGACCTGCTATGTTTCTCCTGAAAGTAACCGAGATCCCAGGTGGAAAGTGAATGGAGATATCAAGAATTAAGCGAGGGAGTCAGACACGGAATTACCAATTTCCTCCCGTAGAACCTCAATTCTCTGGTGATTCTTATGGTTCAACCTGGAATATCTGTTAATTCTACACTCCCAGAATTAACTGACCACCCCCATCCCGGAATTGTAAATGTTGGGGTGCTCAATGTAGATCCCCACACTGGGGCACTGGTATTCATAAGAAGGCTCACAGTCAGGGCTATCTTTAGCGCTGGTGTCGCCCAGTGCAGCACTAATTTTTGGGGCCCCTCCAATGCCCCCATCTGCATGCATTCCCTCACTACCACCCTTTAACAGTGCCCCTGATCGCTCCCTAGCCCCTTTCTCACAAACGTTTCATTTCTCTTAGAGCCCTACTCATACCAGTGTAGGATGTCAGAGCATTTTACGTCACACACACACACACCCTACACACATACACTCTATACAGAGACGTTGAATCATACGTCTGTAAATCCATCTATAGGAAACGTTGCATAAAACAATGAGAATTACAAAGTTTACGAATCATGTCATCTATACTAGTAGGTAGTTTAAGAGTGTTTGGTTTGCAGAAGCACAACGGTTGTATGTCGGAACCACACATTCCGTTGCAACGCATGTCGTTACCACAAGTACATTACAACGAGAATGCCATTAGTACGCATATGCTTTACCATGCATGCCTCTACAGTGAATTATGTTGTAAAATCATGTATTTTAAAGGTGTATGCGTGGTAAAGGTCCCCCCGGCCCAATGCCCCTCAAGCCCAAAAACCACCACCCGTCCTAAAACCTACCCCCACCTCTCCCTAAAACAATATCCCCACCCCCAGACCCAATCCCCCACCCTAATCCCAAAAACCGACCCCCTGTCCTAAAATTTACCCCCTACCCCAAAGCAGCCCCCCAAGCCCAACCTCCTCTCCGCACTTAACCTGAAAACCACCCGCCCTAAACATAATCCCACCCCCTCCCTAAAACAGTAACCCCCATGCCCAATACCCAAAGCCCGAAAACTACCCCCTAAAACCTAACCCCCCTAAAACAGTACCCCCAGACCCAATCCTCCACCCCCTAATCCCCAAAACCTACCCCCACCCTAAAAACTAACCCCTACCCCCGCCTCCTCCCTAAAACAGCCCCCTCACCCCCAAGCCCAAACCCCCTCTGCGCTTAACCTGAAAATTGCCATAAAACATAACCCCGCCCCCTCCCTACAACAGTACCCCATGCCCAATACCCCCAAGCCCGAAAACCACAGCTCACCCTAAAACCTAACCCCCCACCCCTGCTCTGCCCTAAAACATTACCCCGACCCCAGACCCAATCCCCCCACCCTATTCCCGAAAACCTACCCCCTGTACCTTACTCCTACCCCTGACCTAAAACCTAGCACCCCACTCCACCCCTTCCCTAAAACAGCACCTCCCACCCCCAGACTTAACCCCTTACCTTACTCCTAAGGAGCGTCAAAGCTCGTTCTGAGGAAACAGAATGATCTTTCCGTTTCCTCTAACAACGCTGATAGCCTTCACCATCATTACAACGCATAGCCCTTACCATGCACACCATTACAATCGTTGTAAAGGTATGCGTGGTAAAGTCTATTCGTTGTAATGACACATGCGTGCTAACGCATGCATGGTAACGGCTAGACGGGGTAATAGCAGCGTAGTAATGGCTGTTTCCCAAGCACAACTCAAGATTTAAAATGTACCATAGCAGTTGGTTGGTTTTACTAATACGAATGTATTTCTACCCAAACAAACTGTTTTTAGCAACATTAGGATAATGAAAGACTGGGGGAAAACAACATTTTAACTTTTACCATGCAGTTTGCATGCAGCTCTTTGATGACAGTTCATAGGTCACTGTGCTGTAGGAGAAGTGTAACTTATGAACTGCAAGTAACAAAAGGACCTCTGTGACAAAAGCAGTAACCCACTGAGCTATCCACATAAACTACAGTTCTGTCATCTCCATGTACATGTTCTCTGCAGCAGGCAAATAAACCCTCTTGTCTACTTTATGATGAGTCAAAACTTCTACTAGACAAAACTCTGATCTTCCTGCAACGGGAACATTAATCACCAGAGTTATCTGGACATTTTTAGTTTTACCTGAAAACTGCTGGACACACAAGGATCAATGCAGCAGGTGCTTTTAAAGTCCTAAGTTTTTCTTAAACACAGCCTCACCCCACCCCCAGCCGGCTGCACTGTTGGCGCTGCCCTAAGTTCATTCACTGTTTAGCGCGCTCCTTGATTGCCTAGGTTTTTCACATACTTCCCTGTGCTCCAGCAGATGCTGATGCCGTCTGTTCAAGGGGCAATTGTAAGGGCAGATGCCAAGGCACTCTCATTCACATAGATCCTTCCTCTTCCAAGCTGCAAGTGCTGCTCTGTCTCCAGGGCTTCCTGTTGCTAAAAGCACTGGTGGCATCAAAGCCGTCTCATGCACCCCTCTTCCTCTTCTTCTCAATGCCTGAGTCCAGCACTCTCCACTGGCAGCCCCTATGCAAGTACTCAAGCTTAACTGGCTTGTATCTGGTCCTTCCTTGGCCTCACTGGGGCAGTCCTTGAAGTTTACTGGCCTAAAACAATCCTGCAATGAGCTGCGTGAGCAAACTACCTACCACACTCGTGCCACACTGCACTAGCTGGGTGAACAAAAGCTGGAAGTGGTGGTGTGTTCTAGAATGACATGTTCTGGGTGGCAAGTCATTTTGTTTCAGGGAAGTGTTGCTGTTTGCCCATTAGCAGTGGGATGCTCAGATCTGCATTTGTGTGGCCATCTCCACAAACCGAGGGGCATATTTACAAGACACCTGGCGCCACCTTGTGTCACCCTAGTGTCATTTTGTCTTATGCTAAGGCGGCCTTTTCCCCGTGCCAGATTTACAAAGTGGCGCAATGCTTGCATTGCGCCACTTTGTAAACCCTTGCACCACATTATGCCTGCACCACGCATAATGTATGCAAGGGGGGCATTCCGACGAAGGTGGTGCAGTGACATTTACAAGATTTCTCTGCTCCATTTCTTCCATCATTTTTAACGCCTGCCCAAAGCAGGTGTTAAAATGATGCACCCATAGTAACCTATGGGTCTCCCAGTTCTTCGCTGCACTAGCGTCAACATTTTTATGCTGTTGCAGCTAAGCGTCACAATAGCGTCAAAAATGTTGATGCTATTTTGCCGTGGTGTGCCGTATTATAAATATGAAGCAACCATGGTGTTGTTAGTTGGCGGTAGGGGGACACGAGAAAACTGGCACATCGGGACAGATGCGCCACTGTCTTGTAAATCTGCCCCTGAATGTCATGTTTTTGCTTGTTACCAGGGTACTAAATGGCTCAGTTTCTTGTGATACAATTAGCACGTTCTGGCTTCTCAGCCTAAGGCTTGCTGAATGCTTGGATTTGTAGTATTGCTTTTTACACTCTCATTATGGACTCATAAATCCAAACGTGCACACTAATTGTAGCTAAAAGCCAATATTGGCTGAAGGAATTACACATACCATGGAGTCACTTGGCAGATACATATTACATTTTTAGAACGTGGTCTTGAAAAATGTGCGTGTTTCATTTGCAAAACAAAAAGTAAACTCTGTTCACCTATTTTGTGAGAGTGCACCATTTAATCCACATTCTTCACTGAAATAAGCATTGACAATGACAATCATTCTGGCCTTTGTGTAGTGATATGAAGCTATTGTGACACAAAATACAGCTTCAGCACACAAAGTGTCCTCACAGGACAGGTCGCAGCAGGAGGTTCATTCACAAACACAGCAACAACAAAGGTACAGTCCAAGCTTCCCAGCCTCACAGAGCAGATAGAGCTCATTCAACAGTTCTGGAAGCACCCCTTCCCCATAGAGCACGCTCAGCAGCAATGCAAGCTTCCCTCTCGCACAGTAAGGGTGCCGCTTTGGGAACAGCAGTACAAGCTTCCACCCCACGAGGACACTGCAGCTTTGACAGCACAGTGCACACTATCTTCCCAGATAAGACAAGTGCAAACCAGCAGGTGTGCAAGGATCCTGTCAGAGCAACCACAAGGTAAGCTTCACTCTCTCACAGAGCACACCTGCTCCTCTTCCCTGCAGAACAGACATGGCACAGCAGCAGAAGGTGCAGTTAAGGCATCACAGCACAGGCATGCATGTTACACACAGATGGGTGGATGAGTGTGTGATTGTGCGAGGGAGCGTCGCCCACTGGCTAAGAGCCAGCAGCTGGAAAAAAATGATAGTTTACCATCCTTTTTTTTAAAGCTGTTGGCTCAGTGCCATGGGAGGGGGTAGGAGGAGTGGAGTGAGTTCACTAAGTGTGCATGTCAGTTTTGCCGGCCGTCTTAGGCCAGCCAAACTGACATGCGCACTTAGGTTTCCAGAGACCTAGTGCACGGTCTGAGTGGCAGACCAAGCCACTCAGACCAAACCTGGTGCTGCTCTCATGCTAGGTATAGCATGAGAGCAGTGCCAGGACTGCGTGGGGAGCCTCTGCTGGTGTCTCAGGAACTGCTGGGACACTGAGAGGAGCAAGGGGGCCGGTGGTGGTACAGGTACGTTTTTTAAAATTATTATTATTTTATTTCCCCCGTCCCCACCCCGCCCAGCCTCTCCTTGAGATTTGCGACGTCCGCCGCTGAAATACACTCTCTTTTACTCCTGCTTTCACTTATGATGGTGTGAGTAAAGTTTTTATCATATCCTGAAAGTCCTGCTGCCATCACTTTTAGACTATTTGTCACATTGTCACAGCTATGGCACCCAGTGATGTTATCCTCTCTAATCTAGCTGATGCCACAATTAAAACAATAAAAGTAGAAAAACAAAATGATGCTGTCGCCAGGCCATCGCGGGCGTATGCTTGGAATAAAAAAATTAATTACATATAGCAATGATAAGCCACCTTGCAATGGTGTTGTACTTATTGTATCATTATGTTATAGTTCCAACATAGCTGTCCGTGTTTAGAAGCAATGCACTGGCCACCTTGGAGGGCTAAAACAATAATACACAGTGCACATTGCCATTCCTAGATGGCTACTCTATAAACATCACATTGGGCAGTCATCCTAAAATGTGACTGTGTATCCAAGATGGCCAACATAATTCTTCTGCAGGTGACACTGTCAAGGACTCGACAAAGAGACTGTCCAGTACCCTTGTTGACTGTCTGAAGAAAGAGTGACTTTTATTCATACCTATGGTGCCACCCTCCTCAGAATCCTTTAAGGAAAAATATCAAGTGTCTACATGAGAGACGCCCAGTTAGGAGGAAAAACACAAAGGGTAAACCTCATCATTTGGAAATGCACCAAATTCTTCTGGCAAAGAGACAGGTAATCCAGGAGTAGATTCAGGAAGAACAATGCTAACAACTAGAAGCAACAAGCATCAGCAAAGCCAATAGGTCTCTCCTCTAAGAGTATTTGGCTTTGGCACAGTTCTGTAGTCATGTTGTACCGCAGCATGGATGCTTTGCAGTGTGGCTAAAACGAATAAAAAAAAGCGCTATGAAGCAGCCAGAGTTACCGCACTTTTTTTATTAATAAATGCGTTAGCGCTGGATGCATCTTAGTCCTTTTTTTATTATTATTTTTAGCCATGCCGCACAGCAGTCATGCAGCTATACAGCACGCTACAAATCACTGCCAAAGTCAGCAATGATTATGCTGTACAGCATAAACAAGGTCAATGGCAGAGCCAATAGTCTAAAAAGAGAGACCTGTTGGCTTTGCCAATGCTTGTTAAGTCTTGGGACAACACCTCTGTGATTCTGAGCAAATCAGTTAATCTCCCCATGTGTGAAAAAGAAAAAAATGACAGTTAGCTAAAAATCCTATCACGTAAAGAAAGCAGTTGCACTCAGGTCTTAGTAAAAATACATTTGGAAGCAGATGGTGTCTTTTGTCACAATAAACATTCATTTCACAGGAGCAAAGGGCTTCCTTGGAGTGTGTATGACACAGTAAAACATAGCTACGAATGGCAAGAGGGTCAGCAAGGATGACAGGTAAGAAATAAACATAAAAGTAGTACCTAGTAGAAAAGAAGAGAGCAGGTTGTTTGATGTTTTAATTTCCTTTTACTGCATAATACTCCATATTTGCTTTGTTGTTTGGGGCGTTTTGGGTGGGAGAACCAAAGAGTTGGGTAGGAATGCAAAGGCTTTTTAGTGAATGAGGGCTTGTAATATGTTAATGTGCCCTTAGGTTTGTTGGTATAGAAGCAACTTTTACTCAGCATTCCCAGTCACTGTTCAACTCACCTCCAATTGGTCTCTACCTTCTCTCTCTACAGCCTCATATGCTTTTTGAGGGAATCCACTGCTTGGAAGTTTGCAGCGCGCATGCCACTGGCACGTCAAAGGCACGCCAAAAGCAAACCTGTCCACACTTGCTCCGATGCAAACTCTCTGGGGAAAAATGTCCTATTTGAGGGAAGCTCTTTTATCATTTGCCCTCTGTGAATTGCAGTTGCTTCCTCCCTGATCCAGTTCTTTCATCTTCTCCTTGCACCACATGCTCTTTCTTCTTGGGGTCTGAGGACTGCTATAGCAAAGTTCCCTCCTCCTGTATTTTTCCATCAGGCACAGAGGTGGAGCATAATTGCTTACCCCTGCCCCAGCCTCTTCAGAAATCTCCAGAAGGTGCGGCTAGGAGCTTTAAGGCAGGCCTATTAAATACTCCATCCCAGTGCTTAATTTGAACTGGTGGTTTCCGGTGCTCGGCACTGGCACTTAATTGTCAACCCTGGCACTTATGGCAGTTTGCCACATGCTGGTGTTGTCTGTCTTATTTGGAGACTGGCACAACAACAGTGGTTTATTAATTCACGGTGCATTAAAAATGACTAATATCTGCTGCCCAAGCTATTCTTACAGATGTAGGGGCCTGGAATAGTCTGCATTGTCTCACTTGTAGGTGCGTGAGGGCAGTAGTTCTGTTAGTGCTGTCACTGGCAATTCTGGCAGTGGCAATGGGTGGCGGAAGCTGCAGTAGCCACCTGATGTGGGCCCCAGCACTTTTTATTTTTTATTTTTTACAAATTAAGTACTGCTCCATCCCTATGCAAACGTGCCCCCAGTTTTTATCCAAATCAACCTTGAGGCTGTATTTCTGATGGAAACTTGGTTGTGGACTGATGCCAATCTGGATATTGCATTAGCAATCCCTCCTGGCTATGCTTTTTTCCACCAAGATAGGTTTACTAAAGTTGGTGGTGGTATTGCTATCATCATTAGGGCGCATTTCAAATGCACTTCGTTTGTTTCTAGTAGTCTGAAGAGAGCGCCAGATTTAAGATTCTATGGGCCAGATTTAAGTGCCCCTAGAGCCTCCTTGCGCCACATTAGCGTCATTTTATTCACGCTAATGTGGCCCGACGAAGCCAAAATCGTTTCACCAAATTTACAAAGTGGTGCAATGCATGCATTGCGCCACTTTGTAACCCTTTTCGCTAAATTATGCTTGCGCCAGGCATAACGTATGCAAAGGGGGTGTTCCACCGTTAGGGGGGGCCAAAACAATGCCGTAAAGAAATCTCAGATTTCTTTGCGTCATTTTTTCAGCACTTTTAACGCCTGCTCAGAGCAGATTTCAGTGGGCCTCTGGGTGCTTTGCAGGATTAGCGTCAGACTTTTTTACTCTAATTCTGCAAAGCGCCAAACTAGTGTCAAAAGTTCTGATGCTAGTTCCCTAACTACCACCTATGTGCACCACATATTAAATATGGCGCACACATGGAGGCATTAGGGGGTGCTAAGGGGCACAAGATAAGATAAGAGGACTTTTCATAAATCTGCCCGAGATATCTATCTTGCCTAATGATTTTTTTTCTGGTTTATTGGTGTTTATTTAAACTTCTGGGAAGAAGCTGTTTCTGAAGTGACCTTAAAATATTCTAATTGTGCTCATATCTTGCTGGATTTTAATTTTCATGGCGACAGAGAAGGGCAATGATTTCTTCAGGAGCTGAGCATTGTGTCCACCAACATGCTCACGTGGAATCCTGCTACTTCCTCTAAGTTAGTGGTTCCCAACCTGTGGTCTGGCGACCCCTGGGGGTCCGTGAACCCTCCTCAGGGGGTCCGTGACTGCCTAGAAAATTAAATAATATTAATAGATTACCCCACAGTAATGACTCAGTGGGGGTCCCTGGATTCCAGTGATGATAAAGTGGGGGTCCACAGAAGCGGAAAGGTTGGAGACCACTTCTCTAAGTGCAATCAGTCTGGTAAGCTCTTGGTACTGTGCTCATCACAGATCTCAGCACATTGCAGTGGTAAAACACTGGTGTACTGTGGGCTGTACCTTTTTATGTGGAGTCACAAAATGCAGAGCTCTGCAGATAAAATGAGTAGACAAGGAAAAAATGAAAGAGAACCTTTAATGGAAGAAAATTAATGTCTAAAGGACTACACCACCCATCCTGGCGCTGAAGTGCACTCATTTTCAGACTAATGTGCATGTGGTAAAAAAAATGTTTGCCAGTCGCCGGGCAATTGAGTTAAAAGCTGAAATGGGCTGACCCATTGCACCAGGCCGAATCCTGTGCTAGGCAGAATCAGAATGTGAAAGATACCCAGTCAGACCAATGGCAGACCTAAAAACCCTCTACATAGGCACAGATATATGTGGACGTTTTAATATATTTATTTGATTACAAGAGCCCCACAGACAACAAAACCAGTTAGACCATCCTAAGAAGATCTAACGAGGATTATCACAGTGCAAATCTTCTACCCCAAGAGTCTGTCGAAAATTTAAGGTAATCTGTGAAATTTTATGTAACAAAATTCCAGCGTAGACGGTTTAACTAAGTGTAATACCAAAACACCATTAAATGCCACTTTAGTTTAACATAAGTTTTTAAAAACAGATATATGAAGCCTTGTTCCTGTCTTCTAACATTTGATAATAAAGTAGGGTGACCAGACATCCCGGATTTCCCCGAACAGTCCCGGTTTTTTGAGGACTGTCCCAGTGTCCCGATGCTTCTCTTAATTTTAAACAAATGTACTGGTTTTTGGGACACATGTCAGATCATGTATGGAAGCATAAGTAAAGTATGAAATAATTAAAGTAATTTATCTGTTACTGTCAGGCAACACAGTCCCCTGTCTGCTCCCAGCAGAGACGAGTGGGGAGCAGAGAGAGGTGGGTTGGGGCGGGTTGGCGGGGCAGAGTGGGAGGGCAAGCCATAGCTAATTTTATATATGTATTCTTGTAAGTGTGTGCGGGTGCGTGTGCGAGTGTGACTGTATATATATATATATATATATATATATATATATATATATATATATAAACACGCACATCTGTATAGGCACACATTCACAAAGCTAACAAAAAAAAAAAAAACGGGACAGGCCAGATATAAAAGTGAGAGTAAAGTCTTTAGTCCTTCTTTTATGTCTGACCTGTCCCTGTTTTTGCGACTCAAAATCTGGTCACCCTATAATAAAGGGATCAGACCCATGGCATCTGGCATAACTTTTTCCAATGAGCCAATTAGACCTATTGTTTCTTACTTGGCGGTGCTTTTAACTTGGGCGATATTTGCATTTCCAATTGTCTTATAAGGAAGCAGGGCTCTCTCTTTGTCCTGTTCCATGGAAATCCTTCTGTGCATGCTGTTTATAGCCTCGGTGGTGACTATATAGCAATAACCTCTGCCTGTTTGCAAGTGCACAAACGAAGAGCAGTGATGGGGCTCCCGCTGCAGCTGTGAGGGGCAGATATCATTACAAAGAGGTCACGAAGTCCATCCGCAATTTTGAAGCCTGAACGTCTCTCTGTGGGGGGGGCGCCGTTCCTTCCCGCGCTCTCTCAGCTCGTGGCTCTGTCACTCGCTCCAGATAAAGGGCCCCGCTGCATAATGAATCCCCTGGGCTCGGCCTCTTCCTATTGCGCTCGGGCTGTAATCACATCTCTCAAGTCTGACCTGGCGAGCCAACAAAGGCCACTGACGGACCCGGAGCATCCCCAGCGGGGATGGCAGGGGCAGGCGAGCTGCTAACACCCTCCTGACTTCTAAGCCTTAATGTGGGCGCAATAAGGACGCATTTAATTAGAAGGGCCACATCCCAGGCGCTGAAGTATGTCCTGTCAGGATGTGTGTTTTGTTAGCGCGTTCACTGCGGCCAGTGATGTTTTTTTGTCATCGTCGAGCTAAATTTTTAAATTAGATTTTTAATTTCCTGTGCGCCCCGTGTTGCTGATGGTACATGATGCAGCAATTAACGTAGGGAGGAGGCGTGGGACTGGCCACTGGGATCTTCAGAGGAAGAGGCGGGCGAGGAGTTGGAACAGTGTCAGTTCATGCAGGAGGAACATTCAGAGACACCTCTGATGGACTCATCAGATCACCATCGGGGATGGGGAACCAGTGAGTGACCGATAAAACTGGTGGGTCCACCTACAAAGGGCAAACCTCAGGGCTCACACATTTGCTTAAAATGCTTGAATATGTTTTTGAATGTTTATGTCCATGCATACGTAGATATCTTCTGGGACCATCGCACCCTTGAAGTGATGGAGGGGCTTGCATGTTTCCGTGACCTGGAGATCTATGCCATCAGAAGCTTAGGTGGTCATTATGAACACGGCGGGAAACACCACCGACCACCATGGCGGCGGTGAACAGAAGTCCGCCGTTGGCGGTGAATGCAAACCGGCCATATAATGAATGAAAATCCCAACCCGGCCAAAAATCACCAGACCACCACTCCCCGCCATGACCCTGTCGGCGGGAATCCCGGACCTCCCCACCCACCCACCGCCGAGCACAACCACATCGCGCCCTCCAAATAATGATGCGCAAATCACCTTGGTGGACAGTGGAGGCCGGACGACCATTGGCGGTACCGGCCACCACAGGCAGCAAGTAGACCTAACAGCAAGAAGTGCACACATTGGATAAGCGTGCAACCCACACACCTGACACACATCAATAACCCCATAAAACACCCCTAGACATACCCCACAATCCTTTGCAACGAAACCAGGCCAAGAAGACGGAGAGCACCAGAGGCAGACACCGAACGCCACCAAACAGTAGATGCACACCGACCCACAGAAGAGCACCCTCACCACGTTCCCAGCCCTGACACCATTCACCACACTCACCATGTCCCCCCCAAGCATCCACGCTTCATAGAGAGGGAGTTAAAGACCATGGTGGACGAGATCCTGAAGGTGGAGCCACAAATATTCGGGGCCGATGTGCAGCACACACCCATCGCAAGGAAGTTGGAGCTATGGCAGACCATTGTGAACAGGGTAAATGTAGTGGCACACTATCCATGCACCCGGGACGACATCCGGAAGAGATGGAACAACCTGCGGGGGAAGGTCAGGGGCATGGCATCAAGGCACCACATTGCAGTCCAGAAGACTGGGGGAGGACCACCACCAATACCACCAGAATGCACAGACTGGGAGGAAAAGGTACTGGCCATCCTGCACCCTGAGGGACTCACTGGAGGAATGGACTCGGGTAAGTCATCAACATATATCCCATATGCACCATACCTGTAATGCATGCACCACCCCACCCCACCCACACCCACCAGGACCAACACCCCACCCAGGCAACAGCCACTAAATCCACCCCGCATGACCACAAACCCACTAACAGGCCCACATCCCTCCCCCTGTGCACAGCCACCTACCCCTGCAAGTACCCACAATGGAACAACACCCCCCACCACAATGCAACCCCACAGTCGAAGCAAAATGCAGTGTCAACCTCACAAAGGCACCCTGTAAGGCCACTGAAAGTAATCCCAGCACAAAATAGCCCAGTCCTGATCACCTCAAACGTTCATGCAGCTGTAACAGACATGTCTATGTCCCCTAACAGGCACCACCACCCATGCCACTTTAACAGATGGGACAAGGAGTGCCAGTGTCCCCCAGGGAGACAAAGGCACCTCACAGGACACTGGTGAAGGATCCCTGGACACTGATGAGCAGGCAGGCCCCCCACACAGTCCTCGACTGTCACCATGCAGCAGCCCCACCCAGGAAACCACTGTCACCCCTACCACCCAGTCAAGACCAGCAGCCCAGGGCAAGCGTCCCCACACCAGTGTATCCAGGCCACAGACTGGTGGAACACAGGTACAGAGGCCACAGTTTCCCTCTCCCAACATGCAAGAAGGCGAGGGCCCCAGTACAAGTGCACTGCCAGACCTGTGCAGGGGACACAGGCACAGTGGGCTAGGGCAAGTGCAAGGGTGTCAATGGGCCAGGGGGGAGGCCACAGGATGGATGCAGCAGCCCAGGACGTGATATAAGAGGTATTGGGGGCCTACCAGCATACCCATGACAGGTTGGCACAGATAGTGTCCACCCTGGAGCACAGTCAGAGGATGCAGCAGGAACACCACCAACAGGCCATGGAGCAGTGGAAACAGCACAACGCCACAATGGCCAGCATAGCAGGAGCACTGCTGCAGCTGGTTCAAACCTAGGCTGAGACCCACACAGGACAGGAGGCCCCCACTACAGCACCGGACACCAACCATGAGATTACACCATCAGCTGAAACATCCCATGAACTTCCCTCACAGGAAACCCAAGGGCCTACTATCCCCTGAAGATCAACAGCAGGCGCCCAAACAGACCCTCAGGACAAGATATGGCACTGGAACCCAGCAAAGAACAAGGCACCCTTCAAGAAGTAACTCAGCAACAGTCTGCACAGCAACTATCCCACTCAATCAGCCACCACACATTGCTAAGAGGCAATATGAACTAATGTAAGAAAAGATGGGCCCATCTATACTACCAACAAGGCTGCCACCATGTTGGCTTTGAGGACACCCACCCCTTACGACTTGTCATCACTGTAAATAGCACTATTCACTCCCTGCAACCAATAAAACACATATCACACCTGTAACACTGTCCCCTGTGTTAAATTGTGAACAAAGTGATGTATGGATGCAACTGTCTGATAACTTTATTGTCAAATCTTTGCATGAAGGGAGTCCTGTGTGCCTAAATGTGGGCCCTAAGTAAATGCAGAAAATATCAATCTGTACCATGCAGAACTGGACCATGTTTCACCTATCATTATCAACCCCCCCTATATGACTGAGCACACTGACAGTATGTGTCACAAACCCCAATGTCAGCCTAAAGTCCCACACAGTTACTGGAAGTAGAGTTGTATCAGTTGGGTCCTGGAATTGACATCTCCCCCTTCCTCATCATCACCCTCACTCTCCTCCTCTCTCTGAGGTAGCTGGTCAGGACATACAGCACCCTCCACCTCCAAGAGGGGGATAGAATGTCTCACTGCCACGTTGTGCGGCATGCAGTAGGCCACCACTATTCTACACACCTTTTCAGGCCCATAGGCCAGGGAACCCCCAGAGATATGTAGACAACAAAATCTAGCCTTCAGGAGACCAATTGTGCACTCTATCACCCTCCTAGTACGTCCATGGGCCTCATTGTAATTCCTCTCTGCATCCGTCCTAGGATTCCTCACTGGTGTCAGGAGCCAACGCAAGTTTGGATAGCCAGAATCACCTAGATAAAGGTGCAATACAGAGTAGTCATTGTTAAGCCCCTTAGTCAGACAGCCTGGCTGTCTGCTATGTGTCAGTTAGTGACCGACACACTTACCTATGATCCACCCTCTGTCCTCTTGGAGTTGTTCCATCCTCTGTGGCACACTACTGTTCCTCAACACAAAGGAATCATGGTCTGAACCTGGGAACATGGCATTCACATGTGAGATGTACTGGTCTGCAGTACATACCAATTGGATGTTCATGGAGTGAAAGTTCTTTCTGTTTCTGTACACCTGTTCACTGACTCTTGGGGGGATGATCGGTACGTGGGTGCCATCGATGGCACCCATCACATGGGGTATGTTGGCAAAGGCATAGAAGTCAGACTTGATGGCAGGGAGGTCAATACTTTGGGGAAACCTCACATAGGACTGCAGGTGTAGTACAAATGTATTTAGAAATCTTGTCAGTACCAAGCTGAACATTGGCTGTGAAAATCCAGCACCCATGCCCACTGTCACTTGAAATGAGCCTGTGGCCAGGAAATGGAGTGCGGAGACCACCTGCACTTCAGTAGGGATGGCATGCTGATTACGATTTCCAGGAGTTAGTGCAGGATCCAGTAAAGCACAAAGTTCCAGAATTGTTGCACGTGTAAGTCTGTAATTGATTATGATCTGATGCTCCACCATGGTCCTCATATCCACAAGTGGTCTGTACACCGATGGTGCCCTTCCTCACCACAAGGGTCGGTACCTACGAGGGGTATTCAAAAGGTGTGATGAACACACATACATAGGCACACATTGTCATCAATTGTGCACTGCATACTTGCTTGTAGTGACTCAACATTAACTGCTTCTTGACAGATCTACATCTACACCTCAATGGGGGAACATTGTTTTTAATTTGTGGGATATTAGGGAATGGTCACATGCATAGGTGCTTCATGTGGGTAGTAGGGCCTGCATTGTGCACATTTTTATTTATAGGTGCGTAGTTAATGCCAAAATGTCTGTCCACTGTAATCCAGGCCTTTCGTTGTGGAAGTGACCTCATACCGCTAGCGGTTGACGTCACTGCGTAAGGCGGTGTTTACCGCCGTTCGCACCGTGATTGGTTGACATGGATGCCAATGGGGAATCCTGGCATATCATGATCGCCGCCGGCGGTGACGGTGCACACCGCCGCGGTACGTCCGCAAATTCGTCATCTATTATTCACTTGACTCCCTGATCTCGTGTGGACAGGTACTCCACTGTGTGTACTGCTGTGGCCTGCCTCTGGCAATGGATGGAGGGGAAAGGGCCCCGGCCTTCACCCAGGAGGAAATGGAGAGGCTAGTGGACGGGGTCCTGCCCCTGTACGCAAAACTGTACGGACAGCCAGAGGTACAGTTGAGTCTGGGTTTGGGGGCACTGTTTGGGTGTAATGGATGGTGTTGAATGGACATATGTGTGCACCTTTGAGCCTGCATGGGCCATGGTGCATGGCATGCTGCGTGCGTGTGGCCTGCAAGTCTGCGAGTACTGTCCGTCCCCTAGTGGACAATTAGCCAGCTGTACCTATCTTGCAAGTGCTTGACCTCTGTGTTCCATATCTGTGTCACCCATTTAGGTCAGCGCCCACCAGAAGAGGGCACTTTGGCATGCCATCGCCAAGGAGGTGCAGACCCTGGGGGTCTACAACCGGTGGAGCACCCACTGCAGAAAGAGGTGGGAGGACCTGCGGTGCTGGGTGCGTAAGATCTGTGAAGCCCAGCTGGGGAAGTCCTCCCAACGTGGAAGGGGTGTCTGTCGGGCACTGACCCCCCTCATGCGACGTATCCTGGCGGTGGCGTACCCAGACCTAGATGGGCGCTTGAAGGCTGCACAGCAGTCACAGGGGGTGAGTATTCATGTCACAAACTTCAGTCTGGAAGGATGTCTGTGTGTGCATTAGGGTTCATGCACCTTAGAGGCAGGGACTCTGAGTGGTTTTTCATGTACATTATGTCCCCAAAGGGTGTAGGGGTATCTTTGTCAGGTCTCCCACACGTCGCCTCCTTAGGTAGTCCAGGGGATGGATGTAGAGCAGTATTCTGGTCAGTAGTCAAGGGCATGGCCATGGGCATAGTGAACGGTGCTGCCTGTTGGGTGTGACTTCTGGGTGGGTGTATGCCTGGCCATTATGTACCTTCATTCAGCTATTTACAAGTGTCTCTCCTTTTTTGTCTCCCCATCCCTGTTCTCTTGTGTTGGGTTGGTACAGCAGCAACATCTGGCGAGGGAGCTGAGGCACCGGCAAGTGGGGAAGCAGCGGCCCAAGGTTCCTCGGAGGCAGAGACATCCGATGCCCAGGGGACCAGTGGGTGGGAGGGCGAGGGGAGTACTACGGGGGAGGCAAATACCACTGGAGGTAGTGACTCCGAGACCTCCTCCGATGGGGGCTCCCCAGCAGTGGCAGACCCTAGTGGCCACACCACTACAGTGACATCTTCTGCAACCCCCATTCCATCACCGCCCTCCCTTCTGCTCCCCACCGAGTTGCCCGTGCCCGCTCACCCAGAAAGATGGCCGTCTCCTTCGTCCCAGGCACCTTCTCCCCAGCCCCAGTCAGCCCTGCTGCCCTCACAGAGGAGGCTATTGACCTCCTGAGAACCCTCTCTGTAGGGCAGACAACCATCGTCAATGCCATCCAGGGACTAGCATCAGTGCACAGCAGCCAGTTTCCCTGGCCATTCCGTCCCCCCTCCAACCTCCTCTACCCCTTCCAGCACCCCGCTCCCTTCACCCTTCCAAGGCACACATTCAGACACGCAGTCAAGCACATCAGCACACAAGAAGCACACTTCTAAACACAAGCACCACACCTCCCACCACAAGCATTCACACAGCCAACAGACACATGTACACACAACATCCACTTCCCCCAGTGTGCCCACCTCTTCAGCCTCCCTGTCTGTCCCCTCTACATGCACACCCTCATGCACTGCACCTTCAGTCACTGTTGCTGCTCCTTTTACTGAGCTCACCACAATAGCAGCCATCCATACATGCACCCCAGACACCCCACCTGCACTCACCACAACTACTGTAGTTGACACATGCAGCACACTCACCAGACTTGCAGACACCCACACAACATACATCCACACTAGCTGCCTGTCTTCTCCCACTGTGTCCGCCCCTCCTCCAAAAACATACAAACGCACCAAGACACTCACCCATCACACATCCACCACACCACAGCATACTGTCCAGTCACCTGCACACACTACACACACCCCAACACCACATACATCCACTGCCTCTGCCTCCACTCCCACACCCTCATCCAGGACCACCCCAATTGCTCCAAAAAAACTTTTCCTCTCCCGTGCTGATCTCTTCCAACTCACTGGCCCACCCCGTCTTGTCCCTAAGCGTGCTCACCTCCTTGCCCTTTCCACTCCTTCCACTTCACAGCCCACCCCTGTCTGCCCTTCACATTCCCGTGCCCCTTCCCCAGAGAAAAAAAAGGCCCAGCCAGGGCCTAGTCTATCTGGCTCCACCCGCTCAAAAGAACCCCCACGTTCACAGGACAAGCCCACCCCCCTCCACCTTCGAAACAAAAGTCCAAGGCCCACTCCCGTTGCAAATCCCCACCCCCACCACTCCCTGCCCCCATTCTGTGAGGTGCCTGGATGCCTCATAAGACTGCTGAAGCCGTGGGCGCCAATAGACTGTCAGTGCTGGCGGTCTGAAGACCGCCCTATTACGACATAATGTCAATTTCTGCCCAATTTCGGGCGGAAATTTGACACAGTCAGCCTGGCCGACGTCGTGATAAAGGCGCTTTCCACTGCCGGCACCGCCACACCAACAGGACACCGCCCAGCGTATTAGGTTCTGCAATATGGCATGGAGGTGCAGTGCCAGTGGTGGAAAGCGCCGGGACCCATCCCCTCCCGGACTGCCACCTCACCGAAGCAGGTAAGTTGATCGTCTGAAAGGGGGCCGGGTGTTGTGTGAATATGTGTGGTGTCTGCATGTGTGTATGAATGCAGAGGGACGAAGGGTGTCTGTGTGTGCGTTTGTGAGTGTGTGTATGCCGAGGGGGAGGGGAGTGTTGTGTGTGTATGTGTATGTTTGTGTGAATGCGGAAGGGGGTGTCAGTTTGAGTGCGTGCATGCGAGTGTATGTGTCTGTTTGAGTGCGCGTTAATGGGTGTATTTGAGTGCGTGTTTGGGTGCAAGTATGTGGGGTATATGCTAGCGAATACGTGGGTGGGTGGGGTGGCTGAATATAGGTGTATGGTCGTGTGGGAAGGTGTCTGCCGGCGACAGGAATAGAGATTCCTGTGGCCGGGTGCATGACCGCCAGCATTTTCGTGGCAGTGCGACTGTCACGAAAATACTTGTGGTCTGCCGAGTCGTAATACCGATGGCAGAATTAAGGCTACCGCTGGGCCAGAGGTGCTCACCTATGGCCTAGCAGTCCGACCGCCCTGGCAGTACAGGCAGCGTTTCAGCAGTTTGGCTTCGGCCAAACCGCCAAAGTCATAATATGGCGGTCTTTACCACCGGCCCGGCGGCGATAAGACCGCCACCGCAAGTCTGGCGGTCCAGGGACCGCTAGACTCGTAATGAGGGCCTCAGTGTTGGTACTATGTACGTTTGCCCCTGCAAACCAATTGGGGTTCCCCTGGACTTTGTACATGATGTACTTCTCTTTAGTACACCATATAGAGAACCAGCTTCCTACACCCTCTGTCTGACTACCTCTTTCATCTCTACCACCCTGAACCTCTCGATTTCTGCCTTCCCTAGAATTCTCTGACATGCCTCACACCTTACTTCACCTTAACACTTCTACCCTCATCTTTGTCTCTCCCTTGCCCTATCTCTGCATTTCTACGTACATACGTAGTCAAGCTATCTTTCTTTCTCTACCTCACCACTGTCTACACGTTTCAAAATCCTTCTACAGCAACTCCCTGTAGCTGTCTCTAATGACCTCACCTTTCTGCACTACTCTTTGTGCTTACCAATACAGCTCCACCACTTCATCCCCTCTCTGCACCTCAACTCTCTGTACACTGCCACTTTCTCTGCAACTCACTCTTCTGCTCCAACTCATCTTGCTGTATCTCCGTTCAGTCCATATTTACTTCATCTCTATTTAACTTATCTCTCTCTATATCTCTATATGGTACCTTTCTCACCACTTTCCCTACCTCACCACTATCTCACCTCTCTTTATCACATTTCTTTCTCACATGTCACTACCTCATCTATAGTTATACAAGCTCTCTCACTCACTATTATACCTATCAATATACATCACTATTCATTCAATTCACTACCTCATATCACGTCTCCACATCCACTCTCTCTGTTTATCTTGGTTCTCTCTACCTTAACCAATTATCTTTCTCTTTTCACCCTACCCCTCTTTTCCTGTCTGTACCTCTTTTTCTCTCATTACCTCCTGTCACTATCTCCCCTCCTTGTATCTGCTTCTCTATTTGAATTACTCCCTCTTCATCTGCTCTCATTGCACGGGTCTCTTTATACAACCTTTCACCTCACCGCTCTGTGTCTTCCTATTTCTCTTTACTACTGTATCAATCTAACATCGCTCTCCACTTTAACTCTTTTCTTTCTACACCCCAGCTGTATTTTTATTCTGCACTCCTCTCTCTACCTTTCAATTTGTACTCTATTCACCTGTCTTGTGGTTTAGTACCCCACGTTTCCTTTTGTGCTTCTCTCTTCCTCATCACTCTCTCTCTACCTTGTCTCTATGGCCCTCATTTGGACTTTGGTGGTAAAAACGGCCTATCCCCACGGCCGGCATAAGACCGTTGCAGCTGCTACCAGTCGCTTGCCGTATTATGACCACAGACGGATTTCCACCAGAAGGATGGCGGAAATCCGGCTGTGGCCATGCCGGCAGATGGCGGTAAGGTGGCGCTGCTGCCAGCAGCAGTTCCACGCCAGTAGACCGCCGCCGGCCGTATTATGAGAAATAATACGGCCTGGCGGTGTTCTGCTGGCAGACGCTGCTGCTGGCAGCAGCGCCCCGTCCCATCTCCTGCTGGAGGAGCCCCTGGACACAGGTAAGTGGGTGCTCCGACAGGGGAGGGGGGTGAGGGATGTGTGTGTGTGTGTGGGGGTGTATGTCTGTGCGTGTGTGTATGTGGGTGTGTGTTGCGTGTTGTATGTGTGTGCATGTCTGGAGGTGTGAGTTCATGTATGTTGAGTTGTGTGAATGCGTGTCTGCGTGTATGTATGAAAGTGTGTGCAGATGTGTGTGTGCATGGATGTATGCATGCGTGGATGACTGGGAATGGGTGTGTGTATGCGTGTGTACGTGTGTGAATGGAGGGGCGTGGATTGGATGAAGGGGGTCTGGAGAGGAAGGGGGGGTGGAATCTGTGGAGGGGGTGGGGAAGACCTCTATCAGTGACAGAGAAGGAATATTTTTGTCACTGATAGTGCCTACTGCCATGGTTTTTGTGGCGGTGAGGAAGCCATGAAAACCATGGCGGTAGGCGGGGTCATGATCCTGCAGGCAGTACAGTGACGGCCGTTGGGCTAGAGATTGATATCTCCAGTCCGGCGGCCGTTACCGCCGTGGCGGTCGGTGTGGTGCATTGGTGGTTTGGCTTCAACCAAACCGCCAATGCCATAATATGGTGGCAGTACTTTCCTCCATATTACCGGTGACCGCCAGGGTCATAATGACCCCTTGTATGTCTGTCTCTGCCATATCTCTCTGTCTACCCTTACCTCCTTCTGTCTTCACCCCTGCCTGACCCACCAGTATTTCTACATTACCTCTTTTTCAATCTCACCGCTCTGTGTACCATACTCATCACCCTCTATATAATTATGCTTTTCCCTATTTCTAGCACACTGTACATCACTCTACAACCATGCCTATCTCTGTACCTCTCTTTTTCATCTTCTCTTCTCATCCGCCTACCTCTCTCTATCTTTCTTTCTGGCTACTACACTTTCCCTCATTACTTTCAAGTCTTTCCCTATCCCTCTACCTCACCTTATCCCTGCCATGCACTGCTTATGACTGCACAAATTACATCACTCATGACCATCACTCATAACCCTGCTAAGAAGACATTATTATTGACATCAGTGATGATATCTCTCATGACATCACCAATGACATCACTGATGATGTTATGGATGACATCATCCAATTAATGTGACAGTTTGCTATATGCTTTTCACACTGGAAGCTACACCTAGACCTAATATTCTATCACCTCTTTAGTGCTAATGGGTGTAAACATTAGCAACATGCAGGACATAAAGCATATCTGTGGAATCATTGACATTTAGTAGATATAATTCTCCTTTTTAATGGTGTTCAGGTTTGTAAGAATCGTAATGTCTCTGTAGAAATAATGCGATTAGCAGCTTATTGCACCTTGAAAACTGTTCCAAAGAATGTGCGCCCTTTTTTACCTTAATGAATTGTACAGAGTTTTAAGTCGGTGCCTTCACATCTATGCTTTTACCATTGATAAAGCATGCACAACCAGGTCTACAAACATACTGCGACTTGAACCATTTGTTAGTGAGTCAATAAAAATGTATGTCTTAGAAGTTTCACTGAAGTTCTGGAAATTAATATCTGCACCTTATAAATCTCACGTTTATATAGAAACTGTTAATAGCACAACATGACAACTCTTTAACATCAGTGTGCACTTAGAAATCCATAGGTGAATAATGTATTGTAAGGAAAAGCTTTATTTTTCTCACATACTTTGGCAACAAAGCAAACATGTACATAGAATCAATCTATACTGCATAGGTTTGTGGGCCTTTTACTATCCCCTTCATATTCTAAAATGGCCTAGCAGTTTTTAGAGTAAGCTGAGGAGTAGTAGCTTTGAGAATGTTATCAGTGACATCATCAGTTATGCAATTAATGTTTTAATCTGAGATGTCATGAGTGATGTCATCAATGATGTCATTTAACATGTCATGGGTGATATAATATGTGAGAAAATGTGCAGTGCACAGTAGGGGCACAAGCTATAATGAGCTTGCTGACATAACTGAGAAACTTTTTTCGTTTTTGTTTTTTAAATGTTACGTTTTGTGTGACATCATCATGTAAATAAAATGTGGCATGAGTTGGCCACAGGGATTGGCCTGGAGCCAGGTACCACACCACACCCAGACCATAGAGGGTAGCGCTCAGCAGCTTTTGGCCTTGAGTGGAATGGGTTGGCCACCCATACCGCCCTTTTTATTTTGAATGTTTTTCTGATCCCACAGGACAGCACAAACCCTGTGCTCACTAACAATCACAACAACCCACAAAAAAAGTTCATTTGGCCCCAGGATGGTTCCCACAAAAGATCAAGGGGTCAGGGTACCCATACATATACCCTTCCCCCTTATACTTTATTTCAATTTTCAAGACAGAGAGTCCCTGTGTCCTGTATTGGCGGCTGCAACATTTCTCTTCATTTTGCTGACAGCCATTCCGAGAGCGATCTTCTGTGGGTCTCGAAGGAGCTTCCCATTCTTGTGGATGTGAGGCATACGATGGAAAAAGGAGTTCCTTTGGCCAATCAGATTGCTCCATTATTTGATGTTGCGTGCACATGGGAATCCTGTGAGAAACACACCTAACCTACCAGATAGCTATGCATTTTTAACCTTAATTTTTCAAAAACTACTAAATTGATTTATGTAAATTACCAAAAAAACATGCTTTTGGGTAAAGATCTAGCATTCTGCCAAATTTGGTGCAATTCCATTCAGCCGTTTTGACAGTAGCAGTGTCCAAAATGCCTTATGGAAATTGCATGCTGGAAATCAAGTTTTTTGACCCTCTATTTTTTCTTGACCCCTGCTTGATGGATCACCCTGAAAATTTCAAGAAAGGATCTGAGGTGGATGAACTTTTTTTTGGAAAGTTTTGTAATGATTCATCAAACGGAGCCAAAGTTATTAGAAAAACCTAAAAATAGATTTCCTATTGTAACTTAGTCCTAATTATAACTACGTAGTGGAGACCATCACTATGTACTTTGTTTAAACAGTAACGTCTTTAAGCATAGGATTAGCACAGAATTAGCACAGTGCCATCCTTGCCGAGCTGTAAATGACAAAAGCCTTTCACTGCTCCAGGCGAGTATCATACAGCTCAGCAAGGATGGCACTGGGCCAATCCTATGCTTAAAGACTTTGCTGTTTAAATGGCAAAAGACTTTGGTGGTCATTACAACCCTGGCGGTCGGTGTTAAAGCGGCGGTAAGACCGCCAACAGGCCAGCGGAAAAAATGAGCAATTACGACCGTGGTGGAAACCGCCAACAAAGACAGCCACTTTAACACTCCGACCGCCACGGCGGTACAAACAAACAGCTTGGCTGTCACCGCCAACAGACAGGCGGAAGACAAAGTAACGCCCACAGTATCACAACCTACCAATCCGCCACCTTTTCCGGGGCGGATTCACCGCGGATAAAAACACGGCGGAAACAGGCTTTCGAAGGGAAAACGCTCACCTCTACACACCCCACGAGGAACCAGGACACCATGGAGCCGGAACTCCAAATTCTCCCAGCGATAGTCTTCCTGCTCCTCTACCAAGAGCACGAACACCGGCGGCAAAGACCACGGTGAGTACTGCACCTGCGACACAGGGGAGGGGGAGGGAAAAAACAGGGACACACACACCCAACACCCCCACCCCCACCCACTACAACACACACACTAATACATATTAATACATAATAGTTACACCCTCCAACCCCCCCGGAAGAATGCAAAGACAAAAGGAAATGAGTGGAACCATTGTAATATATTAAAATCAAGTAGGCAAAAATATATATATACACCATAAACAAAATACACACCAAGCATAGTAGTCCAGGTAGTGCTCCAATTAAGTCAGAGGAACACTGGGCCCACACGGTATGGGCGAGGCCCACGCAAGATCCCCGACCATGACAGAGAACACTGCAGGGGCATCAGAGAGCAACAAAACAGGCACCTCAGAGGGAGGGAAAGGGGGAGCACCTCAGCCGGTTGAGTGCACGATGCCAAATCCACGGGAGGGCCACATGCCTACTGTTCAATCTTGGGGAGTGCAAACCCACAGTCTCTCAAGTCTCTACAGTGGGTGGGTTGCCCACTGTTCAATCCTGGGGAGTGCAAAGCCACAGTCTCTCAAGTCTCTACAGTGGGTGGGTTGCCCACTGTTCCATCCTGGGAGTGCAAAGCCACAGTCTCTCAAGTCTATACAGTGGGTGGGTTGCCCACTGTTCAATCCTGGGGAGTGCAAAGCCACAGTTTCTCAAGTGGATAGCAGTCTCCCCTGGTTCTGGAGGAGGCATTGTGCCCAGAGTACTTCATCCTGCTAAGGACAGAGGTAGTGGATGTATCTCCCCACTGGTTCTGGAGGGGGCTTTGTGCCCAGAGTACTTCATCCTGCTAAGGACAGAGGTAGTGGATGCCAGTCTCCACTGGTTCTGGAGGGGGCTTTGTGCCCAGAGTGCTTCTCCTGCTAAGGACAGAGGTAGTGGATGTATCTCTCCACTGGTTCTGGAGGGGGCTTTGAGCCCAGAGTGCTTCATCCTGCTAAGGACAGAGGTAGTGGATGTATCTCTCCACTGGTTCTGGAGGGGGCATTGTGCCCAGAGTGCTACATCCTGCTCGTGATGGACTCAGTAGCGTCAGTGCCCTTGGCACTCATGGGCCAGTGGTGCTTGAGGCGGCGGTGCCCTGTTCAGCAGTGCTTGGAGCGGGGGTGCCCTGTTCAGCGGTGCTTGGAGCGGCGGTGCCCTGTTCAGTGGTGCTTGGAGCGGTGGTGCCCTGGTCAGCGGTGCTTGGAGCGGCGGTGCCCTGTTCAGCAGTGCTTGGAGCGGTGGTGTCCTGTTCATCAGTGCTTGGCGCGGCGATGCCCTGTTCAGCGATGCTTGGAGAGGCGGTGCCCTGTTCAGCGGTGCTTGGCGCGGCGATGCCCTGTTCAGCGGTGCTTGGTGCGGCGGTGCCCTGTTCAGCGGTGCTTGGTGCGGCGGTGCCCTGTTCAGCGGTGCTTGGAGCGGCGGTGCCCTGTTCAGCGGTGCTTGGAGCAGCGGTGCCCTGTTCAGCGGTGCTTGGAGCGGCGGGCTCCTTTGCAGTGACTCAGCTGCTGGCGGTCCTCTCTGTCCAAGCGGGGCTTGTGCTGGCGGTCCTCTCTAGCCCAGCGGGGCTTGTGCTGGTGGTCCTCTCTGTCCCAGCGGGGCTTGTGCTGGCAGTCCTCTCTGTCCCAGCGGGGCTTGTGCTGGCGGTCCTCTCTGTCCCAGCAGGGCTTGTGCTGGCGGTCCTCTCTAGCCCAGCTGGGCTTGTGCTGGCGGTCCTCTCTGGCCCAGCGGGGATGATGGCGGTGGCCTCCTGGGCAGTGGGGATGATGGCTGTGTCCTCCTGGGCAGCGGGGATGATGGCTGTGGCCTCCTGGGCAGCGGGGATGACGGCTGTGGCGTCCTGGGCAGCGGGGATGATGGCGGTCTCCTCCGCCGTGCTGCTCTTCCCAGACTTTCCTGGTTTCTTGTAGCCCTTCCCCACCTTGGAAGGTGTCGCAGCTGACTCCACACTCTCACCGGGACCCCTGGGAGCAGCTTTGGTGGCTGCAGTCTTCCCCCTTTCCCGCCGGGCACTTGCCAACTTTTGATGCTTCACAGGTGGGGGACTGTCTGTGCTGTGGCTCCGTGCCACACTGGCTGCCCTGGTGGCCGGTGCACTCCAGATTCCGGTGACTACAGGCACCACTGGTCCTGGAGATGTTGTGGCTGAGGTGCTAGTTCGGGACCTAAGAGACCGACGGGGTGGGGGAGGTGTGGGAAAGTGGTCAAGGTTGGGCAGGAAAAGTTTTTTGGAGACACTGGGACGGGTAGCTGGAGGGGGTTTGGGAGTGGAGGAAGAGGTTGTGGTTGTAGGAGGTGTTCGTTTGCGGACTTTGGGTGAAGGTGCATGCGCTGGAGGCTGTTGTGAGGTGGATGGCTGCTCTCTGCTTCAGCCGAGTCCCATAAAAAAGTAAAAAAAAGAAAGGGGGCCAGGGTAGACTCGCCCTGAGCTCCTAGACTTGGTCTAGGGGTCCCTTACGGACACCGTCAGGGCTAAAAAGCTTTTTTTAAATGAATTTTTTTTTAAATCCAATCGCTCGCCCATTGTTTTATTTTGCCCCTTGGTGGGCCAGATCATGGAGGCATTCGGGGATTGAAAGAAGATGGGGCACACCAGGCCCCCTTCTAGGGCTTGTATTAACCCCAGGGTCTGCCAAGTCCCTGGGGTGATGCCAGAGAAAAATGTGGGGGGGGGGCGTGTTGCCCCCCCCCACAACACAGGGACCACCACATCCTGGGGCAGACACAAAATAATTAAGGGAATCCATTGCAGACCCTCAGACTTGGGGACCACCATCTCCCCAGGGAAATTAATTACAAGTAAGCGGGGCTATTCAACCCACTGGGGACCACCTCGTCTCCGGGGCAAAACATTACTTTCAAATGGTGGAGGCCCATACGGCCTCCCCCAGAGTCCCGAGGATCACCACCTCCTCAGAGCAAAATGTGAAATGAATGCTGGGGGGCCTGCATGACCCCCCCACAGCCCTGGGAATAGCCAAATCTCCGGGGCTGAAAAAATATAAGGAAGGGGGTCTGTTGTCGACCTCTGGACCCACGGACCACCACCTCCCCTTGGCAAATTTTAAGTATTGGAGGAAGGCCGCATGGCCCCCCTTGAGGAGCCAATAATGGCCTTTGGGACCACCACCCTTAGGGCCGGCTCCTGCTATGTCCCGGGTTGCCCACCCCTAGGACATAGCTGTTTGCTCTGACTTAGCAGCAGCTTTGACATCTCCTGCCAAGTCAGAGCAAACACTTCGGTTCCAGCAAGCAAGAGCTGTCAAACAGCTCTCACTTGCTGGAAGCGGAAGTTTCCTCTGTTTCCGTGCCCACAGACATGTGTGCAGGGAAACAGAGGAAACAATTACTTTAGCAGACAGGGAGCTGCATCTTTAGCAGCTCCCTGTGTGCAAAAGCAATGCTGGCTGGGATCGCGGGTGCCTTCAGGATTCACCGGTGGTCCCATTGCACACTGGGTGCCCTGTGTGACAGATGGCCTGGCCCCAGGGGATGGGGTTCCTGGGGCCAAGATCAGCCAGGGGAAGGGCCATGTGGCCCCAATCCCCCATAAATAAAAATCTATTAAGGCCGGGCCCAGGGGGATGGGGTCCCTGAGGCTGAAATCTGCTAGGGAGTGGGGCCGTGCGCCCCCACCCCAAATATATAAGGCAGGGCCCCGGAGGATGGGTTCCCAGGGGCCGAAATCTGCAGTGAGAGGGGGACAGCATGGCCCCCCTCCATTTAATGAAGGATGGGCTCTAGGGAATGGGGTCCCCAGGACCGAAATCGGCCATGGGAGGGGTGCCACGCACCCCCTCCCTCACATTGGACTTTCAACCAACAAGGTAGCACTTACTAGCTAAACAGTTGAAAGTGCTCCAGTTGGAAAAACATTTTGTGTAAAACTGTAAACTCTTGGCTAAACGAGCAGGTAAGGTGGCCATAATGCTCCTTTCTCAGAAATTAAACGTCAACAGGAAGTACTCACAAATATAAACATCCCAGGTGCTCCAGTTGAAGCTCCACTTCTGAAAAGGACAAATGATCCTTACTCCTGGGCTTGGCGAAGGCAAAGCAAGTGTGTTTACTCCGTGATTCCTTATTGAAAAACGATCTGAAATGCTTTGTGGAGGTCAATGCATCTTTCATCTATTGGAGCGCAATCCAACACTCTCACAACCACTCTCACACCCACATAGAACCTTTCACAGCCATTCTCACACCCAGAGACATTCTCTCTCACCTATTCTCACACCCAGGCCCTACGGGGCGCGAGTTATAGTTACATGAGATAACTAACTATAACTGATGAATTTCTCTGATTTTGTGCGAGTAAGTTCAGAACCTACCTATAATGTCCCTGTAACCTTTGTCTTTTTAAGTGAATTTCTAATATATATTTAAGATTCTAACAGCCACAATGAGCAGCGCCGTGTCAGTTTTGAAACGCATGAATGCGCCATATTTACAAGAATACGGCGCACCCCTGTGTTTCCCCCTGCGCCGGCGCTGAATTAAGCAGCACCATAGTGCAATGGTGTCTGCATTGAGTGGTGTGATTGTTTATGTGCAGCAAGGTGTCCCTTCCATCACATAAACAATCATCCATGGCATTTTGCTTCTTCTATGTGTGCTGCATAATAAAAGTATTCTTCCTCGTTGTGCCATGCTAACGTCACCCCTCGGGTGGCATTAGTTTTGGCGCTGCCCCAGATTTACGAATTCTTGTAAATCTGGGGTGGCGTCAAAAGCAATGGGTATTGCGGAGGAGCATCCACTGCAACAACCATTGCACGCCTCTCTGAGGCAGAAAACTGCATCAGAGGGTCCCATATTTACAAGGAGGTGTAAAGTCACAAAAAGTGGTGTTACATCTCCTTGTAAATATGGAGAAGTGCTAGGGCCTTGTAAATGTTGCCCTAAGACCCCTAGAGTAATTACAAAAAAGAGAACTATCCAACTGGTGGAAGAGTAAGTCTCTTCAATGTTACCTCACAGCAGAGCAAGCTCCGAGGGGCTTAAGGACATTAATAGCTCCAAGCTTTGAAAACCCGGATCCAGATATGCTGTGAGAATGGGTGGAAAATAACAGTGAATCCTCTAAAAGAATGATGGAAATATTAGTCAAATACTCAGAGAAGGACAGATAGAAAATAATGGAAGCCATTGAAAAATTAGAAAGTGAAGTTCAACAGGATGCTGACCAGGAAGCGGTGAGGAAGTTCAGAAGTAAAATGAAAGAAAGGATAACAATGTACAAGGAGTCAATAAAGGTGAGAAGGCACAAAAATTAAAAAGAGGTAAGATTGATTATGACAGAGGACACATCTATACATTTGCAAAAAAGTTTGAGAACATGTGCAGACAAAGGCTAATGGAAGTGAGCAAAGGGGGTCAAGGAGCATGCCAAATGGAGGACAGTAATGTGCTAAATTTAGAAGTGGACATGGACTTGGTAGAAGGTACAAATCAGGACACAAAGTTTGAAATTTCTACAGTCCTTGACGAATTGCATTTTTTACCCAAAGACAGGCTGGACCACTTCGCTCTGGAGATCGACAACTATATTGAAAATCCCAAAGAGGAAAGGAGAAAGAGACATTGAAAAAACCAAACTGAAAGCAAACAAATCAGTGGTACAAGCAAATAGAGGTGATGTGTGAAACCACTATTGAAAATTTGTCAAGTATAGCGCTGTGAAAGAGTGAGCAACACATCTTAGGGCTAGGTCTTTCATTTTGTGTGGAAGAAGATATAGACTATACACAAACTCGGATTAACTTTTATAAATTCATAAGATCTATGAAATTAAAGAAATATTTTAGGATGCAACCCAATTTAAAATTGGGACAACAAGGTGGCAAGGCAGTAAGCAGAACCAAGATCACCTGTTAGTAGCGGACCTACAATTGATGAACAATCCAAGTAAACTGGAAAATGGGGGCCTTGGAAGTATAATAACAGAAGAAGACATTATAGTGCGGGAGAAAATGGAGGTTTCAGATGACTGTCAAACACTATTTAAGGTAAAGTCAAAATTCACTCCATCACTCCCCAAGGATGGTTTGGATTTTTCCAGTAATTTTAACACAAGATATAACAAATGTATACATCACTATAAAGAAAATATAGAAGGGGCAGAATACCCAACTGAAAGAATATTGGAGTCTAATGGAGAAACCGTCTGGTCAAAATGACTGTGTGATTATAAACTCCAACAAAGGTGGGAGCATAGTCTTGTAGCCAATGGAGAAATACCTAGACAACGCATAAAAACAGCTGGACAATGCAACATGCTATAAAAGGGTGGCAAATGATGCAATAATAATAGTACTAAGCAGCAGTATAATGATGAGTTGAGTGAATGGCTTGATCGAGGGTCTTTGAGTTATGAAGAACATCAGTTCTTGAAAATTGAGCATGCAAGAACTACAATCTTTTATTTGATACCAAAAATACATAAAGATGGAGTCAAGCCCCCAGGGCACCTAATGGTTTCAGTGATAGGGACTGCATTTGAGAATACATCTAGATATATAGATTACTTCTTGAGGGATTTTGTCCGTAATTTAACATCATATGTGCAAGACGCAGGGGATTTTTTGTGAAAAGTGTTTGATATCCCATTGAAGGAGGAATATGTGCTGATAAGAATTAATGTGAAGACTATCTGTATGAGTATCAGTTATGAGGATGTCCTAAGAGAAATGTAGCACCTGATCATTAAGATTGTGGAGCTAAACCCAAAAGTTTGCTTACAACTGCAAAAAAATACTTTCAAATAAAATGTTTCTCTTTAACAGTGAGCTGTTTAGGCAGATCAGAGGTACAGTTATGGGCAACTGCTTTCCCCCAGCTATGTAAATTTGCATATGGGATGATGTTTTTGCAATATGGAATGGCCCTTTGGATGAGGCTAAAGGTTTTGTGGAGCAGCTGAATAACAATGCACTAAATCTGTGTTTTACCAGCACGTTTAGTAGAATGGAAGTCAATTTTCTAGACTTAGCAGAATATGTCAGGGCAGGAAAGCTTGAGAAAAGAATGTATACGAAACCAACTGCAGAGAATACAGTATTACATACAGCAAGCCACCATCCGCAAAACCTTGTGAGAAGTATCCCCTATGGGGAATCCTTGAGAGTCAGTAGAAATTACAGTGAGGTGCAGGAGGAAGAAGAGACATTGTAAGATATGTCACAGAGATTTAAGGAAAGGGGATGTACCACTGAAAACATAGAACTGGCACTAAGGAAAGCTAAAGAGAAAACAAGGGAACAGCTAACCTTTGACTGGAGAACTAAGAGGCAAAGGAAGGTGGGTCCTTCCCACTTAGACTGATCACAAAGTATAATAAACAGGAAGATGTGATCGGCAAAATAATGTCAACACATCAGCACTTAGTAAAGAATGATCTCATTACAGGAAAGGAAGCCCCAAGAAGATAAGGTGTAACCCTCAGGAGAATAAACGCAATGAGGGATGTGTAGGAAAGTACACTCTTTTTGCCATGGTTACCCCCATTTTCCGCCTGATGTCAGTGTGCTTGACTGTGTTCACTGGGATTCTGCAAACCAGGACCCCAGGGATTATGGTCTCTCTCTAAATGTTGTTGTTGCATACTGGTAACCCAGTATTTCACCCAAAATTGGCATACTGGTGCCCCCTTATAAGTCCCTATTATATGGTACTTAGGAACCCAGGGCATTGGGGGTTCAGGGGATCCCTATGGGCTGTAGCATTTCTTTTGCCACCCATAGGGAGCCCATGCAAAGGCTTCTGCAGGACTGCCAATGCAGCCTGCATGAAAAGGTGCCATGCAGGCTGCTGTGGTGAACCAGGTCACTTATAAGTCTCCCCTATAGCAGGCCCTCCAGCCCTGAGGGCAGGATGCAGAGTACATGCATGTGTGAGGGCACCCCCTACACTAGAAGAGGTGCCCCCATGACCTCCAGGACAGTTTTCCCAGACTGTGTGAGTGTGGGGACTCCATTTTACGTGTGTACTTGACATAGGTCACTACCTATGTACAGCTACAAAATGGTAACTCCGAACATAGGCATGTTTGGTACCAAACATGTTGGAATCATACCCTATGGGTTTTGCAAGCATTGGTTGTATGATTCCATGCACTCTGGGGGCTCCTTAGAGGACCCCCAGTATTGCCATTTCAGCCTTCTGAGGTTTTCCAAGCAGCCCCAGCTGCTGCGACCTCTCAGACAGGTTTCTACCCTCCTGTTGCTTGAGAAGCTCAAGCCCTGGAAGGCAGAACAAAGGATTTCCTTTGGGAGGGGGGTGTTACACCCTCTCCCTTAGGAAACAGGTGTTACAGGCTTGGGAGGGGTAGCCTCCCCGAGCCACTGGATATGATTTGAAGGGCACTTTGGGGCCCTCCTTGCATAATCCAGTCTACAACGGTTCAGGGACCCCCAGTCTCTGCTCTGGTGTGAAACTGGGCAAAGGAAAGGGGAGTGACCACTCCCCTGTCCATCGCCACACCAGGGGTGGTGCTCAGAGCTTCTCCAGAGGGTCCCTGGGCTTTGCCATCTTGGATTCCAAGTTGGCAGGGAACTCTGGGAGCATCTGAGTGGCTAGTGCCAGCAGGTGGTGTCAGAGCCCTCCCCTGATAGGTGCTTACCTGTTTAGCTGACCAATCCCCCTTTCAGGGCTATTTAGGGTCTCTCTCTTCGGTGGTTCTTCATATTCAGATTGCAAGACTCTAGCAGGAATTCTCTGCATCCTCCACTTAAACTTCTCACTGAAGAAACTGCATCTGGACCCTCCAGGAACTCTACAAACTGCAACAAAGAAGCAAAGATGACTTCTGCAACATTGTATCTTCAGCTCCTGCCAGTAACTGCAACTGTTTCCCAGTCATGCATCCTCAGAGGACAGCCTGTCTTCAGCCTGCACCAGAAGGAGTCACTCCCCTGCTTCAGCAGGCACCTCACTGCAGCAA
The DNA here is from genome assembly GCF_031143425.1 of Pleurodeles waltl. Classification (NCBI taxonomy): domain Eukaryota; kingdom Metazoa; phylum Chordata; class Amphibia; order Caudata; family Salamandridae; genus Pleurodeles; species Pleurodeles waltl. The sequence continues at coordinate 1,283,689,843 of NC_090437.1, forward strand.
CAACTGACTGCGTGGATCCCCTCTCCTTACGAGCCGCATGGATCCTGCATCACGGGTGGTAGACTGAAGTGGTTCCGACGGTCCTGATGTCCTACTGTCCAACTTTGGTGGAGGTAAGAGCTTGCCTCCCCAAGCAAGACAGTACCCCCTTGCACTGCGTATTTTGCAGTTGCCAAGGCTTTTTGGCATCCTCCCATGAAGTTCTTTGTGCACTGTGCAGCTCCTGCCCCCAGCACTCTATCCTTCGACGCACATCTTCAGGAGTGGTTATCCGGCGGCCTGGGAGCCTTTGTCATAGTGCTGCGTGGGCCTTCTTTTGCACCTTCTTTGTCCCTGTGCGGTGGGACTCCTGGGCACACTGCCTGGTCTTCTGTGGGCTCTCTGAGTTGCTAAGAGCCCCCTCTGTCTCCTCCTCCTGGGTAGAGTCCACCTGGTCCTTCCTGGTCCCGGGCTGCGCCATTTTCCGCTGACTGCGAACTTTGCATGTGCGAAGGCCTGTTGGCATACTCCAGCGACACAAACCAGACTGCAATCTTCCATCCGGAGTGGGACATCATCTGCACCAACCAGGAACCCAAGCCATCTTCTTGGGTGCAGTACTGACTGTTCTTCTTCACCAGTGGTTCTTCTTTTGCACCTCCATCCGGGTTAGCAGGGGCTCCTATTCTCCCTGGACTCTTAAGTGCTTCTTGGACTTGGTCTCCTTCTTTCACAGGTCTTCATGTCCAGGAATCCAATGTTGGTGTCTTGCAGTCTCTTCTGGTTCTTGCATAATCTTCTTTATCGTGTTTCTGTGTGTTCTAGGAAAGTTACTGTGTTTTACTCCTGCTTTCCTAGGCTCTGGGGTGGGTTCTATTACTTACCTTTGGTATTTTCTAATACTCCTAGCGCCCCTCTGCACACTACACTTGCCCAGGTGGGAAACCAACATTCGCATTCCACTTTCTTAGTATATGGTTTGAGTTCCACCTAGGCCCATTTCTAAAGATTGTGAGTCTCACTAATTGCAGATTTCTAACTGTTTCTATGCCTATTTCTGCATACTAGTTTATATAATTTGTGTATTACTTACCTTCTTAGGGAGTATAGTCTCTATGGCATTTTTGGTATATGTGTCACCAAAATAAAGTACCTTATTTTTGTAACACTGAGTATTTTCTTTCATGTGTGTGAATACTGTGTGACTACAGTGGTATTGCTTGCGCTTTGCATGTCTCCTAGCTAAGCCTTGGCTGCTCAGCTACAGCTACCCCTACAGAGCCTGGCATCTGGACACTGACTACATTTTACTAATAAGAGATAACTGGACCTGGTATAAGGTGTAAGTACCATAGGTACTGTTAGAAATGGGGTCTTTGGTTGGCAGTCAGGTTACCCCCTGTCTAAGCAAGGACCCTCACTCTAGTCAGGGTGAAAGAGAATCACCCTCAGCTAACCCCTGCTTACCCCCTTGGTAGCTTGGTTCGAGCAGTAGGCTTAATTTCAGAGCGCTAGGTGTAAAGTATTTGTACCAACACACACAGTAACTTAATGAAATCACTACAAAATGACACAACACAGGTTTAGAAAAATAGGAAATATTTATCTAAATAAAACAAGACCAAACCGACAAAAATCCACAATACACAAGTCATCAATTAAAAAGCAAAAAGAGTCTTCATGTATTTTTAAACACACACTAACACTGTTAGCGTGAAAATGTACCTTGGGTGTGTCAAAAATAACCCAGCACGGGTGAGTGTGCGTCAAAAAGGGCATGCAATGCGTTGATTTCACTCAAGAGCGAGACCTTGCGTTGTTTCTCCTTTCGTAGAGTTGGGGCTCATCGTTTCTTCTCTCTGTAAGGAGAGCGATGCGTCGATCCGGTCAGCACTCTCGGGTCCAGGCAGGCCTTGTGTTGTTTTTACACCCCCAGCGGTACTTGCGTCGAAAATCCAGCCGCACGATGATCTGAAAACCACGCAGCGCAGGTTGCAATCTCCCAGCCTCCATCAGCGATGCTGCACGTCGTTTCTCCAGCTCCATGCATCGATCCTTCGGTCGCGTTGCAGGCGAGCGTCGATTATGAGCCACGAAGCTGGCAGCGCGTCGATTTTTCAGCCGCAGATCGTAGTCACGTCGATCTTTTCCCCGCACGGCGTTCTGTGCGTGGATTTCTTCCTTTTAGGCTGCCAGCTTCTCCTTTCAGGGTCCCAGGAACTGGATGGGCACCACTTGGCAGAGTAGGAGTCTCTCCAGAGACTCCAGGTGCTAGCAGAGAGAAGTCTTTGCTGTCCCTGAGACCTCAAACAACAGGAGGCAATCTCTAAATCAAGCCCATTGAGATCTTCACACGATGGAAGGCACACAAAGTCCAGTCTTTGCCCTCTTACCCTGGCAGAAGCAGCAACTGCAGGATAGCTCCACAAAGCACAGTCACAGGCAGGGCAGCTCTTTTTCCTCAGCTCTTCAGCTCTTCTGCAGGCAGAGGTTCCTCTTGGTTTCCAGAAGTGTTCTAAAGTCTGTGGTTTTGGGTGCCCTTCTTATACCCAATTTCTCCTTTGAAGTAGGCCTACTTCAAAGCAAAGTCTCTCTTGAATGTGAAATCCTGCCTTGCCCAAGCCAGGCCCCAGACATTCACCAGGGGGTTGGAGACTGCATTGTGTGAGGGCAGGCACAGCCCTTTCAGGTGTGAGTGACCACTCCTCCCCTCCCTCCTAGCAAAGATGGCTCATCAGGAAATGCAGACTACACTCCAGCTCCCTTTGTGTCACTGTCTAGGGTGAGGTGCAACCAGCCCAACTGTCAAACTGACCCAGACAGGGAATCCACAAACAGGCAGAGTCACAGAAATGGTATAACCAAGAAAATGCTCACTTTCTAAAAGTGGCATTTTCAAACACACAATCTCAAAATCAACTTTACTAAAAGATGTATTTTTAAATTGTGAGCTCAGAGACCCCAAACTCCACATGTCTATCCGCTCCCAAAGGTAGTCTACACTTTAATCATATTCAAAGGTAGCCCCCATGTTAATCTATGAGAGGGACAGGCCTTGCAACAGTGAAAAAAGAATTTAGCAATATTTCACAGTCAGGACATATAAAACACATTACTATGGCGGTCATTGTGACCGCGCCGCCCGCCATGCGGTTACCGCCGAATGACCGCCCCGCGGTCAAAAGACCGCGGCGGTCAAAAGACCGCGGCGGTCATTCCAACTTTCCCGCTGGGCCGCCAGGCGACCGCCAAAAGGCCGTCCGCCGGCCCAGCGGGAAAGCCCCTGCAACGAGGAAGCCGGCTCCGAATGGAGCCGGCGGAGTTGCAGGGGTGCGACGGGTGCAGTGGCACCCGTCGCGATTTTCACTGTCTGCTAAGCAGACAGTGAAAATCTGTATGGGGCCCCCAGGGGCCCCACGACACCAGTTCCCGCCATCCTGGTTCTGACGGTGAAGACCGCCAGAAACAGGCTGGCGGGAAGGGGGTCGGAATCCCCGTGGCGGCGCTGCAAGCAGCGCCGCCATGGAGGATTCCCTGGGCCAGGGGAAAACCGGCGGGAAACCGCTGGTTCCCCTTTTCTGACCGCGGCTTTACCACCGCGGTCAGAATAGCCCAGGAAGCACCGCCAGCCTGTTGGCGGTGCTTCCGCTGCCCTCCGCCCTGGCGGTCATGGACCGCCAGGGTCAGAATGACCCCCTATATGTCCTACCTTAACCATACACTGCACCCTGCCCTTGGGGCTACCTAGGGCCTACCTTAGTGGTGGCTGACATGTAAGAAAAGGGAAGGTTTAGGCCTGGCAAGTGGATACACTTGCCAAGTCGAATTTACAGTTAAAACTGCACATACAGACACTGCAGTGGCAGGTCTGAGACATGATTACAGAGCTACTTATGTGGGGGGGGGCACAACCAGTGCTGCAGGCCCACTAGTAGCATTTAATTTACAGGCCCTGGGCACCTCTAGTGCACTGTACTAGGGACTTACTAATAAATCAAATATGCCAATCACGGATAAGCCAATTACATACACATTTTGTAAAGGAGCACTTGCACTTTAGCACTGGTTAGCAGTGGTAAAGTGCCCAGAGTAACAAAAACAGCAAACTCAGAGTCTAGCACACACCAACAACCTGAGAAACAGAGGGAAAAAGTTAAGGGAGACCACGCCAAGGATAAAAAGTCTAACATGTGCCCCCTCCAGCTGAAAGTGGGGAGCAACTACCCAACCTCATGGGAGTTCTCATCACTAAGGTGGAAGAACCTGGACAGACCATTAGCATTGGCGTGTTCTGTACCAGGACGGTGTTCCACCGTAAAGTCCATCCCCTGTAGGGAAATGGACCACCTCAACCGTTTTGGATTCTCACCCCTCATCTGCATAAACCATCTGAGGGGCCTCTGGTTGGTCTGAACTCGGAACTGAGTCCCAAACAAGTAGGGTCTTAGCTTCTTCAGTGCCCAGACCACAGCAAACACTTCACATTCTATGGCACTCTACCTACGTTCCCAGGGTAGTAACCTCCTGCTAATGAAGGCTACAGGTTGATCTAGGCCCTCTTCATTAAGCTATGAGAGTACTGCTCCAATACCATGCTCTGAGGCATCTGTTTGCACAACAAACTCATTGGAGTAGTCAGGTGCCTTCAGCACAGGTGCTGTGCACATGGTAGCCTTCAGGGCATCAAAAGCGTTCTGGCAAGCCTCTGTCCAGATCACTTTCCGGGGTTGCTTCTTTGAAGTCAACTCAGTCAAGGGGGTAACAATGGTAGCATAACCCTTGACAAACCTCCTGTAGTATCCTGTGAGACCTAAAAAGGCTCTCACTTCAGTCTGGGTCTTGGGAGGCTCCCAAGCCAGAATTGTGTCAATCTTAGGCTGTAGGGGTACCACCTGACCACTCCCCACCTGGTGTCCTAAGTACACCACAGAACCCTGCCCTATTTGGCACTTGCTCACCTTAATAGTGAGGCTTGCCTTCTGCAGGGCCTCTAACACTCTCCAGAGGTGTTGCAAGTGTTCCTCTCATGTGGAACTGAACACAGCAATGTCAATCAGGTAGGTGGCACTGAACTCATCCAGCCCAGCCAACACCTGGTTGACCAGCCTCTGAAAGGTGGCAGGGGCATTCTTCATCCCAAATGGCATCACTTTAAATTGAAAGTGTCCATCTGGGGTAGAGAATGCTGACCTCTCCTTGCCCCCCTCAGTTAAGGCAATCTGCCAGTACCCAGATATTAAGTCAAATGTACTGAGGTACTTGGCAGCTCCTAACCGGTCAATGCGCTCATCAGCTCGGTGGATGGGGTGTCCGTCAGTCTTGCTGACCACATTGAGTCCCCGGTAGTCCACACAGAACCTGAGTTCTGGAGTGACACCAGGTGTAGCAGCCTCTGGGACCAGTACCGCTGGGCTGGCCCAAGGACTGCTGGAGTGCTTAATAACCCCTGGGTAAGCTTATTGGATACTTCATCCTTAATGGATGCCCTGACCCTGTCAGTCACCCTGTAAACCTTTTGTTTAATAGGTGTACTGTCCCCAGTGTCCACATCATGTGTGCACAAGTGTGTGACTCCTGGGATCAGGGAAAACAGTGAGGCAAACTGTTCCAACACGTGGCAACAGTCACCCTTTTGCTACTCAGTCAGGGAGGGGGAGAGGATCACTCCCTCTACTGACTCATCTTTTTCTCCTGCAGTCAGGAGGTCAGGAAGGGGCTCACTCTCCTCTTCCACCCCATCATCTGTCGCAAGAAGCATGGACAGTTCAGTCTGCTCAACGTGAGGTTTGAGGCGGTTGAAATGCAGGACCCTTAAAGGGTTCCTTGGAGACTGCAAGTCCACCAGGTAGGTGACTTCGCTCTTGCGCACCACCACCTCAAATGGCCCAGTCCGCTTATCTTGGAGCGCCCTAGGCTCCACTGGTGCCATCACCCACATTTTTTGTCCAGGTTAAAACTCGACCAGAGTGGCATTCTGGTCACACCAGCATTTCATATCTTCCTGGCTTGCTTCAGGTTCTCCTGAGCGAGACTCCTGAAGCGGGCAGTCTGGTTTCTCAAAGCCAGCATGTAACTGAATACATCCTGGGGGGGTTTACTAGGAGCATTTTCCAAAGCTTCCTTCACCAGATTTAAAGGTCCCCTCACACGGTGGCCATAAATCAGGTCAAAGGGACTAAACCCAAGTCCCTTTTGAGGCACCTCCCTGTAGGCGAACAGAAGGCATGGCAAGAGGACATCCAACTTCCGCCTCAAGGGCTCTGACAGGCCCATGATCATGCCTTTCAAGGTGCGGTTGAATCTCTCAACCAGACCATTACTTTGGGGGTGGTAAGGGGTGGTGAACTTGTAGGTTACCCCACACTTCTTCCACAGAGACTTCATATACGTGGATATGAAGATGGTACCCCTATCAGATACCACTTCCTTGGGGAACCCCATGCGGGGAAAACCCCCCATCAAAGTACGACCCACCACAGGGGAAGTGATTGATCTCAAAGGAATGGCCTCTGGGTCCCGGGTGGCATGGTTCACCAAGACCAGGATGAACCTGTTGCCCATGGCTGTCTTGGGATCCAGAGGCCCCACAATGTCACTGCCTACCCTCTCAAAGGGAGTACTGACAACAGGTAAAGGTTGGAGGGGAGCCTTAAATTTCCCCCCACTCTTGCCACTTGCCTGGCAAGTCTGACAAGACCTGCAATGTGCATCTGAGTGCCTGGGCCAGTAAAAGTGGGTGACAAGCCTCGCCAAAGGTCTTGTCCTGCCCCAAATGTCCAGCTAAAGGCACATCATGAGCCAACCCCAGTAGGAAGGCCCTGAAGCACTGGGGTACCACCAGCACATGGGCTGACCCAGGCTCAGGAACCTTAGGCTCACTATACAGGAGGTCATTCTCCCAATAAATCAGGTGTGATCCTGGCTCCTTGCCAGCTGCCTGGTCTGCAGCCTGCTGCTGCAAACCCTCCAGAGTAGGGCATGTCTTCTGTGCTGCCAGAATGCTTCCCTGGTGGGCCCCCCTTTCTGCTGCCACTGCGACAGCTCAGGGACCTCCCCCAGTTCAGCCACCTGTTCCCCTGTAAGCTCCGGGGCGTCATCCTCCCGCTCCACCTCCTCCCGGACCCTGGGAACTTCTGGGGCCGGTTTCCCACGTCCCCTGCCCTTCCTCTTCTTGGCGGTCCACTAGGCCACTGTCTCAGGGTCCAAGGGCTCTTGATTACCCTGACGGGCTGCCATTGACCGGGTGGAAACGCATACCCACCCAGGCAAACCCAACATCTCTAAGTGTGACATATGTTCCACCTCCTTCCAAGGGGAATCCTCCAGGTCATTGCCTAGCAAACAATCAACAGGCCTGGTTGGACTCACAGCTACCTTCAAGGAACCTGAGACCCCCCCATTCAAAGGGAACCTGCGCCACTCTGCACAGGCACTCTGAGTTGTCCACCTCAACTACTTAGTGAAGTACCCGGGGATCAATCTGCTCTTCAGACACCAGCTGACTCCTCATTGTAGTCACGCTGGCTCCTGTGTCTCTCAGAGCCTCCACCCTCTGTCCATTAATGGTCACCCACTGCCTGTACTTCTTAGTGTTCTCAGGCACGAGGGTTCTCTGGACCATCTCACTGTCCCCTAGTGAGACAAGAGTAACCTCAGCTGGTTCCCACCCTCCTGGAACCAACTCCTCCCCAAGCGCTACACTGGCCAAACCCTGGGACCGCGCACCAGTGGGTGCCATGTACTTTTGGGGCCCCCCTCACATGACCCATCTGGTCACATGCATAGCATTTACGTGTGTGACCACCTGCCACTGGCTTCCCTTTGGAGAACCATGGCTTCTTCCCACTGGGGGGTTGGGAATCCTTACCCTGGGAATCAGTTTGGGACCCTTTAGAGAACACCCCCTGTTTACCCTTACCCCCAACCCCCTTTTTCCTGAGAGGGACCCTGCCCACCCTTGGCGTGGTGTCCCCATAACTCCTTTGGACCCTGGTGCTCTCCCAGTGGTCCGCTTCCTGCGCAAACTTCCTGGGATCATTCAGCTTGCTGTCAATCAGGTGCTGGTGCCACTCTGGAAAACATAAACTGTACAAGTGCTCCCAAGCAATCAGATTGTAAAGCCCCTCATATGTAGTTATCTTACTGCCCTTCACCCAACCATCCAGTGACCTGCAATAAGAATCAAACACTCCAACCATGTTTGGGATTCCTTCTTCTTGTAGGACCTAAACTTATCCTTGTACTGCTCAGGGGTGAGACCATACCTTGTGAGCAAGGCATCCTTCATGCTAGAGTAGGTGAGAATCTGAGCATCCCCTAAGGCCGTCAGTGTATCCCTCCCCTCTACCTCAAAATGCTTCCACAGACTCGCCCCTCAATGAGCTTCCGGGACCAGATTCATATGGAGAGCAGACTCATACTCCTTAAACCACAAGTATATGTCGTCCTCCTTTTTATAATCCTTCACAAGATCTTTAGGAATGTGCACCCTCCTTTCAGGCTGCACTGTGATATGGCTGCCATGATTCCTACTAGACTGGCTCCTCTGATCCAGCTTCCTCATCCTGAGCTCATGAGCCAACAGCAACTTTTTCTCTTCAATGGCCATCTTCATTTTCTCCAACTCCCTCTGGTTCTCCCTCTCTACCTGTCTGTCCTGCAATTCCTCAGGGATCAAACCTCTCGATGAGACACTGCCACCTGCCCTGGAGACCCTCTTCCTGGACATAACAGGCCCATCCACAATACCATTGTGTATGGCCTGCCCTTCCTCCTCCTCATCCTTCTCATCCTCTGGGTGCCCTTCAGTGCTCTTGGCTGTCACCCAGGCCCTCAGCGCCTTTTGCAGCTCCTCCTTCTTGGATGAGTTCTTAATGGGACAGTCAAAACTTTTACAGAACTGCTTTAATTGAGCCTTGATATAGCTGTCCAATTTCTCCAGGTCGAAAGCAGCTCCAACTGATGCATCTCCAGATTGAGACATGATGAGAAGTCAACAAAAGTGCAAAGTTCCAAAAAAGCAGAAAACAAGTTCCCAAAGGAAGTTCAGAAGTCAATCAAAGATTACCACAAAAATGGATGTAGGGAAAAATCCAAGTAAAAGTGAAAAATCAAAGATCACCAAACAAGTAGTATGCGGTCACGTAGTGGTCTGCACTCAAAACAGTAGTGTACATTTAATTACTGTATGTCAAGTACAAATACAAGTCCAAATCCCAACCGCTGATCACCAATGTTAGAAATGGGGTCTTTGGTTGCCAGTCAGGTCTCCCCCTGTCCAAGCAAGGATCATCACTCTAGTCAGGGTAAAAGAGAATCACCCTCTGCTAACCCCTGCTTACCCCCTTGTTAGCTTGGCACAAGCAGTAGGCTTAACTTCAGAGCGCTAGGTGTAAAGTATTTGTACCAACACACTGTAACTTAATGAAATCACTACAAAATGACACAACAAAGGTTTACAAAAATAGGAAATATTTATCTAAACAAAACAAGACCAAAACGACAAAAATCCACAGTACACAAGTCATCAATTAAAAAGCAAAAAGAGTCTTCATGTACTTTTAAACACACACTAACACTGTTAGCGTGAAAATGTACCTTGGGTGCATCAAAAATAACCCTGCACGGGCGAGTGTGCGTCAAAAAGGGCTTGCGATGCGTCGATTTCACTCATGAGCGAGCCCTTGCGTCGCTTCTCCTTTCGTCAGGTCGGGTGCATCATTTCTTCTCTCCACAGGAGAGCAATGCGTAGATCCAGTCAACACTCTCAGGTCCGGGCAGGCTTTGCGTTGTTTTTACTCTCCCAGCTGTACTCGCGTCAGAAATCCAGCCGCACTATGATTCGAAAACCACGCAGCGCAGGTTGCGATCTCCCAGCCTCCGGCAGCGATGCTGCGCGTCAGTTCTCCAGCTCCATGCGTCGATTCTTCGGCCACGTTGCAGGTGAGCATCGATTTTCAGCCACGAAGCCAGCGGCGCGTCAACTTTTCAGCAGCAGATCGGAGTTGCGTCTATCTTTTCCCCGCACAGCGTTCTGTGCATGGATTTCTTCCTTTTAGGCTGCCAGCTTCTCCTTTCAGGGTCCCAGGAACTGGATGGGCACCACTTGGCAGAGTAGGATTCTCTCCAGAGACTCCAGGTGCTGGCAGAGAGAAGTCTTTGCTGTCCCTGAGACTTCAAACAACAGGAGGCAAGCTCTAAATCAAGCCCTTGGAGATCTTAACAAGATGGAAGGCACACAAAGTCCAGTCTTTGCCCTCTTACTCTGGCAGAAGCAGCAACTGCAGGATAGCTCCACAAAGCACAGTCACAGGCAGGGCAGCTCGTCTTCCTCAGTTCTTCAGCTCTTCTCCAGGCAGAGGTTCCTCTTGGTTTCCAGAAGTGCTCTAAGTCTGTGGTTTTGGGTGCCCTTCTTATACACAATTTCTCCTTTGAAGTAGGCCTACTTCAAAGCAAAGTCTCTCTTGAATGTGAAATCCTGCCTTGCCCAGGCCAGGCCCCAGACACTCACCAGGGGGTTGGAGACTGCATTGTGTGAGGGCAGGCACAACCCTTTCAGGTGTGAGTGACCACTCCTCCCCTCCCTCCTAGCACAGATCGCTCATCAGGAAATGCAGACTACACCCCAGATCCCTTTGTGTCACTGTCTAGGGTGCGGTGCAACCAGCCCAACTGTCAAACTGACCCAGACAGGGAATCCACAAACAGGAAGAGTCACAGAAATGGTATAAGCAAGAAAATGCTCACTTTCAAAAAGTGGCATTTTCAAACACACAATCTCAAAATCAACTTTACTAAAAGATATATTTTTAAATTGTAAGCTCAGAGACCCCAAACTCCACATGTCCATCCGCTCCCAAAGGTAATCTACACTTTAATCATATTCAAAGGTAGCCCCCATGTTAATCTATGAGAGGGACAGGCCTTGCAACAGTGAAAAACGAATTTAGCAATATTTCACTGTCAGGACATATAAAACACATTACTATGGCGGTCATTCTGACCGCGGTGGGCGGCGGTCGCCGCCCGCCATGCGGTTACCGCCGAATGACCGCCCCGCGGTCAAAAGACTGCGGCGGTCATTCCAACTTTCCCGCTGGCCCGGCGGGCGACCGCCAAAAGGCCGTCCACTGGCCCAGCGGGAAAGCCCCTGCAACGAGGAAGCCGGCTCCGGAGTTGCAGGGGTGCGACGGGTGCAGTGGCACCCGTCGCGATTTTCACTGTCTGCTAAGCAGACAGTGAAAATCTGTATGGGGCCCTGTGAGGGGGCCCCTGCACTGCCCATGCCAGTGGCATGGGCAGTGCAGGGGCCCCCAGGGGCCCCACGACACCCGTTCCCCCCATCCTGGTTCTGGCGGTGAAGACCGCCAGAAACAGACTGGCGGGAAGGGGGTCGGAATCGCCACCATGGAGGATTCCCTGGGCCAGGGGAAAACCGGCGGGAAAACCGGCGGGAAACCGCTGGTTCCCCTTTTCTGACCGAGGCTTTACCACCGCGGTCAGAATAGCTCAGGAAGCACCGCCAGCCTGTTGGCGGTGCTTCCGCTGCCCTCCGCCCTGGCGGTCATGGACCGCCAGGGTCGGAATGACCCCCTATATGTCCTACCTTAACCATACACTGCACCCTGCCCTTGGGAATACCTAGGGCCTACCTTTGGGGTGTCTGACATGTAAGAAAAGGGAAGGTTTAGGCCTGGCAAGTGGGTACACTTGCCAAGTCGAATGTACAGGTAAAACTGCACACACAGACACTGCAGGTCTGAGACATGATTACAGAACTACTTATGTGGGTGGCACAACCAGTACTGCAGGCCCACTAGTAACATTTTATTTACAGGCCCTGGGCACCTCTAGTGCACTGTACTAGGGACTTACTAATAAATCAAATGTGCCAATCATGGATAAGCCAATTATATACACATTTTGTTAATGAGCACTTGCACTTTAGCACTGGTTAGCAGTGGTAAAGTGCCCAGAGTAACAAAAACAGCAAAATCAGAGTCCAGCACACATCAACAACCTGGGAAACAGAGGCAGAAAGTTAAGAGCGACCACGCCAAGGATGAAAAGTCCAACAGGTACCCACTACAAACCAGGCCAGCCTCCTTCAGGATGAGCTTCTTAAAAGCTCACCAGAAAAATATTAAGAGCGCCTGGTTAGGAGGCTTGAAGGATTTCAAGAAATGTGGAAAGTGTAGAGCGTGTCAACATGGAGTAAATATGAAAGAGTTTGAGTTTCCACTTTCTAAGAAGAAAAAACTGATTAGAGGATTTTTAGTTGTTAAACTGAGTTTGCTATTTATGTTCTAAAATGTCCCTTTAGGTTGTTGTGTGTAGGAAGTACAACTTTCCCTGTGAATAAGAGAATTCTACGACATTTAAGAGCTATTAGCAAGAAGGATAGAACATATCCAGTGACCCACCACTTCAAGGAACATTAAAACAGTGAGGTGGGAGGTCTAGAATATTATGTCGTAGACTCTGTACTGAGAAGCATCAAGGGGGAATAGGGAGAGAAGACTTGGGCAATTAGAATCCCACTACATAATAGAGCTCAACATAAATGTCCAGGGAGATTAAACATTGAATAAGATCTATATACCCACCTCTAGACAAACAATGTAAGTTATAGAATTTGATTTACAGTATGCCAGTCATATGAATATATTCCTTTCCTTAAGTTGAGTGAGAGGCATATAAGATAAGACTTGAATTAATGGTTTTAAAATTATTTTGGCACTGAGCACTTTAGGTGGAGTGGACTGAGGCTGTACAGACAGGCAATAGTGCATCAAATTTGAATGATAGATTTGTACGAATAGGAAGCCTAGGCAGCAATTGTATAGCATGACCATGTGTAGCAAAGAATAAGAGTGATTGGGATGAATCATTGCAATGGGGGCCCATAAAGTGAGGAGTATTTTAAAGTGTACAATTTGATTAGAGGTTGCCCACTTGGGCAACAGCTGGTAAAGGAGTTGAGATATGAGGATAATGTGCATTCTGTGATGATTCCATAGTGTCAGTATGGAGAAAGCATTCTTTTGCACAACAGTGATTATGATAATGTATGCTTACAGGCAAGATTGCACTTTGAATTAAGATTTATTGTGAATGGGTATTTGCAAATTACAATGAATCTCATAGCGCATAAATGAAATAAGGACTACCCACGTTGGGCATGGAAAAGATGTTGCATGCACGCTGTTGTGAGTCCTAGCCCACAAGGGAGGAATTACTAGCATGAAATTGTTAACATGTTCTTTAATTTACAAGCACTGCTAGGCATAGTGCACTTTAAATCATAGTAATGCCAGTATCAATTGTATTGTATGTACAAATGATTAATTTGACATGAGGTATTGTTACATGAAATTATGCCTTTGGTATATGCACTTTTTTAAAGGGAAAAAATGGTGTCTTTGTTTGTGAGCAAGGCTGTAATGCAGCCGAAACATGTCAAGCTGGTAGCACAAGAGTACTTTAATAAATCTCACCAAAAGCACCCCTGGTGTTGGCGCCCTTGCATGGAAACTTTGTGAGGGTTGATATATATATATATATCTGAGAAAAGGGGGGGGTCGCAAAATGTGTTTTTCCCATGCTATACTGGTGCCAGTATCTGGATTGATCTGCGGATCATTAACCCAATTAAAAAAACATGCACCCACTCAGGGACCCACTCACCAACTCACACGCCTACTTACAAATCCAACCACACAACCACTCACACACCCACTCTCCGACCCACAAAACCACACACACCCACTCACAGACCCACACAGCCACTCCCACACCCACTCACACAACCCTGTAGACACCCACCCAACCACCTATACACCCATGCAGCCAGTCACAGTCTCACAAAACCACTAACACATGCAGTGTGTGACCAGGGAGCATCCATAAGGGCTGCAGCATGTACTGTGCCACCCAAAGGGACCCCTCAGCAAGCACATGCACACTGACATTACAAGTTGTGTGAGCTGGTGAGGAGAAAAAGGTAAAGTCGACATGGCATCCCTCTCAAGGTGCCATGCCCAACAACCACTGCCTGTGGCATAGGTAAGTCACCCCTCTAGCAGGCCTTATGGCTCCAAAGCAGGGCACACTATAGCACAGGTGAGGGTATAGCTGCTTGAGCATATGCCCCTACAGTGTCTAAGTCCATTCTTAGACATTGTAAGTGCAGTGTGGCCAGATAAGGGACAGGGGCTGGGAGTTTGTCATTACGAACCCCGTGTGTTAGTGGTTTTGGTTAACACACATAGCCCCTCACACACCCAGTCACACACATACTTACACACCCTCACAACCATTCACAAACCCTCTCACACACCCAAACAACCATTCACACACCCACTCACAGACCTACAATACCACTCACAAACCCAGCCACTCCCACACCCACTTACACACTTATATAGCCACTCACACACCCAGCCACACACAAGTACAGCCACTCACTTACCCACACAGTCACTCACACAGCCACTTTCGCACCAACATGCAGTTATAGTTAGAACATAGAATTTAAAAAATCTTTAAAATTAGCTTAAAAAGTCAAAGGTTACATGGACATTACAGTGTCTATTACTTGTACCCTCGCCATGCACTGTTAATTACCCCACATATTACATCACTCATGACGTCTTCTATGTCATCACTGATAATATCACTGCAACATTTGCAGTGAAATTAATGATGAGAAAACTCCATGGCCGGGGCGCGAGTTATAGTTACCTTTGTAACCAGAGCTAACTTTAACTGGTGAGTTTTTGCGGTTTTGTATGTTTCAAATGTTTACTTTATATGGTAAGCGTTTCTGGTTGAAGGGCTTTGGCCTGCACTCTCAAACGTTTAGATGCTAAATAAAGAAACTGCATTGAGAAGGTGCATCACATTTGTTTGCTCACTAGGTGGCAGTCTCCTATTTGTCTGTTTCACTCATTACGTCTGTAATCATATAACAAAACAGAATTTGAATTTAAGGGAAGGCAAAAATCAGTTAATCTGTGTTAGCTTGTGTAGGAAAGTGCCCCTTTTGGCATGGTTATCCCCACTTTCTGCCTGATATTGATGCTGACTTGGCTGAGAGTGTGCTGGGATCCTGCCAACCAGGCCCCAACACCAGTGTTCTTTCCGTAAGCTATACCATTGTTCCCACAATTGGCATACCCCTGACACATAGCTAAGTTCCTTGTAAAAGGTACCAGTGGTACCAAGAGCTGTGTGACCAGGGAGGGTCCATAAGGGCTGCAGCATGTACTGTGCCACCCTAAGGGACTCCTCAGCAAGCACATGAACACTGCCATTACAGGATTACAGGTTGTGTGTGCTGGTGAGGAGAAAAATGTACATTCGACATGGCATCCCTCTCAGGGTGCTAAGCCCACCAACCACTGCCTGTGGCATTGGTAAGTCACCCCTCTAGCAGGCCTTACAGCCCCAAGGGAGGGCAAACTATACCACAGGTGAGGGTATAGCTGCATGAGCAATATGCCACTACAGTGTCTAAGTCCATTCTTAGACATTGTAAGTGCAGTGTGGCCATAATAAGATCATGGGCTGGGAGTTTGTCATTACGAACTCCACAGCTCCATGATGGCTTCACTGAAGGCTGGGAAGTTTTGTATCAAATCTTTAAGCACAATACACCCACATTGATGCCAGTGTTGGATTTATTGTAAAATGCACCCAGAAGGTGCCTTAGAGATGCCCCCTATATGTTAACCAAGCCTTTATTGTAAGGCTGACCAGCCTGTGCCAGCCTGCCACTAAAAGACAAGCTTCTGATCGCCATTAGGTGAGGGCCTTTGTGCCCTCTGCAGTCAGAAGCAAAGCCTGCTCTGGGTTTAGGTGCTTCACACCTCCCACCCACAGAAACTGTCACACTTGACGGTGAGCCTCAAAGGCTCAGACCTCCTGTTACAGTGCCCCAGGGCATTCCAGCTGGTGGAGCTGCCCACCCCCCCGGACGAAGCCCCTCTTTTGACGGCAAGCCTGATGGAAAAATTAGGAAAAACAAGGAGGAGTGACCACACCAACTAGGACCACCCCTAAGGTGTCCAGAGTTGAAGTGACTCCCTTGCTGCAGAATCCTCCATCTTGGTTTAGAGGACAGGGACCAATAGGGTCAGGAATTTGCCCCCCTGCCCAAAATTGGCTATTGCCCTCTGACCCCGGTAATGCCGGGGTCAGCATTCATCTTCCTTATTGAGATCAGACAGTTCCTTGTCATCACCTACCTCTAAATGGAGACACTGGGTGCTCTTCTCACAGACAAAAGGCTCAACATTCACTAATACGCAGATAACACACAACTGTACTTGAAAGACTCCTCTGCTTCAGACATTCAACACCTCAAACAGTGTCTGCACATCCTCCAGACTAACAGTCTAAAGCCTACCTGAAGCTTAACCCATCCAAGTCAGAATTGCTGTTATTTGCCAAGAACAGTAAATAACAAATATAAACCTGGCTCAATTACATGTACCTTAACAGCTTCAAACTCCAACTTTCATTCAATGCCAAGTCACTTGGATTCACCCTGGACACCAAACTCACTGTTCAAACACTTTTAAAAACACAAAGACAGTCTGAAAGCAATATCTCTTCCAAAGAAATTGGAACCATTGTTTCCGCAAAGCGGCGTGATAGCTACTGTTCAGACGCTTGCACTCCTGCATCTCTACGGGGGTAATGCCCTGCTCTGTGGCTTCCACCACTCCACAATGGCAGCTCTTAAGGGCATCCAACATGCTGCAGCACACCTCACCCAGGGCCAAAATAAATATGATCACTATACCTCCATCCTGATGGAACTGCATTGTCTTCCATTACCACACAGTACCATCTTCAAAACCAGTTGCATCATTTACAAAGCAATCCCGCGCAGTGCCCTTGCTTATCTTGCAGAGAATTTCACCTTCTCTGGTGGTTTATGGCGCATGCACAGTCAAAACACCTTGGGACTACTAATGCAGACTGAGGAGTGTAAAAAAGAAAAAACAGGCTGCAGGACGTTTTCCACCTATGGACACAGGATCTGCAACAACACCCCCTTAGCCATCGAGACTGCTGCAATTCTGTTCCAAATTGGGAAAGAGTTGACACACCTCTTTGAAAACACTACATCACAACGCATTAACTGTCCACAAACCAGCTACCTCTCCTTTCACTCATTGACCTTGTAAACAGCACTCTGCTGCCATTTGGCTAGGTTTGCGCTATTGAAACACCTCATGTATATGTACAAACATACAAACAGGTTTAGCAGTCTAGTTATCTAGTGCCTTATTTAGGGTTTGTCCATAAAGTGGCATTTCTCTTGCCCCGCCAAACCGGCAGTTCCATCCCTACATTTAGAGTTAGGGAATCTGCTGGGTTACAGTCAACAGCGCATCCGCTGGCTCTGTTAGCGGTATCCCCCAACCCAGTGGTCTGTCTGCCACAGGACTGCTAGGTTACAGTAGTGGTCATCCAACCCTTTGGGGGCAGGATGGGCATCATTCATTTTTTCCTGCCATTGTCCATCATTCAACGGGCAGTGAAAATGTTAAGTGTGTAAACACTCCTTGCCCACTGGACCATTTACTTTTTGCTTAGAAAATCAAAATCCCTCTTACAGAGTTTGTTTTCTCTGAACAAAAAGGTTTGCCGCATGGACACTGTAAACATGGCACCCCCTTCATGGGGCAGGTGGAGATCTCAAGCAGGGCAGACAGCCCTCTGTTAGATTGATGGAGGTCACGCCCTCTGCCACCCTGGTGGGATGCAGTAGATACTATGGTGACAGGAATCATTTGAAACAATATCGTCTATAACCACGAATACAAACTCAAGTCCCAATTGATTAGGAAAAAGAAACTCCATCTCAGGTGCAGTGCTTGTTAATTAGTGTTACAACACCTATGACTTAGAAGTAATTGCTAATCATGTTTCAGTGTAGCACAAGTACCTGGGACTTGAGGTGCTGCACACAGAATAGTGTGGGGCCTCAGAGGAGAGAGGGTCCACACCATCACAAGATTTCTTTGGCTAATGCATGAAAGACACATTTACATTCACATGAATGAAGTGGAATGGAAGCTTCAAACCAGTGTGAAAAAGCCAAAGACAGATATCCTTAAACATCCTAATAGAGCACAAATACATTCTCCCAAAAAGCAGAGACTGGTCCAGAATACCACATCATTGTGGGCAGCTTTAGTGGGCCCCAGGCTCGTCCTTTACAGACAGGAGGAGAGGGCTGGTCCGATATACACAGAAAACCAAAACCTGCCAGAGCCTTCCGTAGAAGCAATTCAAGACCCATTTTTTTTTTAAATAAGCCCGACTACAAACCCACAACCTACCAACCAAGCACAACCACCCAGAAGATGGTATGTATCTAAACTACATTTGCATCTCTTGTAAATATCCCTACCTTACTCCATGCTTAAGCACAGCCACAGGTTTGCTGCTACATGACTGGGCCTCACCTGGACCCATACTCATGACATCCAGTGTTTCACCAGACAATCAGACTATACAGCCACAAAAATGGTTGCCTTTTAGTAGACTGGGCAGAAGTGTTTGGGGTCTTATCAAAGTTACGGCGTGCTGTAGAAATCCTGCACTACAATGCTGTACAATTCTGGGGAAGTACTTTTTCTGCACTTGAACAACTTTTCCTGGTCTCTGGTGCTAAGGGTGACAGATCAGATAAGTACAGACTGTCAACTTATTTTTTGTTGGTTTCAGAACTGACCACCTCATCTGTTCCCATTGCCTCCGAGACAAGTAGCATCACATGAACTGGGATATGAGTGGATTCCCTTAGAGTAGGGGGGACCTAATCTGACAAAAGGAATGAGCTGACAGCTTTTTCCCCGTCAGCCAGCTAGATCTGGTTTTAGGGAGAGAGACTTTGGAAGCAATTTCTGCAGGCTACCAATTCCACGAAGGACAAAGCCAGTCGACTAAATAAGGACCACAGTCTTGTCCAGGACACACCAAGGTTAAATGGACTCCTCTATCAACCTAGTACACCGCACACATACTGGGTCCCCAAGCATGTTGAAGGTGCGACTCCAGTTATGGGCACTAGGGAGCCAATAGGCAATCTCTCTACACTGGTACATGTAAACGTCTTGCGCCCCTGCAATTTAAATCTGCTTCTACTGCCACCTGTCTTTTTTTCTTTATCTCTTTATTTCGGATTATTTCAAATCCATAAAAGAAAGCACACAATCACAACAAACTTCAAAACATGCACAGCTGAAATTTCATAATTAGTAGCCCAGTGTGAAATATAAACACACAATAAAAACACAAAAACTTTATAAAAAGAGGTTTCACTCAAATCAAAATAATAAAATTGCATTTAACAAATTAAAAACTTTAAAATGATTTAAAATATTGGCTAGCTACACAAAGCTCTAATCCTGCGTCTAACAGCCTCTGCAAGGAGCCCGGCCACGTAATCACAGACTGTAGGGGACTGCAACATTTGTACGTAAATCAAACCAGGCCTTGCCAGACAAAAACCTTTCCGCTTTAATAAAGGCAGGAAATACTGCTGTCTCAAAGTGCAATAGTGACCACAGAAAAAAATAAAGTGCATAATGTCATGAATCGAAAAATTGTCGCAAGGGGTTCTGAATATCCCCATTATAGAGGATCTGGGAGTCTGCTAGGAGCCAGTGTAAAATGTTTAATCTAAACCATATTAAGAAAAAGTGATGATGTGCTGAGTTCAAAACGCAAAGATATGGCTCCATGCTTAGGTCTGTATTTAGAAGCATATGTGACATGATTGTAGGCTTTTGTAATCTTTGCTCTCCCTCACACGTTTGGCACATCTTTTCGCTTGATTCACTCAAGAGCTGCACAAAAAATGGGGACAACCTAACTTCTCCAAAGAGTTCCTAATATAACACAACCACGGGATACCGAGACCATTATCTAAGGTGAGACAGTCTCTGACAATACCCTGATTTTATTCTAGTTCGGGATTTGACCATAGTTTAAACCAGCTAACTACTGGGGCAAGGGCCAGTTTATCAGAGAGATATTCCAAGCCCCGTTCCTCGGAGGCAACAAAGGTAGAAACTGACTGTGGGAGACAGAGCAATCTTCTTATAAAGGCATTCTCCACTCTCTGTATCTCACCAGTCCTTGTAACCCCATAACCTACTACGATAACTCAGTATCGCCAAACACTTGGCGACGTAGACATTCAAAATAGCCGGTACCGGTCTAGCCCCCAACCTAGAGAGGTCACTGCCCTGACCATCCCATTTCTCTATGCCCTTCTATGTGGTGCCCAAGGTCCTCTCTCATAAAAAATGACCCCTAAGTGGGGAAAAGTCAAGACCCTCTTAACCTCCTGCCCCCAACCCAAAAATGTGTTATTACGCTTGTTTAAGTTCTTAATTTCCACAACATGGACTTGGAATAATTTACCTCCATATCCAAAGAGGACATAAAATCAATAAAGGAGTCAAAGAGGCTTTGGAGACCCACCGCAGTTATGGCCAACAAAGCTGTATCATCCGCATTCACCAATGCAGGTGTCATCCACCACCCAACCCGAGGAATATCCTTAGAGGCAGGTTAGCACTGAGCACATATTGTTAATGTATAAAGTGAACAATAAAGGGGCCAGGATACAACCTTGCATCACCCCTTTGTGGACTTTTATAGTGGCCTATAAGGACCTTTCATGATTATAGCTAACTCTCACCGTAAGGTCCTGATAAAGATCGTGCAGAAAATGAACAATTCTACGATCGAGGCCCATATCAATGGGCATAGACCATAGTTTAGCTTTGTTTACCCGGTCAAACACCGACGACAGGTCCATGAAGGCTAGATGTAAGCTCTCACTTTTAGTCACTGTATCTTTATATACTAGAAGATGCAGGCTGAGACATTGGTCCAGAGTACCTCTACCCCTCCTGAACCTGTACTGAAAACAGGAAATCACATTCCTTTGGTCTAACCATTCTGTTAATCTGGCCAAAATCGCCCTGCCCAATACCTTAACAGACAAATCAATAAGAGAGATTGGTCGAACATTTCCCCTTTTTTAAACACTGGGGTAAATAACTGAACATTCCCAGATTGAAGGAGGACCTACTCACAAAAGGTGTGTTAAAAATGCTGGTTAGGACTTTAGCCCAAAGACGGATATCCTGACAAAATAAATCAGCCGGCACTCCATCAGGACCAGGGGCCTTGTTTTCCGACATAGCAGCAATAGCGGCCTCAATCTCCTCTTCTGTAAACCAGATGGGGAGTTCTTTCTTGAACCTATGTAGCTCTACAGAGGTCGCACACTCCTCTGTACTAACATAAATTGCTGAGAAGTGCATAATCCAGTGATCAGCTGGAATAGAGCAGTCTATAGTCCTGTTCAGCTTTCCAGAAAAAAAGGGTGGTTAATAACTTCCCAGAACAAGGCACTAATATTTAGTATATAGGTGTTCAACAAATCATCCCAAATTTGTTCCCTAATCTCTTTTTTGCAGGCTTAAACAGCTAATTTATAAGCCTTCCGTCTACTAATAATTTGTATTGGACTGAAGTTGCCCACTGTTCTGAAGTCTCAGGGACATCAAAGATTTCATTGCCAGTGCCTGGGCTCTTCTGCTGAGAGTCCTGACTTGCTAAGTGGTGCCAAATCCAGTACCTGGTCCCTTAGAAGTGGAAGCTGGTAACCTGAGAGAGAAAATCCATGCACGGCTGTGTGCATGTCAGAAAATTCGACGCAGTGCCTGTCCTGTGGCTGAAAATTCGACGTAGCGCCTGCCTCGCATCTGGAGAATCGAAGCAGCACCTGTTCTCAATATGGACCCTTCGCACAGTGCGTCAGAATTTTCCACACATCGACCCGGGGCGTCAAAATCTTCAACATCACCTCACAGACCTGAGGCTGCTTGTCCTGGCATCAACGCATCCTTTCCCTGCGAGGAACGAATCGAATCATCACTTACCAGGCGGAGAAAGAATTGACACACAGTCTCACTTGCGAGTAAGGAATCAATGTATCACTTGCTTTTCCGATGCACGCTCACTAGTGCAGCTTTATTTTTTACTCATACCAGGTACTTTGTGCTAAAACAACACGTCCATTGAGTCCTATGGATTAAGACTCTTTTTTAATTTACAAATTCACATCTTTGCTTGTGTATATTGGATTTTTTTTGTTTTGGTCTTGTTTGATTTAGATAAATATTGGCTGTTTTTCTAAACTGGTGTGGAGTCATTTTGTGGCGTTTTCACAGTGTTACTGTGTGTGTTTGTACAAATACTTTACACATTGCCTCTGAGATAAGCCTGACTGCTTGTGCCAAGCTACCTGTCGTGACGGGACCAGTCACCTGAAAAGCAGGATGTCTGCAGGGGCGATGGTATGCCCCTCGACCTCCTGGAACACCTCTCAGCACTTCCTGGTGGACACAGAAACCTCCGGCAGGTGTCCCAAAAGGAAAGGGGGAGTGGAAGAAAAAGAGGAAAAACACTGCCACGTCTTGCCGGTCCAGCCAGGCACCCTGTATCTTCGAGGGGCAGGTCGTTGTTGATGGAGTGATAGTAGAGTTAGTGCACTCAACTTCCTTGAAACTGAATCTCTCTTTCTGATATGGGCATGGGAGCGGTAGAATAACACCGAGATGCTCCAGCACTTTTCTTGGATAATAATAACTGCTGGCACAATTACTAACGATGCGTTACCAAAAACCCAAACTGAGTACCATAACAATAAGTACTGCAAAGCTAGGGCTGGCTTCACAGAGATTCACTGTTTGCACACTACAATTAGAACTGTGGTTGCACTTATCATGCACAAGAAAGACAAACAAGGGCATTAATTATATCACATATAACTTTCCTGCATGCATAGGGTTAAACTAAAAGGAACAAAAACAATCCAAGAAATACAAATGTCCACTTTGGGTTTAAACGGTTAGGGTGGCACAGTTTGGTTTGGTTTCTCTGTGTGTGTGAAAAACCCTTCAAAAGCAAATTCCTCAAACCTGAAACAAAGGCATGAATGACACAATTTAAATCCAAGAGTTATGCTATTAGAGAAAGAAAAGTCACATAAATGCTCTTTTAAAATTGCACTGGCACTTTTTGTAGTATTTGAGCTCAAGCAGATTTCCTGAAGCACATTTAGGCAAGTAACTACAATAATAATGTAGAATGTTCAGAAATGCATTTGTCTCTTCAAGATAAGCACTCTGCCAAAATACGAGGTATGAAATAGACCAGCTGTTCTAGGAAAGCGCGACGCTCAAAGAACAATCTCCCTGGAGAATACTAGTCACTTAGCTGCAGTCTTTTCCGGAGTGCTGGAGGAATGCCTGGTGTCAGCTGGTACAGGAACGTAGACAAGAATTGCCTCAAAAGTCCTGAATACGAGGATGACAGCAGGGGCTGGACTGCCAAATCAGATGCTGAGAACAGGAAGCAAAACAAAGCCAAGCAGGGAGGCATGCTTCTCTCTGCTATTTATAGCCAATCAGGAAAGCAGTTGAGTTTCCACATGTGGATGAGTCCCCACACCCAATTAGAAGCACATGTCTACACCACACCCAATTAGAAGCACATGTCTACACCTGCTCACATTAGCAAACAAGCATTGGTAAAACCAATTGTGTAACACAGCACATTATGTTTACTTAGCAACATAAAGGTTTAACCAAGAACAGAGATATGAATTAACCCTACTCCCTGGGGATGCTGACAGATAACGCAGGAGGCACCTTGGGGATTCCTGACACTACCAAGGGGGTGAGCAGGGGTTATCAGAGCTGTGTATCTCCCTTGCCCTGACTAGAGTGAGGGTCCCTACTTAAACAGGGTGTAAACTGACTGCCAACTAGAGACCCCATTTCTAACAGTAGCATACCCATCTAAAAGAAATTAGACTCTGCTTCTCATGTTTCTTGCAAGCCCATGATATCAAAGTCTTTAATTTCCCTTATCCAAGCTATATCTTGTTTGTTTTTGCCAACGATTGTGAAGGCCGCCTATTGCGTGCTAAGTTCCCTCTGGGAAATGATGAAAATGATTAAAAACCCTTGGCTGTAAACCCCCAACTGGAGGATAAAAAAAGCCTAAAGGGAGGTCTTTAATCTCCGCCCCTCCCTCAGATGAACAATGGGAGATCATCTGCCCAGATATTTCTACTCGATTAACGTTCAACACAATACAATCACATTCAAACAGTTTTCCCCCCGTGCCTAATCACCCCATTCTTCTGGCCATAGTGGTATTTCCACAACCACGGTCAGGTAAACCCCCCTTCCATGAACACCAATGTCTGGCTTTCCGAATAAGTTCACCCGTGGGTTTATCAACCCCTTCATTCAGAGGAGGAACATTCGCCAAAAGCCAGAGAAAGATGCAACCTGGATGATAGGGCCCGGCGTATGTTATGAGGTGGTCTCACAGAGGGTCTATTCCCAGTTCCATGGCTACTAACAACCCCGAGTATGCCGCCAGCAAGTGCTGCTCCTGAGAGGTAAACTGGCCACTGATCTTCTCTCTCTGCCTTCTTTCTCTCGTCTGCTGCCCGCTTCAATCCCAACAACATGAGTGGGGGGATTGTCTACGCCTCTATGCATAATCAACTGCCTTTCTGAAGTCGGTTCACTAAAAGCCCCCCTCTGCCTAACCCCATCATCCTGCCTAACTCCATCCATGGGCCCAGAATGGGCAGGGGCACCATGGTCTAATGCATTCCTTCTGGGTGCCACTCCAAGTGTGATTCAATTAAATCCAAGCAGGCTCTAATGAGAATTAAGTGGACTTCCATAATCAGCTTCTAGCCGCTTAATAACGTCCTCCATATTAGTAGCCCCAGAGGTGAGAGTGACTGCCCTTTTTGTACCAATTTCTGCTGCCAGCTGAGATTTCTTTGCAACATAATGCCCTGTTTTTTCCTTTTAGCAGCCGGTTCAACCCGGCAAGGGAGATTGTCTTCCTGTAAAGGGCTCTTATCGCCTACCAGGTCTCAATTCCACACAATGGTACCATGCCACAACAAGCTGACGAAGCCCCGTTCTCCCCTCCTCTATTTCCCTCGTTAGTGCCAGGACCAGAAGGGCCAGTACATTCTCCCCCCATCTCCCAGTCTATAAACCTATCCAGGGACCCAGGGACAGTCTACTTTCAGTCAAATCAATTTCATTTGTCACTACCCTAATCACCCCCTCCAACATAGTATCAATACTGGTAGGCTTATGGCGAGCAGCTGGACCTCCCACCACTTTACGTTTGCCCATAATGAAGTAAAGGGACAATATCTCACCAGTTCCACCTCCAATAAGGAAAAGACCAGATCTTCGGGGTCAGAGGTGTGGCCCAGCCCAGCATCATCCAGGCACAGATGGGCCCGCTCTTGGCCTGGGCATGCGCCCGGGTTGGTGCCATGGGCATCCCACACCTCAGGGCCCAGGGAGTACTTTTATTGTGCCTCCGGAGATGTAGATAATGATGAAGCTGCCTCCTGCCGTGTGTGTTGCTGGAGCTTGTGGTCCTGGCCCCCAGGCCTGCCGATAGAGCGCCCTGTGAAGTGGGGCCCAGGGAGTATTTTTATTGCGCCTCCGGGCATATAGATAATGATGAAACGGCCCTCTTGCCATGTGTGCTGCTGGAGCTTGTGGTCCTGGCCCCCCTGCCTGCCGATAGAGCGTCACAC
The DNA here is from genome assembly GCF_031143425.1 of Pleurodeles waltl. Classification (NCBI taxonomy): domain Eukaryota; kingdom Metazoa; phylum Chordata; class Amphibia; order Caudata; family Salamandridae; genus Pleurodeles; species Pleurodeles waltl. The sequence goes on from NC_090437.1 coordinate 1,283,715,515, forward strand.
ACAGCGGGCCCAGGGAATACTTTTATTACGGCTCCGGGCGCGTAGATAATAATGAGGCCCTTCTGCCACGTGTGCTGCTGGAGCTTGTGGTCCTGGCCCCCCGCCTGCCGACAGAGTGCCCAGGGAGTACTTTTATTGCACCTCTGGGTGCATAGATAATGATGAATCAGTCCTCCTGCAGCGTGTGCTGCTGGAACGTGTGGTCCTGGCCCTTCGACCTGCTTTTAGAGCATCCTGTCACCGCATAGCCTGGTTTGAGGGACCAGTACCCAATACCACTCTGAATGTGTACAACTAAGGTGTCTGGCAGTTATCAGAGCCCTGCCAAACATCAAGTCAAAAGGATGGAGCACATCCAGTGGACTTGCAAAATTAAGTAGGATGATATAACTTTTCCAAATGGCGTAGAGGACTTTGATCCAATTAACTTAGTTAAAATGTCTGATCTTGGGAGTACATTGAAATAATCTTACTCCCTGAAACTCTCTTAGACAACCCAGACAGAACCACTTTTTTGGAAAACACGGTTAGATTCATCAACATGTCTCTTTTTCTCAAAATACTTCAAATGCTCCTATAAATTTCCCCAACGCATTCTCCAATGCTTAATTTGTAATTAAAAGAATGCCGGTGCCCAGTGCCCTAAGGTCTGCTTAAAAGCCAGCGCCCAATGCAATTAACCATAAATACGCCGAATACCAAGGCTGGTAGCCCTAAATCCACTTCAAGACCTTTTAATTCACTACAAGATGCTACCTGCCTCTTCATCCCACTCTTGCAGGTTCCTGCTTTCTCCCTTTGTCACAGTTTTCTCATCTATCTTTTCCTTCGTCCTTCCGATCTGTTTGCTGGTCCCTCTCTTGCTAATTATAAATTATGATGTGGAAAAATAAGTGCTGGTCCCCAAAAAAATAAGTGCAGGTCGCTCCCACCGGCAACCACTGACTCAAATTAAGCACTGGCATTTGCTGGCAGTGCCACCAGCGTCACACCACTGGTGTAAAGGAGGAATTCTGTCATTATCTGCCTAAAGGACATCAAAAGTGGTCTGTGGGAAGAATGCATGCATTTTGTTTACATACAGAAAATAAAGAGGTATCAACACCACAACACACTAATGTGGCTACGCTTGTTGTCTTTAGTCTGAGTGCTGGCTGTATGAGTTAAATCTTTAATCATATGAGTAAAAAATAATAAAGAATTTAGAGGTATATTTAAGAGCCCCTAGTGCCACCTTACAGCCACCATAGCATCATTTTTGTGACCCTAAGGCGGCACTAAAGTGGCGTTTTCCCCGCGCCATATTTACAAAGTGGCACAATGCATGCATTGCGCCACTTTGTAAACCCTTGTGCCACAATATTTCTGTGCCAGGCAAAATGTATGAAAGGGGGATGTCTAAGAGATTAAATAACGCTGTTTTTTTCACCACTTTTAACGCCTGCTCGGAGCAGACGTTAAAGGGGGCATGCCATTATCTATAATGGGCCCCATGTACTCTGCAGGAGTAGGGCCAATCTTTCTCGGGGCACTCATGGTGGCGGTAGGGGAGCGCTTAGAGGCGCAAGGAAAGTGGCGCTGTACTAGGTGCAGCACCACTTTCCTTAAATCTGCCCTTTAATGATTGAATAATCAATATCCACATGTTTTGTATATAAACTTCATCAACAAATCTACAATTGCAATGCATACAAGCCGCCTTTTTATGAAACGCATATTTGAAAATTGGATAAACCAGACTATATCCTTGATCCACTCTCCCTGATGCTTCTTTTTAAAGGGATTAGCCTTGAACGGCAATGCCATTACCAACCGTGCAGTCATTTAGTTGCTAAACATTGCTTTAAATGCATCTAACACATTAAATGACTGGTAGTTTAGTTGGCTGGCAGGTGTACAGGTTCACAGTGTCTCTCCCCTCTCTCATGAAGTTAGAATGAGGCATCTGCATGGTACTGAACTGACAGCTTGATAAGGGACGTATATTCTGTTTTAATAGGATCAATCATTCTTTTCAGGTATGGCAGTCAATTTCTTTAATTAAATTGCTCCAGAATTGCAACATCCAGAACACACCGATTTGCTAATTGAAAGACCAAGACAGGAAAATAGATTTCCAGAAGACATTTAGGGGCATATTTACAAGAAAGTGGGGCATTGGTCTCGATGTGCCGCTTTTCTTGCGTCGCCCCTGCTCCACCTAATCACACCACGGTTGTGCCATATTTACAATACGGCGCACCATGACGGTGGTTAGGACAATAGCGTCAACATTTTTTACGCTATTGTGGCGCTTTGCTGCACTAGCGTAAAAAATGTTGATGCTAGTGCAGCAAAGCACAGGGAGGCCCATTGAATATAATGGATACAGCATTTTAACGCCTCCTCTGAGCAGGCGTTAAAAATGGCAGAAAAAATGGCGCAGTGAAATGTTGTAAATTTCACTGTGCCATTTTTTCGGGCCTCCCTGAGTGCAAACACCCCTCCCCCCCTTGAATACATTACTCCTGGCTTAGGCATAATGTGGCGCAAGGGTTTACAAAGTGGTGCAATGCAAGCATTGTGCCGCTTTGTAAATATGGCATGGTAGAAAGGTCTCCTTAACGCCACCCTAGCATAAAAAAAGGCACTAGGGACATGCAAGGTGGAGCTAGGGGCTTGTAAATATGCACTTAAGTCATCTGGTCACCCTATACGCGGCCCTGGGTCATCTCCATGATTTTGTTAGTCACACCGAGCATAAACCTCTAGTAGAATAAACAGCTCAATTCAGCCCTGCAAAGTACCTGATCATCTGTATCATTAGAAACCTCTTCAGATAAACATATAGGAGCAGAGGTATTTCTGGAGTAAGGGTCAGTTCCATAATGGGCATCCCAGATAGCTGTGTCTTGGCCCTCAGGATAACAGAGTGGCATCAGTGCCATGTCTGTCATATAAACTTGGAAATATTCGCTTTAATACTATTTGGACCCTTTAGAATTATGAGTTAGTGCTGTTTTGGTACGAATTGTATTTAAGCCAGTTTAGCAATAACTTGCATAAGGTGGTGGATGTGAACTGTGTTCACTCCTTGTTTGCAGATCTACCTGGAGGGTGGTGAGTGCCTGTTGAAAACATTGTTAGGCATAATAATAGATAATTCCTGCTCTTCAGCCAGTGGCTGAGAAATTAGCTGTAATTTAAATGGCTGTTGTCCATTATAGTATACAATCTTAGTTACTTAGCCAAGGGTCAGGGAATAGTGATATTTGCATGGCCACCAGTCAAATGGTGCACAATATCTCCCATTCATCGGAAGGCCAGGTAAATAGAAATTTCATTATTTACCCAGCTGCCAGCTAAATAGCCACCACCTTGACTGTTCCTTGCTATTCTGCCCCCTTCTGTACATCACTGTTTTTCAATTGTTCTATCCTGTGATTATCTTACACACTTCTAGCACTTTCTCCAAACACCTGACCTTTATTTAGGTTCATGTCTGGTGCAGGTTGTTTACAAGTTGCAGTACCTTCTGCACTCACTGTAAGTCATATACTCATTGTGCCATTTGGTGACAAGATTAACTCTCACAATGAAAAACATGAATCTCTACTGGGTTTTTTTCTTATGTGTCACTTGTTCCATGATCTTTAGAAGAGAAAGCATTCACATGGCACCGTGTGGCCTTGCAGGTCTACTCATGTTGCTTTATCTTCCCACATGTCACACTATATTTTATGCTGTGCAATATGAGACATGAAGGGTATTCCCATTTTATGCACATGATGCTGTCTGTTAAAAACAAGAGGTGGGTGCCCACTTTCTCTGTGTCCCTAAGGCACAGTCATCCTGAGCCCTTTAATCTCTGTGTAACCTACAATATGAAGTTATTATACTAAGATATGTTTATAAGGGCAATATGTATGAAACTATTTCGCTGTCGCGAAGGCTATCACACGTAAAATCACAGGCTCTGCAACTACAAACCAGTATGTCACTGTTGTTCAGTAAGATTGATGGGGGGAGGGTGAGCTTCAGATTTCCCGACAATCAGGCTGAGATATAATGTTAAAATACATTATTTGACAAGCAGCACCATAAGAGGGGCTTAAAAGGCGGCGGAAAGGGAGGGGAATGTGGATTGGTAGGAGTACTAAGTGAGAAAAACACAATATTTTGTAAAAAAAAAAATCTATATTTTTAGAGCTTTCAAAACAGAAATGAGAGTTTGTATGTTTTTGTCAGTGTGCATGCAAAACTCCCAGGTGAAATCCGACAGACACCTCACCATACCTGGCTGAAAGCACCTGTACCCAACTATTCATCAGAAAATACATTTAATAGGGGGTGTAACATCCCATACACCCCCCTGAAGCTACGACCCTGGCCTTGAAGGGTCTTTTGCGACCCATACTGAGTTGGCAATGAAAAGCGGTGAGTAATAGGCGTCCTCCACTGCTTTTCCGGTTGCAACGCAATGAATCAATGGTTTGGACCACAATTGGAGTTGATCACTCACCAAAACCCAAAGGGATGACAAGAGAGGAGCAGGTCAGTGGAAGCTGCACCCAAGGGTTTGCCTCCCCCTGCATGCCCCTAAGTGCCATTGCCTGAGAACTAAGATTTACTTTTTGAAAGTAGTCCCTGCCCGTTAAAGGGACAGGAGCACCTTGTACGCATGTTGCCATTCAGGGAATGCAGGGAAGGATGTTGGTTGTCCCTCTTAGGACTCCATCCCTGCATCACAGCAATCTTCAGGGAGTGACATGAGACATTGTGTCCATTACATATTATTAAGGATTTATTGTGATATCCTGTAAATGGACACTTTGCACTGGAACTGAATATTCCATCAGTCGCAGTGTAACATGGGTCAATCTGCAAAGCAGTTGGTTGGCCACATGAGCTCGGTCATCAGGCCTTGGTTTTTCACAAGCCTAAATCCTCCACCTTACCTAAGAAAATAATTATAACAATGATGCTAATGACTGGCAAAAACATCACGTATGTCATGTGTGTCTTGTTTAATCTTTTCAGTAATAAAACTCTGCTACACCTGATACAGGTCGAACACATTATGGGGGTTATTACAACTTTGGAGGAGGTGTTAATCCGTCCCAAAAGTGACGGTAAAGTGACGGATATACCACCAGCCGTATTACGAGTCCATTATATCCTATGGAACTCGTAATACGGCTGGTGGTATATCTGTCACTTTACCGTCACTTTTGGGACAGATTAACACCTCCTCCAAAGTTGTAATAACCCCCTATGTTTCTTCATGAACCTTTAAAACTTTAGCCACCTAACTAGCAATTTGTTAGTCAGAGTCTGTGCTTGACCGGGTCTTGCTACAGACAGCTAAGCTGGCTGCCATAGAAAGCCCTGTAAGCCACCATCTTCCACGTATCTAGAATGGGCTTTGGGTCTGCACCTTGCTGATGAATAGATGGCTTTCTTCTCCATTTGAAGTCCTTCTCCTGATTCAATGGCCTTCATCACCCTTCTAGTGTTTGTCCCTCCTCTGGCGTAATTTGGTTTTACCCGTTTGTTTAACTTAATGAGTTTATTCTTTCATTGCTGGTGTGAGGGAGCTATTTTCTTTAATACACGTTTCTATGGCTTTTTTGACTTTTAGCAGTCAAAGGGAGCAAATACCCCTTTCTTTCGCAATCTGCATCTCCAACCAGTCTCTTTCTTTCTCTTGATATCTGTTATTTTGTTATGTTAAGAATATTTGTAGAGGGCTACTAATACCCGGAGGTGTCTAGGCGCTAGCTGAACAAACTCAGAAAAGTACTTCATAACAGAAAACTTAGGGGCGAGATAGATCCACTCTGTCTCTCTGTCTGTCTCTCCTCATGCGTCCCGTCATCGCTTTCCTTCCCCAGCCGCTTTCTCCTGCTGTCCGCCACCTCTCTCTTGCCCGGCGTACATGGTCAAACCTCATGCCGCTGGCCTCACCAGAACAGTCACAGACCACTGAATCAAGAAGAATGGGAACAAGCTCATCGCTGTTGTTTCACGAAACTTTTGTTAACTCCCTTGAAGACACTGCATTGCTCGCAACATTGTAGTCACGTCCCAGTGTCGCAACAGGCAGACAGTATGTTTCTGTTGACTTGGAGGAGGGATTTCTTTGGGAGTTCTCTTTTTTTCTAAAATGTGTTCAATGCCACTATAGGAGTGCCCTAATAGCAAGCTATGCCTTCCAGTATTGATGCAGCAAGTCCTCAGCAGAGAAAAGCCTCTTAGAGATGAGATCTGACTGGTTTCAGGAGGGATCCATTTCTTGGTACGGGGCAGTCTCCAGACCAGGCTTCCATTGCCCTGGCCAGTACTTATCAACAATAGCATGTCCAGTGTTTCTCTGTGGAGGCGGAAGCGAGAGACATGCTACTGCTGGCAAGGTGACCTACCCTGCACGTAGATCACCAGTGTTCTTTGTTACTGTTCTCATCCCGCAGACTCTGGCATTATTATTCTGCAGCACAGCAGAACTGAGAACAGATCTCCCTGCACTACTAAGTCCATTAGCTAAGGTTGTGTTTTCTGCACATTAAAAACAAGATATGTTGGTCTTTCGTCCTATGGTGGCAGGGTATTCAAATTATTGTAGATATGTGCTCTAGTAAATCGCCTACAAGTTAATTAAAGGAGTATAGAATATGAGTGAGCACCTCGAGTGAGCGAATTGAGGTATTTCAAGCAGTGAGTCAATTGTTGGTGAGATTGCTGTGAATCAACTAAACATGAAAACAATATAACCTGAGAGACACACTTCTTTCTTTCAGAAAATAACTAGTGGTTTACTTCTCACCTCTGGCAGTTAGTCCATTATGTTTGTATGGCAACTGTACAGAGAATAGTACACAACACAAGCATACGATTAACAGTGGCCATATCTCTGCCTGAATAAAAATGAAGAGCTTTTTTGCAAGATGTTCGCAAATAAAAATAAAAATGCAGAGCTTTTTTGCAAGATGTTTGCAAGATGGTGGATTTTGAGGTTGGCTGATGAAGGATATCGGACAAAAACTGTCAGATGCCCAGTCTGCCCTATTTAGAGTGTAGAGCCACACCTGCACTCTAAAGAGGGCAGGCAGGATTCCTGATGCTTATTGGAGATGTCCAACATCTGACAAACACTAAATAACCCTCCATCCTGGACAGCAAGCTCACCATGAAAAACCAGATCAATGCAGTCTCTTCCGCCTACTTCCTCACTCTACACATGCTCCATAAGATCTTCAAATGACTCCCATTCAGCACCAGATAAATCATCCCTCAAGCCCTAGTCACTGGCCTGCTGGGCTCCGGCAACGCCCTCCACACATGAATCACCACGCACCTCCTGAAGAGACTACAGACCATTCAGAATTCAGCAGCCGGACTCATTCTCAACCTCCCCAAATGGACGCACACAACCCCCACCACCTCTAGAAGCTCTAAGGCTCCCCATTAAAAAAATATGTCAAATCAAGATGCTGATCCAAACCTACAAGACCCTTCACAATCATAGACCAGCATACATTAACCACAGCCTGAACTTCCACCAACCCTCCTCACACCTGTGCTCCGCTTTCTGCTCCCTCGCACACCCCACCTACATCCACCAAAGCAACAGTGGAGGACGCTCTTTCTCCTACCTCCCTGCCAAATCCTGGAACAACCTTTCCCTTCACCTACGGACCTCATCCTCGACTCTGGAATTCAGGAAAGGACTCAAGACCTGGCTGTTCAAATGAACCCCTTTGCAGCTTTGTTCTGAGCGCCTAGATACCCTCGCGGGTGATTAGCCAGGCTTAATAAATCCTGATTGATCTTTTGAACCCCTTTATGTCAGGTGTTAATGATTGCATGTAAAATCTGGGGGTTGTTCTTGGGCAGGTGGTCCCCAGGAGGTTTGAGGTTTTCACGGATCTGTACATGTTTACAATTTTCTTTTGCAGCACAGGTTGGGAGAGTTTCGGATGCATTTCTGTGGTTAGCACTGTTTACTTCTCTGTTCTGCTTATAATGCTCTCTCTCTTGTTAGCAAACAGATTTGTGTTTTTCCATACACCTGAAACGCAGAAGAGCTCTTTTGTCTGGGTGTCAGTTTCTGTCATGATTTGTGTGCAGCATTATAGAATTATATGTGTTTTCTGTAACAGCAAGAGCAAATTACAGCAACATTAAGACAGGGCTGACTATTCTACAATGCAGAATGAACAAATGACATCTTGTAGTCACAAACTAGCTTAATTCTTGCTTCTAGAGGCCAGGTGCTAATTGCTATCAGCACTTAAACATCATTTCACATGTTGATAACAACCTCTCTTCACTGCATCTTATCCACCTGACAAAGAAACTCAGGCAAGATTCTCCCAGGCACCGGCTGCTGCACGCTGGGGCTGAGCACTTAAGTCCCCTGCCGCCTTCGCCTGTGCACAGGAGAGCAAATTGTTCTGCAGAACAAATGGCAATTTCAGAGAAACTGGTGTTGCCAGAGGGAGTTGAATAATAGGCCTCTGACGCCCCCCGGGAGGGGGGGGGGGGGCACATCGCTCGAAACTTTCTTCTGTTTGCAGCCCATGGCCGCCCCTCCTAAAGTAATTTATTGCGATACAACTTCTGATGTCAGCCTCGCCTGCTTCAGAGGTTTAGAGGGTTTTACTAATTTCCAAGTAAATGTTTAAAATTTGTGTGAAATTTAATCTCATAAAACACTGCCTGCCGATAATTTGCCTGGTACCGACAAAAGTTAATTCCGTTGGGGCAAAGGGACTGGCATTTTCGCGCACCGAAAAAGCAACAGATTTATCTGATGTGGGAAAGGATTTGAGCGTCAGGCGCTACGAAAATGTCCAAATTAGAATATTCAAATAGCAGTCAATGAGAATAGCGGCCGTTTAGTTAAGGTGTTTTTGCGTCAAAGGGGTTTGTTGGAAATCTGATTTCTCATTGGCTGGAAGTTAGGGCCATATGTACCAGGAAGTGCTCGACCGCCATGGAAGATGCTCTGCAGCACAGCTTCGTTGTTGTCAAGTGGCAAAGAAGGTGTTTGAGGGTGGATGAGAGCCAGCTGGAAAGGGCTGTGCCACAGTGCTACTGTGAGGGGGTGCAGTTTTGGGGAGCTATGGGTGGATGAGTTCATAAGGGGATTAGTAATGGATAAAGTCCCCTGTTTGTATAAACATCTCCAGTCCCTTCACGAACCTGAAGGAGATAAAAGACCGGTGGTTGGTGAGGTACCACCTAGCCCCCTCCCCCAGAGACGTTTTAAGGCCTGGGCAAAGTGTGCAATTGCCCTAGGACCTCCACCTTCCAAGGGTCCCCCTAGAAAGTGAACTTGCTCTCTATTTGGCCTCTGTTTATTTTAATTCTCCGTTTAAATTTCTCCCCCCCTCTGTCTGCCTGTACCTCTGATTCTGTCTATCTGTATCATGTTTTGAAGTCCCAGGCCAGAGTTATTTAATCTTTATTTGTTTGACCCTATTTAAGTTTCACATATAATTTACTAGTGTTTGGCATCATGTGGGCTTAGATTGGCAGGAAATGGTAATACAAATTTAGTGCTATTCTGTTTGTGGGCCCTCAAATTGCCCAGGGCCCTCAAAATTGTTGGGCCAGATTCCCAAAGGTAAACTTAGACCAGAAGTTTAAGTTTAGACCAAAAGTCTAACTTAACTCGTAGTAAAGTTAGACTTTTGGTCTAAGTTTAGACTTTTGGTCTAAGTTACACTGAAAGTCCAAACTTAGGCCAAAAGTCTAACTTTTCTACGAGTAAAGTTAGACTTTAGGTCTAAACTTAGACTTTTTGTCTAAGTTTAGACCAAAAGTCTAATTTTACTACAAGTAAAGTTAGACTTTAGGTCTAAACTTAGACTTTGGTGTGAACTTGTACTTTTGGTCTAAGTTTACCTTTGTGAATCGAGCTCATTATGAGGACACTGCCCACATCCGTTCGTTCTGTACATGCGTTGTCTTTTTGTTCCTTCCCCCTGTTCTGTGCCTGCAAAGTGGTTCTCTTCTTTGGCGGTCCCCTGTGTTTATTTATAAGACCAGAAGGCGTGTCATAGCACTCACGCTGACAACACATGTACAGAACAAAGGGATGTGGGCAATGTCCTCATAATAATTTTGAGGGCCCCGGTCAAGACATCATTTGAGGACCTACAAACAGAACAGAATAGCATTACATTTTTATTACCATTTCCTACCAATCCAGTGTGAAAGGGGGAACTGTGAGAGTCATGAAGGATGGTGGCAGGATTCTACATAATTTAAAATATTCTTAATGAGGTAGATGGAATCCTGGGGATTGCATGGGAATGTTGAAGTGTTTACAAGTATTTCTGAAAATAATGTAGAAGCGAACATAGTAGACCAGCTTGAGAAATGTGAGTGCATTTAGGAAGACACCAGATAATTTTGTGTCATTTGCTTTGGTTAAAATGACTCAAGTCAAGGTGACAGGAGGTGTTAGAAAGAGAGCTGTATGCTTTGTTTTGGAATGGGCTGTTATGTACAGAGCTGGCATGACTTACTTCCTCATCCCATATACAACTGATCTGTGGTGGCAGTCCAGGGGGATTATAGAGCAATCGAGAGGAAACACTAATATTTTACAGAAAAAAGGCAGCAATACAGGAATAAGTGAAAGGCAGCAGTTGGCAGTTTTCATTCAACTGTGGTAGTCTCTTGCTTATCCATCCGATTCCTACACTCAGTTTTGCTAACAGAAGAGCAAGCTGAGCAACCCTGTACGGGATCTTACACCCCCTGGGTTTCGTCACTGCTCCCAGGAGACAGGCCAATGGAGTGTAAGGACCTCCATCTCTGTTGCCTGAACTATGATAGGTACCACATCCCTCCAGAAGCTCTGAACACCTGTTCAGGTCCTCTCCAGACAAACAAATGAGGCCCCCCATTCCCCACAAGGCACGCCGCTCGCTCCTCTTGAGGGGTTCATCATGTTCAGCTGCCTGGGGGTCACATACACGTGATGTATAAAATTAAAATGCAATAATCTAAATCTGTGGTTATAAGACACTCGCCACACCAATTTGCATCCTCTCCGGGAACAATCTGCATCCTCCATAGGTTCTCCTAAATCACCCGCCCAGGTTCTTCATGCAGAACATTTGCCACACCCCGCATCCACCCGTATCGCACCATAAAACAGGGTGATCAGATGCCATCCCTCCCTCCCTCCCACAACTGAAGCAGCCCTCCCAGCAGCTGTGAGGGTTGTGGTGCTACAGGAAACCCAACCCATATCTCCCTGCAGTATTTTTTAATTTGGCATAATGTAGAAAATGTCCTGTTCCCACCCCAAATGTTTTTAGCTCTTCCTGAAAGGTTAAAAAAAAACTCCCGGGAATACAAGTCCCTGGCCACAGTTCACCCTCCCATTCTCCACTGCTCCATGGACATGTCCTGTTCATTCACACAAAATGGTGCCAGATCCCACTGCCTAAGATCCCTATCAAAGGGCACCCTACGCAGCACCCTTGTGACCACAGCCTCCCAGACCACCCGACAACTGTCTTTTCTATATTAGTCCTATACATTTTCTGGCTACCTATGTACAGTTCCTTGAGTGAAATAGAGATGGTTCCTGCTTCACCTTTATGGGTCTTCATAAGTTTTGCTGCTGTGCCTGTGATACATCTAGCCAAGTTGCTGAAGATTGGGCATCAGAATCTAAAACACACTTATTTCTCAAGCCTAAGCTTCAAAAACCACTAGATGTTCAAGCTCGATAAGTGGTTACATATTGTAGCTGGGTTGCTTCCTCTGTGATTTCTACTTAGACCCTTGGTACCTCACCAAGTTCGATCGGTCATCACAGGCCATCATCTAAACAAAAGATTTTAGAAAGAGATCTACTTAGACAAAATTCTCTTTATGGTTCATTGTCTTCTCTTGCCCTAGGAACACTTTGTTTATGTGTACGTCTTCTTCATTGCCTAGGCAGCTTGGTGACCTTCAAGAAGTCCGTTTGTACTACTTCCCAGATAACAAACTTCCTCTGCTTTGATATGGACACCAAAGTTTGCTCAAACATTCCTGAGAGAAACTTTACTTCTTGAAGAAGAAGCATTGTTTCATGTTATACCTGAACACCTAGGGCCATATTTATACTTTTTGACGCAAAACTGCGCTAACGTAGTTTTGCGCCAAAAAAATTAGCGCCGGCTAACGCCATTCTGAAGCGCCATGCGGGCACCGTATTTATTCAATGACGTTAGCCGGCGTTAGCCGCCGGCGCTGTCTGGTGTGCGTTAAAAAAAAACGACGTACACCAGGCAGCGCCGGCGTAGGGGGAAAATGGCGTATGGGCATCCACAAATGGTGCAAGTCAGGCTGAGGCAAAAAAATCGCCTCAACCCGATTTGCGCCATTTTTTTACGACGCCCAACCCCCATTGAAATGACTCCTGTCTTAGCAAAGACAGGAGTCATGCCCCCTTGCCCAATGGTCATGCCCAGGGGACTTATGTCCCCTGGGCATGGTCATTGGGCATAGTGGCATGTAGAGGGGCACAAATCAGGCCCCCCTATGCCACAAAAAACTAAAAATAAAATACTTACCTGAACTTACCTTAATGTCCCTGGGGTGGGTCCCTCCATCCTTGGGTGTCCTCCTGGGGTGGGCAAGGGTGGCAGGGGGTGTCCCTGGGGGCAGGGGAGGGCACCTCTGGGCTCATTCTGAGCCCACAGGTCCCTTAACGCCTGCCCTGACCCAGGCGCTAAAATCCGGCGCAAATGCGGGTTTTTTAGACCCGCCCACTCCCGGGCGTCATTTTTGCCCGGGAGTATAAATACGACGCATATGCATCGGAGTCATTTTTTAAGACGGGAACGCCTACCTTGCATATCATTAACGCAAGGAAGGTGTTCACGCAAAAAAATGACACTAACTCCATGAACTTTGGCGCTAGACGCGTCTAACGCCAAAGTATAAATATGGAGTTAGTTTTGCGTCGAATTTGCGTCGAAAAAAACGACGCAAATTCGGCGCAAACGGAGTATAAATATGCCCCCTAATGTCTGAGTGAAAGGTTTGCTCTTGTTATCCATCCAAGCCACTTTCCAGGACCTCTGCACTAAAGTGCCCTCCAACTTTGGGAGACCTCTCTTTGAAGGAGAACTTCTACAATTCAGGTAAATATGCTTTGAGCACAGTTGCTTGAAGGAGCTACACTGGTGGTTGAACAAGGTAGAAATCTGGAATTTGCCTTCCAGCCATAGTCCTGTGCTCAGATGTCAGCAGGCTAGCAAGGGGTACTAACCTTCAGGAATGTTGAATGAGGATAATTGATCTCTCAAGTCCAGTTCCAACTATTCCAAAATCTATGTTTCTTTTAGGATAGACAACGTTTCAGGAATACATACAACAACAAGTTGGAAGGGGCCAAAGAATCTAACGGCTCTGTCCAAGAATATATCGACTTATTGCCTCATGTGGCATCTCACTGTTCAGAAGACTTTTTACAAGGTCTCTCCAATTCTGGTGCCAACTGGTAAACAAGAAATTCTAGTGACTAGATGCTGAATTCCACCATATTCCAAGCAATCATTTGTTGCTTGGGTCCCCCGCAGATAGACCTTTTCACCTACTGCTTTGTGTTTTGTGAGGTACAGACTGACTCTGAAGCCTGAGTGACAAACACATTTCTATTAGCCTAAAACATCTTTTGAGGTTTCCCTTTCACTGCTTTCATAATGATATAACAAGTCATAGGTGGTGTTCATCGTGGCTTGACTTACCTAATGGCTTCCTTCTTGCCTTCTTAGGCTTGAGAACGAGTCACGCTCGAGTACAGGAAGGAGTCTCCCCACCGTTTGCCTTCAAATGTGACCGTTTTATCTCCTATGACTTTCTCATGCACATTCAACTTTTTGTAACTGGCCTGGCTGTCCAAGCGGTCGAGACCGACTCTCATACCTTTCATATGAATATTCTTTATGGGGATCTAAGTCCTAGGCACTGGACATTCAAAGAACCTAGAAGGCAGCATTGTCAGGCTGGTTGTGCAGATGCACGGAATGGAGTGTGAAACCCTTTGCATCCATTCTCCCGTTAAGTAGCAAGTTGTATAGTGTCTCCCCATGATCAGGGCTTTTAATATTCCATCATTAATATCTCTCTTGCATCCATTTGCTCTGGTTACCCTTTTTGTATGTTTGATTCCTCTTGACAAGGATCCTTTGGTCTGAAGGCTGATGAAGATAATTCGCTTTTGCCTTGGAAGCAGTACAGAAAATACTGATGCATACCTACATTTACCCTGTTTAGGAGACAAAATAAGATAGAACACATGTATATGTGGCTCTAGGTAGAAATCTGTACCCAGAAGAAACTATGCTTTCCCTAACGACTTGAATGGGTCTGGGGTTGAGCCAGACTCAGTAGACCAGACGATTCCCATGACCATAACACAATTCAGAATTTTTAGGCGTTTAGCTTATCAGTGCTTATCCAACCATTTAAGACTATGAGAAATTAAGAAAGGTGCTCTATCTCGGTCACTGAATAGTCAACTGAGATATTTGGTTATCAGCAGCATAGTTGTCTGCCCAGAAACCATACGATTCAATGATATGTAATTAATGAAGTAGAAAGACATTGAAAAATTGAGGACAGAGTGCAGAATTCTGGGGAGCCCCACAGATTTCTTTTGAAAACTGAGACTTGGAAGGTGAGTTAAAAACTAAGGTCTAGTGAGATGCCTAAATGATTTGCAAAATACACCACTCAGGGGCGTATCTTGGTCAGTAGGATTGGGGGTGGGGTTGAGCTTCAGCTTTTCCAACAATCAGGCTGGCATATAGGCCCTCATTATGACTTTGGCGGTCAGGTGACCGCCACGCCGGAGATGGCGGTAGTACCGTCACCAGGCCGGTGGTAATGACAGCCAAATATTTACCATGGCAGTGATCCCTCCCATAGACAGCCAATGTACCACACCAACCGCCAGTGCGGTATGACCACTGAACACGGGGGTAGCCACCTAGAGGCAGGCGGAAATCAAGGATCTGCCCACCATATTATGACATAGCACACCTCCAGGATTTCCTGGGTGGTAGCAACGCCACCAAAAGCCTGGCAGAAATACATCATGTAAAAGGAGACACTCACCTTCAGGGACACAGAGGAGTCCGTGGCCGCCATGGAACCTGATCTGCAAGTCTTCCCGATGCTGTACCACACCATGGCCGTCCTGGAGCACCAACACCAATGAAGATGACGACGGTGATTACAGCCGACTAGCACACAAAGAAGGGAGGGAGGAAGGGGAGAGTGACACACGCACGCACAACACGCCATACACACACACATACCACACAGCCAGAACCAGCTGCAGAGTAAATCGACTGTAACAGGACCCAGGAGCAAAGAAAGTCAGGGCACATAGCTCTGTTCCAACCACTGTAATCCTGTTGGATGAAGAGCCCAAATAAAAAAAAATACAGAACTGCATATTTAAATGCAGGCCCAATGGCCAGTTCAAAGTCTGTAATGCCCACAGAGCAAAGTCCAAGCCCCAATGTGACTCCTGACAACATTGGGATTCCACTGGTCAGAGGCATCATGTTGGAAATGGGCAGGCACCTCAGGGGCTGGGGTGGGGAGGACTACTCATTGGGAGGGGGCTCATTGGCCTCTGGTTCTGGAGGGGGCTCCTTGGCCTCTGGTTCTGAAGGGGGCTCCTTGGCCTCTGCTTCTGGAGGGGGCTCCTTGACCTCTGCTTCTGGAGAGGCCTCTGTGGCCTTAGTTTTGGGAGGGGTCTCCTTGACCTTAGATTTGGGAGGGGTCTCCTTGGCCTTAGTTTTGGGAGGGGTCTCCTTGGCCTTTGTTTTGGGAGGTGTCTCCTTGGTCTTTGGTTTTGGGGGTGGATCCATGGTTTTGGTTGTTTGAGAGGGGGAAGCACTTTAGCCCTCCGTTTTATGGGGGCGGAGGAATGTCCTTGGGGCGGGGGGCCGGCGTCGCACTCATGTGCCCCTTAGTGGCAGCTGAAGATTTTAGGGTTGGAACAGGGTCAGACTGGGTGCTGGAGGTACTGGGCTGGGGGGTTGGCCCTTCCTCTTAGTGGCAGGATGAGGGGGAAGGAAGAGGTCAAGGCGGGAGAGGAAAAGCTTCTTAGGGCCAATGGGGTGGGATGTGGGAGGAGGGATGGGAATGGACATAAAGGGAGTCATTGTAGGAGGAGGAGGTGTGCTGGGCTTGGGTGCAGGTGCATGGACAGTGCATGCGTGAGGTGGATGGCTGTTGGGGGTCTGAGTGTGAGCGTTTGTGTGTCTTTGGAGGGGGGCAGACAGGATGGGGGAGGTCAAACAAGACATGTGGATGGATGTTGTGGTGGTTTCTGCAAGTGAGGTGGGAGTGCTGCATCAGGTGGTGATGGTGGGGGTGTTGACTGCGCATGTGGGGTGCATGTCTGCGGGTCTGCTGTTGTGGTGACTGTGGGGAAGGCTGTGCAGGTGGCAGGTTCAGGGACTGTTGATGCAGTGCATGCAGGTGTGAGTGTGGATGTGACTGTGAGGGAGGAGGCGGAGAAAGTAGAGACAATAGATGATGTGTGTGCATCTGTGTGCGTGCTTGTCAGAATGTGTGCGTGGGATGGGTTTGGGGTGAGGAGACTGGGACTGGGAAGTGGTAGTTGGAGAGCCGACGGAAGAAACAGGGACACTGGATGCTGTCAGTGAAGAGGCCAGAGCCTGAAACAATCTCTGTAGGGCCCCGAAGCCACCGCGAATGCCCTCCAGGAAGGCATTGCATTGCTGCACCTGGGATGCCAGCCCCTGGATTGCATTCAATATGATTGACTGCCCTACAGAGATGGATCTCAGGAGGTCAAAAGCCTCCTCCTTGAGGGCAGCAGGGCTCACTGGGGCAGGGCCTGAGGTGCCTGGGTGAAGGAGATGCCCATCCTCCTGGGTGAGCGGGCACAGGCAATTCGGTGGGGGGCTACTGAGAGGGTGGTGCTAGTACAGAGGGTGGCAGTAGAATCTGTAGCTGGGGTGGTCCCAGAGGGGTCCGCCAGGGATCTCCCATCGGAGGAGGAATCAGAGTGGTATCAGCTCCTGTCCCCGCTGTGGTGCTCCCCCCGCCCTCCGTCCCACCGGTTCCCTTGGCGTCAGTGGACTCAGCCTCCTGGGTCCCGGGTGCTGCAGCTCCCTCACTCGCCAGTGCCCCTGCTCCTTTGTCAGATGATGCTAATGCACACATGGACAGGATGACAAAAGGAGAGAGGGGGGAGAAAGAAAGGGAGCATAGGGTCAATCACAGCACCAACCCCACAGATGACATGCGCATCACTGTCACACACTTAGACTGAGAATGGACAGTATGGACCACACTGGCATACCATTGGCTAAGTACCACAGCAGGTAGGAGCCAAAGACTGCCATCTGCACACCAACTGGGACCAACTAAGCCCTGTCTGACATGGAAAGCCACCTACTTAGCTATCAAAAACATGCATTTCACCCAATTAACCTAAGCTGGACCACGCAGCAATGTCTAAACTGGAATATTGGGGCATCCACTGACTAGTACCCTGCACCAAATTCCCATCCCGGGCAACAGAGATGGTTGTCAAACACACTGTACTCACCCCCTTGTGGCTGCTGTGATGCCCTCAAGCACCCATCCAGCTGTGGGTAGGCCACCGCCAGTATGCAGGGCATCGGGGGGTCAGGTTCCAATGGGCACCCCTCCCTCGTTGGGAGGCCGTCCCCAGCTGGGCCTCCACTGTCTTCCGGGCCCAGCGTCTCAGGTCCACCCACCGTTTCCTGCAGTGGGTGCTCCGCCTACTATAGACCCCCAGGGTCCGTGGCGATGGCACACCACAACCCCTTCTTCTGATGGGTGCTGACCTGCAGAGGAAACACAAACAGAGGGACACCATGAACCTGACAATCCAGCATGTCTCACACATGGCCTACAAACTGCATTTGCCCCCCAACAGGCACACACATGACCTGTACCTCTGCATTAACACTGCCACCAGCCATACCCCTTCCCCCAAATGACACACTGCCAGCACATACACACATCTACATGCAGCCATGTTCTATTCAACGTACCCATGGTGTACTCACCTGTTGGTCTCGAGGCCCATACAACTGCCCATACAGGGGTACGACCCCATCCATGAGCCTCTGCAACTCCTCCGGCGTGAAGGCTCAGGCCCTTTCCCCTGTTGCACTGGCCATGGCAGGGTCCAGACACAGGTCACAGCAGCACACGCAGTGGAGATGTCGTCCTGTGGAAAGTCAGGAATCAAGTGAAGTGGTAGAAAGAAAATGGCAGTCACGTCTGCGGCTGTGAACACCGTCACCGCCGGCGTTGATCATCATTGGTTCCCATACTCCATAGAGGGCCATGTTAGCCAATGAGGAATTGCGCGGCGGTGCAGACTGCCTCCCACCAAACGCCGGCAGAGTGAGGTCACTTCCACATGTTCCTGCATACAGGACAGGCGGTTGTCATTTTCTATTGCTAGTACATATGTACAGATTTCAAAGTGCGTCATTGTAGTCGAATGTACACACCTATACAATTCCAGTGTTCAACATACAAGCATGCTCTGTGTAATCTGCTATAGTGTGTTCATAGTTCCTGTTGTCACTCCCTTCTTACTGTTGGGTACCCTAGGTACCAACCCCTGTAGAGGAATAGGAGGAGGAGGAAAGCACCCGTGTACAGACTTGTGTACTTGGCTACACCGGAGGGCAGGTACATCATACTCACCTATCGTCTGGACAGGGCCACAATCACAGAGCTGTGTGCACAATTGGAGCCTGATCTGCTACCTGTTATCCGTTGCACAACAGTAATACCCCCTCTTGTGCAGGTACTCTCAATGCTTTATTTCCTGGCAACTGTCTCTTTCCAGGTGACAGTGGGCTTGGCTGCAGAAATATCACAGCCAATGTTCTCTATTGTACTTGCAAGGTTTTTGGCAGCCTTGCTCAAACACGTGAAGCTGCATCGCATTCCCCCAGGTAGATGAGTTACCCACTGTGAAGGTTGGATTCTATGCAATGGGACATATACCACGTTATTGGAGCCACTGACGGGGCCCATATTGCCTTATTCCCCCCCCCCCCAGGGCCAATGAACAAGTGTACAGGAATAGGAAGAGCTTCCACTCACTTAATGTCCAGATGGTGGGACTTTTCTGACCAGTACATCTCCCACGTCACTGCCAAGTATCCTGGGTTGGTGCATGATGCCTTTGCCCTGAGGAATAGCAGCATCCCACAGCTGATGGCACAAATACAGAGGCACAGAGTATGGCTTATAGGTGAGCCTCAGTCCCTACCCAATGTATGTCCGTGTATGCCTTCAGGAGTCATACCCCATGCCACTGTGCAGGGCTAATGTGTGTCCTTCACTTCTTGCAGGTGACTCCGGCTACCCAGACCTGTGCTGGCTCCTGACCCCTGTTAGGAGTCCGAGAACAGGGGCTGAGAATAAGTACAATGATGCTCATGGGCATACCAGGAGGATTGTTGAAAGGACTTTTGGTCTTCTGAAGGCCAGGTTTAGGTGCCTCCATCTGACAGGTGGATCCCTATGCTACTCCCCTGAGAAGGTCTGCAGGATTGTTTTTGTGTGCTGCATGTTGCACAACTTGGCCCTTAGATGCCATGTGCCATATCTGCAGGAGGAGGGGGGGTGACAATGCAGCTTTGGCAGCAGTGGACA
The DNA here is from genome assembly GCF_031143425.1 of Pleurodeles waltl. Lineage (NCBI taxonomy): Eukaryota > Metazoa > Chordata > Amphibia > Caudata > Salamandridae > Pleurodeles > Pleurodeles waltl. The sequence continues at coordinate 1,283,735,207 of NC_090437.1, forward strand.
CTGAGGACAGTGAGGAGAAGGAAGAGGAGGAGGATGTGGACAACAGGACACATATGATACAGCAGTACTTCCAATGACACTCAGGTGAGACTGTTGAACTAAATATTTCTCCATTTCAGTGTTGTGCTGTGTGGCTGTAGCATAATGCCAGTCATTACCTTTGCATCCCACCTGACTGTCCCCGATGCCTTCCCTTATTGCAGATGTTGCTGTAGTTACAAAAGTGTAATGATGTGATGTGTACAGACTACTGAGATACATTTGTAGAATGGATCAACATATTACTGGACATTTGCACAGGATCATGCAGTTCATTACAGTTCAATACACTGTACCTTCAGATAAAGCACTGTTATTCAAGTTGTGTCCAAGAGTGTTTATTAAAAATTGGTATACAATGCAAAGTGCAATAGAGTGGGATGATAGTTGGGAAAAATCCTGTGTAGTGGGCCAGTCTGTTTGTTGCACAGGTCCAGTGTCTAAGGGCCCATTGGAAGGGGAGCAATGGCAGTTCTAAGTGGACAAGGTGACACAGTGTGACACAAGGGGGACATTTAGGAGGGGCTCATTTCCTGGCGGTGGTCTTGGCAACTGTCTCTGGTGTCTGTTTGGGTCACCGGGACTGTTTGCAGGGTGGTTTACCTTCTGCAGGGGGAGGGGTGCTGGTATCCTGTGGGTCCTGTGGCAGGGTCTCCTGTCCACTAGCTGCAGCAGATGTAGAGGGCTGGTCAGTACACTGGCTAGTGGAAGGGGCCTGCTGGTATGCTGTGTAGTCCCTCATGATGTTGGCCATGTCACCCAGCACCCCTGCAATGGAGACCATGGTGGTATTCAGGGCCGCAATTCTTGCTTGATCTCCTGGTGGTGTTCCCCCTGCAGCCGCTGGTTCTCCTGCATGATGTTTAACACGTGACCCATCTTGTCCTGGGATTGTTGGTAAGCCCCTAGGACATTAGTGAGTGCATCCTGGGCAGTCGGTTCCCTGGGCCTGTCCTCCCCGTGGCGTACAGCTGTCCACCGACCGTCCCTGGCCCCCTGTGCCTGTGTCCCCTGAACGGTGTGCCCACTCCCACTGACCCCAGGACCCTCATTATCTTGCCTGTGAGGTGTGGACTGGGGTCCCTGTACAGGTGGGCACACTACTGATTGACGTGTCCTGGGGACGGAGGTCTGGGGATGTTGGGTGGCTGCTGTGGTGTTGGATTCTGAGGGGGGAGGCTCTGTAGTGGACTGGGTGTGGGATGAGGTAGCCGACTGACCAGTGGTCACTGATGGGCCAGGGAGTTCGTCCAGATCCAGAGCTCCAGAGTTGCTGTCATCACTGGGAGCATCTTCTGGTGGGGGACTGGGTAGCCGTTGCACCTCTTCCTTATGTTGTCCCTTGTGCGTGGATGTAGTGTAGTCCCACGGCGTTCACCCTGTCCACGATCCTCCGCCATAGCTCCATCTTCCTTGCAATGGATATCTGCTGGACCTGTGCTCCAAACAGCTGTGGCTCTACCCTGACTGTTTCCTCAACCATGACCCGCAACTCCTCATCGGTGTGTGATGTGGTGTGTTTTGTGTGGTGCGTGTCGGATGAATTGGTAGTTGTGATGTGTGTGCAGTTCTCTTTTGGATTAGCGTTGCAAAGGGTAGCCGTCTTTTCGTGTAAGCAAAGGATTGTGGGTGATGTGGGTGTGTGTTTCATAGTGCTGATGGTGGGTGTGTGGGGTGTGTGTATTTGTGTCAGGTGTGGGTTTTTTGTTCTGGCCAATGTTGTCTTGTTTTGTATTTGTGTGGCCATATCTGCCGCAGTGGTGTTCACCTCCAATGGTTTACCGCCATTGAATGTCCACTGTGGTGATTCGTGGGTCATTAATTGGAGGGTGTAGTGGTGGTGGTGTAACGGTATGGGTAGTAGTACCAACAGTTTATCACGTTCAGTGGGTCTGGAGGATTTGTGGTTGTGGCTGTTTTCTAGCGGTTTTGTATGTATTTGTCATAATCTGGCAGACGAATGTCCGCCTCGACGGTGGTATGCTGGGGGCAGTCAGCGCGGCGGTATTCTGTATTTACCGCCACGGTCATAATGAGGGCCATAATGTTTAAATAGATTCTACGATAAGCAGGGTGCATGAGATGGGCCTAAGGGGCACTGGAAATAGAGAGGAATGTGGTTTCACAGCAGTGCAAAGAAAGAAAACACAATATTTTGTCAAATAACCAATATTTTTGAGGACTTTGAAAATGGACAGTGAGTGTGTGTGCATTTTTGTCTGTGTGTATTCCTGCTGAAATCCGACTGCCATCCCACAATACCTGATTGAAAGCACCTGTACCCAACTATTTAACAGAAAATACATTTATTGGGCGAGTGTAACACCCCAAGCAACTCCCCTGAACCTACACCTCTGACATCACTATCCCTTATACTGTTGTCAATGAAGGTCAGCCTACCAAAATGGCATCTATCAACAGAAGATCACTTAGATGTCACTGGTCTAAAGTCTTAATTAAAAGAATGGAGAGACCTTTTGTAAGTTTCCTATAGCACATAGTAATGTTCAAGAGTATATTTGCCATGCAAACTCGATGTAAACATTAGCATTTACAAATACCTTTTACCCATTGTCAGACATCTTTATAATGAGCAATTCTCAAAGAATTACAATCTGTGCGTGGTAGAATTATATGTTATGTTATGTTTCTTTGTAAAGCACACTATCACCCTTGAGGGGATGCTGGCACTGAGCAGGTGTAATTGAAAAGCCAGCTCTTCAGCTTCTTGCGGAATTAAGGAAGAAAGAAGGAAGCTCTGATGTGAAATGAGGGACCGTTCCACGCTTTAGAAATGATGTATGAGAACACCTGTCCTCCTGATCTGGTTCTGTGTATGCCTCGGATGTATGCAAGTATGAGTCCTGTAGATTGGAGGTGTCTGGGTGGTTGGTGGAAGGAGATGCAACTGTTTAGGTAGACGGGGGTTGAAGTTGTGTAGTGCCAGGAATGTGGATGTGAGGAGTTTGAAATGAGTGCATTTGTGTATAGGGAGCCAGTGGAGCTGCTTGAGGTGTGGTGGGGTGTGAGTTCTGTATGGGTGATTGAGGATGAGCTTGGCTGCCAAGTTATGGATGTCTTCTAGTCTTCTAGTGAGTTACTTGATGATCCCAGCATCCAACTTGCTAGTGACTAGGGCATGAGTGACAGTTTTTCTAGTGTTGCTTGGGAGCCATTTGAGGTCACTCTCAGCATCTTCAGGGTCTTGAAGCAGGATGCAGTGACAGTTTTAAATTATGTGGTCATGTCCAGTTTGCTGCTGCTGATTATTTCGGGGTTCTTGACATAGGTGCTGGGCATGGTGTGGGTCTAAGCGTGGCTGGCCACCAGTTGGAGTCCTATGGTGAGGTGTTTTAGCCAAAGATCACTACTTCTATCTTGTCGGTGTTTAAATTAAAATAGGTGGCTTTCGTTCACTTAGCGACTTCGGAGTTGGTTTGGAGTTATTAATCTTGTTATATGCTTGTCACACATGGAATCATCTTGTCATCCAATTAGAAATGTTGCCCTTAGATATGTGCCCTATTTAGTATAATTTTCAATTCTGATATTAGAGTAGTACATCATTCATTACGCTCTAGTTCTTCCAATAAACAAAGACCTATAATATCATCTAATGCTGGAGTCTTGAGAGAAGATTAAATACCAAAATAATTTTTATTCTATGATTTCTGAGTGTTGCAAAACTTAAAGAGTTGCACATCTTATATACTGAAGAGTTTTCTTAGAGTGATAAAATGTACAGAACTTCACACACTAAAGATCTCAGTATTTGTGGTAAAAGTCTTTGTAGCATTGATTCTCCAGATTCAACACATCAAGCAGGGTTACTTATCCTCTATTGCAAAAACCCAAATCTGATATATATGTAAATCTGTAAATGGAGAGTAAAAATAACAAATCCATTGAAAAATGCAGTATGTGCAAATCTATTAGTTTGATCCTCATAGCTATCATTCAAATTAATGTTTGTGCTAGGCAGGGCCTGCTTTAGGGCAGTGCGAGCGGTGCGGCCGCACCGGGTGCTGACCTCAGGGGGACGCTGTGTTTAGCAATAACTTACGAAATTTGCGATTTAAAAGCACCTCCTGAAACATTTCTTGTGCATCCAGCCTTCAGGAAGCAATTCAAATGTCATGCTACTTCTTGTTATTAATGTTCTTGCTAGAGAGAGAGATCAGAGGTTTGTAGGCAGCTTTGACTCAGCTTAAAGTAGCGTAGAGGGTTAACATACCTGCTGCAAAGAACAGAATGATATTTTGTGTGGATAGCTGAGTGGATTAGTAAAGCCAGCCTTTACAAGCACTTTAAAACAAATTAATGTATGTGAAAGGGGGGCTATGGAGAGATGAGTGGCACAATTGCCGGGTGGTAGTGAGGGATCTGAGAAGGTGGTCATGGGGTGGGGAGTGCCAAAAAAAGACTGTTGCACAGGGCGCTACCAACGCTAAAGCCGGCCCTGGTGCTAGGTATGATGTAATATTGACTTAAATAACATTTTCACTTTTAACCAGTCGCGATCAGAGTTCCGTGTTAGCTCCTCTAGAATCTTGTCTCTGTGGGATACATGTTTCTCCATCACCCCATCTCGTATTGGGTCTCCTCTTTTTTCCCAGTTGCTGTCTGTTGCAGGTTAAAAGGAGATGTATCTCCTGTTCAAGAGTGTGGAACAGCATTGCCGGGGCCGGACTGAGAACCCAAAGCAGCCCTGGCAATTTTGTCAGACCAGCCCCGACACGGAGGCTGGAAACGAGAGTGAGTGGATTATGCTGGATTGTAGCGTCATTTCAAAACCGGCCTCCGAGTAACAAAACCGGCCACCACCCCTCCAGCCTCCCAGGAAAACGCAGATGCCCACTACAGCCAGTCCATCATTGAGCATTGCCCTGAGCATAAATGATCTGAAACTAAATTATGACAAAAGTCAGGTCCTAGCTGTGGGAGAAATCTGGTCCTAAAATCGGTATCCTTCTTCTCTATACTGCTGTTCCCACCTGCATTACCCAGAACCTGAAAGTCACAGAATGTTACTTCTTCCTCCTAAAAATTCTTAAGAAGATCCTCCAGTTCTTTCCTGTTAGTTCTCGATTTGCAGTCATTTATGCGATTACCGGCTTTCGCCTCAATGACTAATGTATGATATCTTTGCCTCCCCAGTATCAATTCAGCAAACTCCAATTGTTTCATAATATGTCTCATTATTTCCATCTCAAGCATCTGAAATGGCTTCCGTTGGATAAGTGCACCATTTGCAGTGGCTTGTGTGTTTGTAACAAGGCTTTGTGTGGCCCTGACTAGATACAAAATTATAGCATAATCACCAAAGAAAACATAAAAGTGTGGCGAGATGTTGATCTCTGCCTGAAAGTCCTTTGATTTCTTTTTTTTCTTTTTTTTAATTTTCCAACATTCCCAGTAGTATGTGTAGAGATTTCCAGGTGTACTACTACTTCTGCTAAGAATGTCATGTGACTCTTCCTGTGGGCTCCGGTGCCCACTGTGCAGAGTGCTACATAGCAAGGAACTCCAAACTGAGGAATGAATTGTCTTATGCAACTGCACAGTTTTCTTTCCATTTCTTTTCTCTGCCTGGAAAACATTTTCCCCATGGAGACACATTTTCGCCTACATCCCCAGCATTTTCTGGAGTGGTGCATTTCCCTTCTTATCCTGGATGAGGAGTTACTACATCCCGCAGATGGAGAAATTCCTGGACCATTTTCAGGAATTAAAAGGGTCAGAAAATAGTTTTTTTTAATATTAACAGGTGTACATCTGTATGAGCGTTCACAAACTTCCAAGGCACACCACGCCTTGTCATGTCCATTTCCCGCCGTTTGAGTGGAGTTTACTTGTGGTGGAGAAATCCACAGCAGTAAAGTGTATTGCTACTTATAGAGTGCTTTCTACTCGTGATGAGATGTGTGAGTGTCGAATTCCAAGCTGGAGTTAAAGAGTTATTTTCGGCTGTAAACTTATGTTTATAGTGCAAAATACTGTTGTGATAAGGCCCAAGATGTTTATATCATATCTGCTGGCTCGGACTGTGTGCTCTGCTTCTTTCCAACTTCTTGTCCTCCTGAAGATTGCTGCTGCCAAGACTTGGAATTCTTATCAAGTGATACATGAGGGATCTCAAAGCATCTGGCATTTAGGAAATGCTTGTGAATTTGGTTGTTCTCACAACAACTTTGTTCTTTGTCCCAGTGCTCTCTTTCTAGCACCACGCCACACTTGTGGGTAATTGCACATTTTATAAAATCAGAAAATAAAGAAAAGACTACTAATATTATTATTGTTATTAATATTATTTTTTGTTTCTCTTAGAATCTTAGAGAGTAGCACCAAATTCTCATTTTAAGAACTTTGCATGCTTTTAAACTGTAGCACTTTTATTCTAAATGCAGGGTTACATTTGAAACAGTGCAAAACAGTACTAGTATCTGACATCAGCTTACAACTGGTGTGAAATGATTGCACTCACAGATTTTTTTCCCACACAAATTCCTCAAGGTGGACATTCTTCTATTAAATACTGTAAAAAACTTGATACGATAAATCTCAGTTTCACAGGTTATCCTTCATTCCAACCTCTGAAACGTGGAATCAGGCGGCAGTTGTGATCTGCAAAGTATAATACTGAATTACCACAGGACAAAATTGCGGGAAACATTCTGAACAACTAGGTCCTAAACAACTACTTGTCTAAACCACTACTGCTAAACAACTAAAAAGTCTCTACAACGAAGTACTGAACAACTCCTGTCTAAACAACGATTTTGCCTGAATAGCGATTGCCTGAACAACGAATTTTAAGGCAAGTTTGTATTTTTTTTAATGGTTTATTAGTTGTTCAGAATCATATATATATATATATATATGTTGTTTAGGAAAAAAAAAAAATATATATATATATATATATATATATATATATATATATATACATTCTAAAAAACGTACCTTATAATTCGGTGTTCAGTCAATTGTTATTCAGGCAAATTCGTTGTTTAGACAGTAGTTGTTCAGTACTTCGTTGTAGAGACTTTTTAGTTGTTTAGCAGTACTGGTTTAGGCAAGTAGTGGTTTAGGACCTAGTTGTTCCATCACATATTCCAAAATTACTGCATGTAATTTTCTGTAAGATTATAATGAGGAACTTTTCATGGCCTGCATGGTGCAAGTTCTGTGTTGCGTTGCATTATGTCGAAACATTTTCAGTGTATACAAGGTGGGTATTCCCAGGCAAAAGCAGTGCAATTTCAATTAAATGGTATTTTCACATACCACTCAGATTCAAGTGGTGTAACGCAAAATGTCCGGTTGTGCCAGAAACCTGCATGGTTCTAGCAAAAAATGACTCATTTCCGTCAATATATATAGAAAGTGAACCTAAACCTACTCCTCAACAACTTTTCAGCCATGGAGATCATTTTTGTGCGTGTGAGTAAATGTCTGTGACAGCTCCATATACAGAGAAGGAGAAGATGTATCATCAGAGAATCAGACTCATTGATCTAAGGAGTAGGAGGAAAAATTGGACCAAGTCTGCAATCCAAGACTGGCAGCTCACATATAGTCCAGCCACATTAGAGGGTAAGGTCTGTGCTGCATTTGTTGGCATCTGGGTTTTTCAGTGGCACTCGGGGCAAGAATTTCGCAGGTGCTTTATTTTATTTTAGTCTACTGGCCGCATGATTTGCAGCTGCTCCGGCTCCTGTGCTCTCTTCCAGGATTTCCTTTGTGCACAGCCAAGCCTGGGTCCCCGGCACTCTATCCTGTAGTGCACAACCTCCTGAGTTGTCCTCCGGCGTCGTGGGACCTTCCTTTGTGACTTCGGGTGAGCTCCGGTTCACTCCACTTTGTAGTGCCTGTTCCGGCACTTCTGCGGGTGCTGCTTGCTTCTGAGTGGGCTCTTTGTCTTGCTGGATGCCCCCTCTGTCTCCTCACGCAGTTGGCGACATCCTGGTCCCTCCTGGGCCACAGCAGCATCCAAAAACCCTAACAGCGACCCTTGCAGTTAG